>NC_050486.2:24072115-24417115 GCF_012460135.2 Molothrus ater | reverse complement strand
TGTGACCTGGCTTCAGGGAGGAAATCTGCAAACCTCTGCTGAATGCTCAAGCCCCACCCAAAGTTTGTGTAGTAATTAGTGTTCCTAAAGCAATTGGTGTTCAGCTCCTTTATTTTGGAGATCTGCATGTGAAGGGGCCAATAGAACAGCTGTGTAAATGCTGCAGTGTTTTCTAATTGATTTCAGTATGATTATGCTGAGTTGGATTGTTTTGAAGATAGCTTTTCATTATTCTTTCAGAAAAGAAAAGTTATTCTTTTAAAAATATTAAATCATATGTGATATGACAACATTCTAGTATCAGACACATAACTGCTTTCTTTTCAGTGGCCTTAATTATTAAATAAAAAAAAACTAAATAAGAAAATAATTGATTTGTCTTTAAATATAGGCTTTTTTGATAACTAATTCACCAGCTTTATCATGAGGAAATTTAAAATAGGAGAGATCAGCTAATTACTTTAACAATAGTACTTAATCTTGGTCATTAAAATAACACTGTACATCAATGGTACTTCTGATTCTCCAGGTAAACTTAATTTCTTCAATTGAATTAACTTTCCCTAAATGATTTCTGAATTTTAAAGTGTATACAGACAACAGAGCTTATTTTGTAACGTAGACAACTAACCTGTGGGCATAGCAGAATTCCAGTGTTTGGGTAAAAACACGGCAGCCTTCGTGCTGGATGGGATCTGCCCACTGTATCCTCCTATCAACACGAGGAGGCTTCAAGAGTCACTGGAAAACTGTGTGGGGACTGGGCCCAGCCCTGCAGATGTTCACACAGCAGAAAGAGCTGTTTGCAGTTGTTTATAAAATGCTGCAGGATAGATTTGTAAACAAATCTAAAATGGGTTTTGTTCAATAAAGACATTTGCCAGAATTTACTGATTGCATTGGTACATTTCAGCCAGAGCAGTTGGAAGTCTAGGGGACATTAGAGAAAGGTTTCTTAGTAAATCTGAGCTCTTTTTAAGACTATTAACTATTTCAGTTTTAACTGTATAAGGTGAAATATTCATTGAAGTTCTATACAGAAATTAACTCTAGTTGCTGCAGAAAGGTATTATAGTGATCATTAGACTCTGTTGCCAGTAGGCTGCTATTCACGTAATTTCCAACGTTTTTTCAGTTATCTAGTGGAAAAAAAAGCCACCCACTAGAAAAATTCATTGAAGAAGAGCTGCTAATGTATATTTGGTACTTAAAGCTTTGATCATATTTTTGTTACATAATTTGCCATATAAGGAGACCTGAGAAATACTAATGAAGGCTTTATACAGCCAGAAGATATAATTTCAGAAAAAGAAAGAAACAGGAATGTGTTAGGCATTCCAGCTGCCATTTTTGAATGGTTTACCATTTCCTAACCATATTTCATACATTTTTTTCCTTTGACGAATAATCAAAGCTTTGAAAAGTTACTTACCTCAAGCCTCCCAACATTTTTTCTTTCAGTGTAGTTCAAAGCACCCTATTAATTACTAGCTCTTGTGAGAGGAGGCTTTTGAATTCGTAAAAAGTAAAATGAGACACATCGAGAATTTTAATAGGTTTTATACTGAAATTTGTAAAACAGAAGTTTCTGCAAGTTTCTTTAGTGTGGCTGTCACTACTTTTAGTAGGCTAAAGTCTCATGCAAAAGACCAGATCAACCTCAGAATGCATTTATGTGCCCTACATAGCTTTTCTGGTTTTGGAAGAGGAGTTATATAGATTTAATGCTGAATAGAATAGTTTTTAGAGTCATGTCCCTGTGTTACAATGGAACCAGCTTGATCTCCACATGGGGCCACTACCAGGACTGGGACACTGAGATCTGCAGCACCAGCCCACCCTCCAGGTGGGACACCTCACACAGTAGCTGTCAGCTGCCCCAGGAGGGATGAACAACTTGTCTACGCTGGGAAATTTTCCTTCCTCCTCTTCCCTGCACAACACCTGCTTAGGGACAGAAGGAAATGGCTGAATAGTCATCGTTACCTTTTTTAAAGTTTTTTAATGAAGATGTCTGATAACTTGGCAACAGAAAGCAGCAGCCCTTGGATAAAGGAGGTGCTGGAGGACAGGGAGGGGAGTTTGTGCAGCTGTTTCCTGCTGATGTCACCGAGATGCAGCCGTGCTGCTTTGCTCACAGCAGTGCTGCTGATGCAGAGCAGCTCCAGCACAGCCACCTGGGTGTGTGCATCGGGCTCCATCACTCTTGTTTCTGGAGGATTCATCGTGCTGCCCTTTTCCAGAACGAAGGGAATCTGTAGAAACCAGCTTAGATTTCTCAAGTGGTGCCCGAAGGTTGTTGGCAGAGCCTTGATGCAGAATTGCCATGTTTAGATTGCACTGTACCTGAGATAATGAGTTCTTCTGGGCTCAAGCTGTGTCTGGCATTAATCTATAATAGAGGTAAACCAATTTACAATTAATTGAAGTTGGTTATGGGTACACATCAATGTATCCCGTATCCCAGCTTCCTTGTCACATTGTCCCCACAACCAGTTTTCTTGACTGTGCCACAGAGGCCAAGACTGCCATTTAAGAAGTACTGTATTTGTTGACTTTGGATTTTTACATAAGTTTCTTGAAGTAATTTTACTATTTGTATGTTGAAATGGTTTGGAAAACTGCTCTACTAAAATAATAATGACTTCCATTTCATTTTGTCACAGAGTCTCAAACTCAGAATGTGGACTTCAGTATTAAATCTAGGGCTCTCATCCTGCAAATGTTTGGCAATGAATTTGATGTATTTGTGTATAGTAAATGCTTTTCGTGACTGGTTCTATTTTAGGATAAGTAATGTATAAACGTTTGAGACTAAAACTTCTATGTTTTGATACATATATTTTCTAATATACATATGTATCCCTGTTCTCTCAGAATGGTAAACTAGCTGATTTCATAGTTGCATTATGTCAAAAATCAAGCATAGAAAAGGGAATGGAGGAAAAAGTAGTTGTCTTAAATTATTATTATTAGATTAATAAGCTCTCTAATGATTCCATTTAACTGCTAATTCACAGAGCTGCTTACTTAGCAGTGGATCTCACAATCATGAGTGAAAACTGGCAAGATTTTCCTTTTACATTTTGTTTCATAAGCACCTTGAAAAATGCGTTGAATTTCAATCTCCACTAAAGCAAGTGGAACATCAGTTCCCGTGAATCACCAGAGCAGAGCAGCAGGAATCCATCGCAAAGGGAGCCCGTTTGGATTCATTGCAGCTCTGCTGATGTGTTTTCATTTGCAATAAGCAGCAGAGGCACTTTGCCATTACAGACAACTTCAGTGCTGGGAAGCCTGGCAAGTGACTATCGGGTTTTCATGCATATAAAATGCAGATGAGTTAGTATGGTGTGTTTGATTAATGAAAAATTCCTCAAATAACCTATACAAATCCAAAAGCAGCAGCATTATTTCATGGGAGCTGTCCATGTGAAGTAGGATTGTGAGATAAACTTGGCTCTGTACTACTTACCTACACCCAAAGCCTGTGGTGCTCCAGAACAGCAGATGTTTTGTAACTAGGCACAATACCACTATATCTGCTGGTTATTTTATTTCTGAGAGGTACAAATAAACAGTAATTTGATCTCAGAGCTTTCTCTGTGTAAGCCTTCTTGAAGGTAGAATTTTTGGCTTGTGTTCTGCATATTTGAAGTATTTTGTATGCATTTCATATTCCCATAAATATTGTATCAACTTAGTATTTGCTTAGTTAAAAAAACTGCTGAATATGCTGTATTAGTTAGTAGCGTTCTCTGTAGTTTTATTCCTGTTCTGTTGCTGATGCAAGACAGTTAATAGATCGTTTGTTTTTGCTGACATTTTTTATGTTAGAAAATGGGAATTCTGAAAGAATATTTAATTTTTTTTCTATATGGTGCTTTGTGAATAAAATAAAACTGCAATGATCAAATTGTTTGGAATGAAATACTAAATTATGTTTTTAAATAAAGGGAATGTGAGTGGAAAATGCTTGGATCAAAGAAATTCTCAATAGTTTAAAATACTACTTTTTGGAATGGACTTTTGGAAAGTAGGGAGAAATGCTCTTCTAAACAAAGAAGTTAAAGGAGTTGTTTCAATGATTAATTATAACTATGGCAGTAATTAATAATGTAATTGATTTCAGCAACCTGGGGGAACAAATTATTTCAGAAGTAGTACTAAAATCCCCAAATTATTTTAAATATGCAATCGTGAAGAAGAGTCTAACTCAAAAGTGAAGAAACTATGGCTGAAACTACTGCTGGCTTAAGTTTTAACTGGCAGAAGACATCCCTACATCCCTAAACAACAGGTGAATAGGAAGCAAGAGCCAAGGGAAACAGCAGTTTAACCCAAAGAAGAATACAGGAATGGTGTGTAATAACCAGGATGGAAACTGTCCCTGTGCCAAGGCTGCCCAAGTTTCATTTACCACACTCAGGATGGAAGCCCAAGCAGCTGCAGTGACCACCTTTGTTCCAGTCACTTGGGAAATACAAGGTCTTGAACAGAGAGATGGTGCTGTGCAAAGCTGCTGATGTGTTTCCCCACAGGATTTTCTGCCTGCCCTGGAGCCCTCATGGAACGCCCAGTTTCTCATGGATAAAGATTTATTATCACCATAATGATGTTAGTGGTTGAGTCAGAAATTGAATTGAAGTCTCCTGAACACTTGAATTAGTGATAATCAAATATTTAAAAAAAATTTGGACATGTGCATCTGCAAGAAATTTACAGTAGTTGCACTTGAGGTATGAAAAAATTTAAATAGCTGTTAATAGTGGGTTTGGTGTAGTGCCACAGCTGACCTGTGTTGAGGCTCACCAGGCTGATTGCTTGTGAAGAATAGCTGAGAATGAGATAAAAGCCCTATCCAAATTAGAAAGCACAGCTGTATTTCCTCAGTGCTAACCCTGGAATAATGTCCATGATCCAGCTTGCTAGCTCAGCATCACAGCCATGCTGCCTGCCTTTGGCCTTCCTGGGATTCAGCAGATAACCTCATGCTCCCACACTGTGGCATAGACATCTCTTTAAACATAAATTTGGGAAGTTCCTGTTCAATCAACAGACATTGTAAGCCATGAAAAGTGCTAGGATTTTGGCATGAGCAGGCTAATTTTCATGAACAGAAAAAGTGCTGTTTATATGCTCCATACTTGACCTTGCTGATATTCTTGAAAGGCTTCCATAGTACTTCATACCTGGTAGTTTTACAAGATGTCTTTTGTGGACAAACATTTTGAATGTGATAGTCAGGGCTGAGGAATCTGAAAACTAGGACAAGATATAAAGCCTTGGCCTTTTGCAAAAGCTGAAATCAACCTACTTCTCTGTTATATGAAGAATATTTATTACCTATTGAATCTTTTTTCAGTTTCCCAGCTGAGAATCAGTTGTTCCCCAAGCAAGGAGACACACAAAGTTGTTAACTTGGAGAGATTAAACTTTGTTAGTAACTAAAGGCTATATAATCTTGGGTCAGGGTCACTGCGTTGGTTGCTATATCAAAGATGCTTTATTTACATTTAGCTTGCCTCAATGTGAGTTATCTTTAGTTTAGAAATTTATTTTCTCATGACTTCTTCTAGTTATGCTGTCAAGTTTAAGCAAGATAATGTGCTTTTGTTAAATCAGTGCCTCACACCCAGGGCAGCTGAAACATGGATGTATACATATTATCCAGGAGTATATATGGATTTATACACAGCATATATCCATGAATCTCTCCCTTTCCTTCCACTTCTTCTATGCTCCCTCACATATAACACAAACCCAGGTATATAAAAGCTGATTTGTTTCAGTATTAAATAGCATGGGAAATATTTACAGCATTTTAGGGTGGCATCAGCAAATACTAGTGAGTAACTTCAACCACTACCATCTTTTTCCAGTTTTGTGAGTAATATCGGGTTTTGCCCTTACCTGAAATTTCCTCCACTACAATTCCAAACCCTGCAATTGCCTACCTGCTTGACTCAGTATTTTTTGCAGGTCACACACCCTCCTTGTCTTTGGGAAATCAGTTGCATACAAATTTCAGAAATATATGGGATGCTATGGAAGAGTTTCGCTTCTCAAAGTTCTGTGGTACCACACAAGGAATTGGCTTTAACTCTTCAGTTCTTTTCCTGCTTCAGAATCCCTAGACAGATTTTCAGATTTTTTCAGATTTTTTCCTACCATTCAGGTAGGAACATCCCCAAATTTTTTTTCTTGACCCAGAACTTGAATTTCTGTATACTCTTTGCTGGTGTTTCAGCATCTCCTCTCATTCACATGCAGAGCTAATTCTCTGAGCCATCCCTTATTTCCCGAAAGGGTGGACTTGCTGATACTTTTTTGTGGATGCAACTCTGAGGACTAGTTCAACTCAATAGCTATTATCTTCTCTTTTTTCTGCTAGCTGGTGTTGCATATTATGTACTATAATTTTGTTTACTGTTTATATGTTTTATGCTTTTGTTTGATGTGGTTTTTTTTACTTAAGTATTGCTACTATAGCAACTGTTGCATCATGTGATACCTTTGATGTTATCAAGATACCAAATACTTGTTAAAAGTAAATCTATATATCATGAAATCCACTGATCCTTATAATGTTTTTAAATAAACATATTTTCAGTTTATGTATTCAAAACAACTGTATTTTCATTCTTTTTTTTCATTTGTGGTAGAATTTTAGTTTAGACCTTATAAGTGCAGTAAAAAGAGTAATGGATTTTTTTTTTTTTTTGCTTGCTGAGTTCAAATCATTAATTGCTTTTTAAAATTTTCAGTAGAAAAATCTGTTCGTACCTTCTTGGACACTTTGGATTTCACTGAAGTGATAAAAAAATTTCATTGCCATTTGTCTCTAACAGAAAGGTATATCCTTGGGGATAGCCCACACTGAGATAATAAATGAGTAGTCTTGAAGTAAAGCTTTTAGGTTGAAGAATGGAAACAAATATCACATATGAAATAAGTGCAACGCCACACAAGCTGACTTTTCTTCTTTTTTCTATAAACTCATAAGAGAATGCCAGCCGCTGAGAGTGAGGAGTCATGGGCAGAGCAGTATCTGTCTGCCAAATATCTCCAGCTGAATGTTCCTCATTGGATTTTGGATAGCAGCTATATTGACCTTGGATTGATAGTTGTATCTCTGCGTGGATCTGGTCTTTTTGAAAGGACCGTGCAGTGGAAATTTCTCACCACCTTTTCACACTTGACCAGCCTGGTAGTCAGTGCTTTGTTTTGGGCTAAGCATCTTGTGTACCTTTTTGTCCCTACTTGCCCGGGGCTTTCTGCTCAGCGTGTTGCAGGCAAAGTCCTCTTTGTGGTGCCACTGAGGCTTTCGTAGGCACCCCATGTGTCACCACCTTTAGTGGTCATTTTGCTTTACTTATTCGCACATACGAACGAGATTTTCCACCCTGAGCTTTGCCTCAGACACCAATTCCACACCTTCTGCTACAGTGAAGGAGTTTGGGTCTGTGCAGCTAAAGAGGCATGAGGTATTTAGATCTACTTTAGCTTCTAGCCCAAAATAAAAATTAATGGTGGGTTAGCTAAGGAGTTGTATTAGGAAAGTTGAAAGGTAATATTGTCTGGTAGCCTCTGAAGAAAGAGTAACTTGTGCAATAAATTAAAGACCCAAACCATAAATTTTGTTTCCTTCCTATTATGCGACCAACCACAAGCTCTTTCAAGTCCCTGGCAGTAAGATGGAGTTTATTTCTACTGACTACTTTCAGAACCTGTGAATCTGTACAAATCTCAGAATTTGTCTGATCTCTGCTGAACTACAGTTCATCTTTGCTTGTTTTTTTGAATATGAATATCATCTCACAGTTTGGAGACAGACTTGACAAGCAGTCTGTTGGTCAAACCGTAGGAGGAAAGTAATTGAAGAGACAATTGCTGCAAAGCTGCTTTATCTCAAATTTGGTTTTTAAATGACAACACAATATTACTATTTTTTAGAACTAGACCAAGCTATATGACAATGCCTTCTTGTGGTAACCAGTGTTTTCCTTGCTGGACTTTTGAAATAGGTAATGATGACAGAATGGGCTCAGTACCCCAGTGTGAGGAGCAGGTGTGGCTGCTGCCATGCCAGGTATTATCTCAAACCCTGGGATTTGTAGTCTAAATACATTTTTCCCCTTTCTTTTCAGATCACAGTGCCTGTGATTTAAGTACATTTCAGATTGACAGCACTCTGTAGTATGTTTAGATTCTCCGGGTCATGCCCAAGCCTTGCTTCGGGATACATGGCTGTGAAGATCAAAATGACAGTTATGTTTTCTTCTTTTTCTTAGCATTTTCAAGTCAATGGAGCTGGAATTCCAAGTTCCTGACTGCTGCTGCCTGTAGGATTTTTAGAATGGCTACAGAGCATTCAGAATTCATAGCAGAAATAGCTTGTCTTCCTGAATATCAGTGTTTCTGAAGCCTAGGGATAATGATATAAAGCTTTTATTAAAAAAAAAAAAGGTCAAAGAATAAGAGAACATAATCAGCTGTTGAGACTGTGAACTTGTACTAAATGCTATAATTTGAAAGAATTTTGCTAAAATGACATTGTTTTCAGGTTTGTGGAGCAGACACAGTTATTGACATAACTTCCATTAGTGCTGCTTAGCCTAAGTGTGAGTTGAGCAGTGTTCATCTGGAGACTTAGAATGTTTTGGAGCTAATAGGAGTTGCTGTTGGTCATCTGATTTTTTTTTTTTTAATTGCAAACGGTACTGAGAGTTCAGATTCACTTCTTTTTGTGGGTTTCTATTAAAAGTACTGCTCAAGGCTGATGGAGCTTATCTAGGATACCTGGAGACTTCCTAGCCCCCGGACGATAGGGATCTTGTTATTAGATCTTTATACCATAGATGTTTCCAGCAGCAAAATGTACTATAATTTTATTCTAAAATAAGGATCTCATAAGAGAATGCAGGGTGTCTTGATGCCATTTGTAATTAAAGAAAGACTTCCACAAAGGTTCCTTGCAGTTGTTGTAGGTTTTTGTGTTACCTCACCTTTCTAATTGGCTCTCATTGTTAGGCAGTGTGATTAGAAGAAAGATGCAGGTTTTCCAGGCAAATTCTCGCTATATTTTTCCATGTCTGTTTTAATGTAGCTGTGCTCTCCTGCCTAATGTAGCATGAGGGTAGCTGCTGGCTGCTTGCTCCCTGGGTTTTCGTGTTTGGCACTTCTGGAAGCTGGGCTTGTTGTTTACTCAATACAGAGTCCCTGTTACTTTCTAAAGAGGTACCTACCTCTGGAAACTACAGTGTTTAAAGAAAATGTACTTAAATTTGCATGATGTTTATTGTAGCAAATACTGATTTCATCTTTTCCTAAATGAAAAAAAAAAAAAAGTTGGCTTTACCCTTTGAATTTAAGAAGGGCAAAGAAACTCTGGAAATTTCCAAACTCTCCCTCCCACGAATCCCAGTCTCCTGGAACTGATTCTATTCATTTTCACTAGTTTGATGTGAAATATATCCACAATGACAATAGTGATGAATGCAGATACCAGAAGACTCTGCCCAGGTTTTATTTTAAAGCCTTATATACTTACAGAGATTTCAGGCGCCCACAGATTTTATACCTGATAGAAAATTACCATTAAAGTTTAATACTGCAGTAAAAGTAAATCCTAGGGATTTGCTGGAGCCTCCTGGAGTTTAAGCTATGAAGAATTAGAATAAAATAGCTATGTGTCTTACAACCCATAAGAAAAATAATTGACAAAATAAGAACTACATTCTGAGACAATTTCTTTGCTTGGTTTTGCCTTTGCTTGTCTTATCTAACCTTTTTTTCAAAGGAGACTCTGGTCTCCTTAAGTGGAATGCGCAGGATGTACTTCAGTTAATTCTCTTCTTTCCCTTTCAGTTTGTTTCAGATCGAAGAGCCATTTCCCTTCCCCACTAGGTTCTGTCATACATCTTTGCCTCCAGGCAGGAAAATCTGCTGAGGGCTCTCCGGTTGGGAGGACAGGATCTCAGGATTGGCCAGAGGACTGGAGCCCAGGGTAGCTGTTCCCTCCATCTGAGGGTGGTGTTGTGTTCCCAGCCCCACTCTCTGCATCTGCTGAGCGCACAGGCGTGAAGCCATGGTTTATCATGGACTCACACAGGCTCCTTTTCAGGCAGTGCTCTGGCCTTTTCTTTATCACCCAAGGAGAGCATGCCAGAAGGGACGTGGTGCTGTTGTGCTGCTGAATAATGTGAAGTTCAAAGACAGCAGTTTTGCATGTTTAGAGATTAAAGATAATATAACTCAAAATATAGCAACAGTGCGTTCTGAATATTGTAATTACCGTGGAATAAAGAACATGCTAGGAGAGTAATATTGTTAAATGACTATGAATTGCAGGCTATTTGATGATTTTATTCTCATTCCTGGAGGGCTACATTAGGTCAGGAGGAGCAGATGGAAACTTTTTGCTGGGACACAGTTACTTGACAGCTTCCTTCTGCATTGTGTAAAGTCTCCATTGGCAGATTTTCTAAATTGCCAGGGAGATGTAACTCTCTCTCCTGCCTGCTTTTCCTCTACTGTCTTATGGTGTTAGTGCTATGAATGTAATCCTTTCTAGTTTCTTCAGCTTTTTCCCAGTTATCTTCTATAATTTCTAAGAGGTCTGTTACTTTTAGCTGAGACTCAAAAGGAACATTTACCAAGAGGAGTCCAGTCTTCAAACAGCTCTACCCAGGCGACTCCCTGCTTCCCATTCTTTCAGTTTGGTCCCTGGCAGCTCAGGCACTCATGGTGATTTGCAGGTTTTCCACTAATTTTTCTTCGTATCCTTAATTCCACAATGTTTCATTGCACATTTGCAATCTTAGCTGTAAGAGGTAAGTATTGATCCAACTCAGGTGAAACTGAGGAAGGGTTTTCCTCTGGCTGCTGCTCTGCACTGGAGCTTGCTCAATGCAGAGGGGTGAATTTTATCAAGGGACAGGATCACAGCCATGCAGATTCACAGATGCCCCATCCAGGCCTCAGTTTGTCTCTACTGTTCCCAGGCTTTAAGCAAATTGTATCAGCACGCTGGTAAAAAACATCCAGTTAAAATATCCTACGTATCAATTATACACTTAAAGAAAACAATTTAAATGCCACAGATTGCTGTCTGTGGGTAATTATTCAGTCTAAAACAAATAACCCAGAGGTTACAAATAATAATTTTGCTAAAAAAATACTATTATGCATTATTAAATATCTACAATTCTAGATTATGCTAAAGTAAGAAAAGGTCTAAATTCTGTTTGTTCTGTTGTAGTACTTCCCAAAGAGAGTAAGTTCCAAATTTCTTCCAGGGAAGACTGAGGATTCATATGCCAGATATTGACCTGGATTTGCATATTTTTTAATGTGGGATTTATGTACCTGGGAAAATATGGGTATATGATAGAAAGCCTGACAGACCCTTTAATTATGGTGTCACAATACATTGATATAATTTGTTACCTCAGCTAAGGTGTTTTGCCTCAAGAGGTGGAATACTTTTATGTATGGAAAGGTCACTTTTAATTAATAAGCTGTTTTCCTCATTCAGGGACAATATGAATTGCTTGTAACATTTGTGTGAAATACTTTTCAATATAAAAATAAAACAAATTGAGCTTTATGTCACATTTATCATTCCCCATAACCCATTTAAATGTCAAAAAAATCAGTGCAGACCAAAAGTCTATTTCTAGAAGCCTTAGTAGCCCTATTTATCAGAGTGAAATAAGATATTATCATCCCATTATCCCATCCCATGCCTTCTGCACTTGAAGCCATACCATTTCTTCATTTTCTATAATACAGAAGATAGTTTTTCTATTGTTAAATATTTCTTGTCCAAGCTGTAAGTAGTGAAGAAAGTGCTGAATGTTTCTTACACTATAATATAAATGTATGATATAATATACAATTATTTGCTTGCTTTGTTGTACATATCTCAAATGGAAAAAAAAATAGTGTTTTTCTATCCCTATTTGGAAACAAATATTTTGCAGACTACAATTTATTATAATTTTACCATAAGGATAAAGCTTTCAGTGTATTCAGTACTGATATATTTTGATAAAAATCATGCCATTGTATGGAAACTTACATCCTTCTATATTTTACCATGAAACAATGCCTCATTAAAAAATATAATTATTCAGGTTCTTTTTCTGAGTTTTGTTTCCTAACAAGGAGGGCTCAGTCACATGGCTCTATGGGTGGGTGTCTCTTCCTTCTAATAATTCTAAAATTTCAAATTTGAGTGAGATTGAACAGTGTGAAAGGTTCTAAGTTCATTTAAGATGCATGAAAATAGGCATCAGGATAGAGGAAGAAGATCCCATTAATGCTGATAGAGAGGAAGATGCTTCTGAGGGTTGTGATAAAGAACCTGATGAGGAGTTTAATTCTAGGGAATCCAGCAGGATCTAGAGCTAGAGAATTCCTGTTGAAAGAAGTAGATCCAGCTGAATATCAGACTAATGCATATGAGAGGGCTCAGCTACAGGTCATAAACATGCATGAAACCAGCTGGGTGATTTGATCCTTAGAGAGGCTTTAACAGGTTATGCCATTATTATATCAAAATTCTTATATACACTTTGAAAAGAAAGAGTTAATTTACTGGTGCAGATGTTAAATGGTGAAAAATTTATTTTATGTAGAAATGTGCGGGGAAGTAGCCTTCTACTGGTTTTTATATATTAAATATATTTTGTTTTATGCTAATGGTTTTTTTTTCACTTTTACTGCAACAGGCAGTGCCATGGGAAGCGATGATATCATAGCAGGCAACGTGAGCAAGCACATTGTTCTCCCAGCTGGTTACTGTGGACAGCCCAAAAAAGGACATCTTATATTTGATGCCTGCTTTGAAAGTGGTGAGTATTTTCATCATTATGTTACCCAGTTGTCAATATATTAACATTTTAAACTCCATCACTCATCTTTTTATGAAGTGTCTTAATTACAAAGAAGACTTACATTAAATACTACTTAACAAATTTAGCTGATTCCCTTCAGTCACGTTTGACTTCAAGTCAGTCTTCAAATGTCAAAAAAGTTTTGAGGTTTGCTGTTGCCTACAATAAAAATTTCATCAGGTCCATCTTTAACCACATGTGGACACATAACAGGATTTTATTCTGTCATTATTTATGTATAGTATTTATGTATTTATGATGTTGTATTTAAAATACGCTATTTAAAATTTTAATTTAGAAGTTTACTGGGGCAGTAAACCCAGTAAAGTGCCAAGCCCATCCTTGCATAATTAAAGAATTTTGAAAATCTGTATGTGCTGTCTTTAAATATATTACTTTGGGTTTCCTGTGGCCTGATCCTATATTGCTGAGGCTAATGGAAGTTCTGCCTCTGATGTCAATAGGAGAATTCAACTTTAGGAAGCTACTGCAAAGTGAAACTGTTTTTACAGGAGTTATGGTTAGCACATTAATTTAAAGAGTAATTTTAATTGCTTATATGCATGTGGGCTATGTAGGTAAATATATCCATGAAAATGTAGCATTGTTTAAATTTTTGTGTTACATACATGTGTGCTACCAGATTTTTAGCTTAAATCTATTATTACTGGCTTTCAGACCTACAGAGCACTGTTAAACACCATTTGTAGAAAAGGCATTTGGCAGGATAAACTATAGTTTTCTGCATGGTTTATGTGAGAGGTGATGGTAATGCCAAAACTGCTCCAGTGTCTTGTAAAATGAGCTTTTTATAAAGAGTTACATCCCTAAGGGTAGAATACTGGCTGCCAGTTCCTGGATAAATATTAAATTGAGTTATTTAAATCCTGTGATTACATTATGTAAAAAGTGCAAATGATGCAGTGAATAATAAAGAGTATTTTTTTAAGGTGTGTCTCTGAAGGTTCAGACAATAGTTCTGTAATTTTAAAAATACTTTGACTGCTATTTTATAATACTTATGTGCGGTTTTTGCATTTTTGTATCAGAAAACAGCTTAAGAAATGAATCATGGCCAAGCTGGGAAATTTACTTTATTGTGCTAAATTTCTCTGCAATGAAAAAAGATCAGTAGCAGTCATCAAATTATTTGTGAAGTATTGTGAGTCATTGCATGATGGTTTATTTCCAGTTTTTGAACAATGGAATTAATTATATTTTTAAATTAAAATTTTTATTCCGTTCAAAGGTAATGTTCATACTTTGCATACTTTGGCAATAATAGAATATGATAGAAGCAGGTGCTATTTGAAATACTGTATTTATTTACATTCTAACATGATGAGGCTGTGATGTTGCTTTGTATATTCAGACACTTCCAAAACACAAGTGTGAATGAAATTAATACCTTCATTTACTTTCTCATGATGACAATGTATTAGCAAGAGTGAGAGTAATATTGTGTACACTTCATATGTAGATTCACTTCATCTTTTGTTCTATGTCAGCCAAGTAATTGCTTGGAGTACCTTTACTGGTCAAAGCAAATTAACTGATCTTGGATAACTTATGAAATTGTTGTTAATAATGAAATCTATCCCACCCTGTTGTCCACACAGTAGGATACAACATTCATAAGATTGTTTTGATGCTCATTGAGTACCACCTTAAATATAATATCCTATTGAAATTGCCTTTTTCAAAGAACAGGTGGTAAAACTGACCCCACCTGCAGTACTGCCGCCAGCTCTGGGGTCCCCACAACAAGAAATACAGGAACCTGCTGGAGGGGCCCAGAGGAGGCCACGAAGATGCTGCAGGGGCTGGGGCTCCTTCCCTTTGGACACAGGCTGGGAATACTGGGCTCATCTGGCCTGGAGGAGAGAAAGTTCTGAGGAGACTTTTGTGGCCTCTCAGTATGTAAAGGGGGCCTGTAAAAAAGGTGGAGAAAGACTTTTTACCAAGGTCTGTGGGGACAGGGCAGAGAGAAAGGGGTTTAAACTGAGATTTAGGTTGGCTGTGAGGAAGAAATTGTTTACAATGAGGCTGGTGAAGCGCAGGTTGCCCAGAGAAGCTGTGGCAGCCCCATCCCTGGAAGTGTTCAAGGCCAGGTTGGATGGGGCTCTGAGCACCCTGGGACAGTGGAAGGTGGCTCTGCCCACAGTAGGGGAGGTTGGAACAAAATTGTATTTATGATTCCTTCCAACCCCAGCCAGTCTATGATTCTAAAACAGAAGTTGTGTTAGATGTAATTATATAAGTGGCTTTTCTTTTTTTGGCTGCATTCTCTGCTTTCTTGAAAGGTCTGGTTGATAGAAAGAAAATACCTATTTTTCAATGACTGTTTTATATTGTGGAAATGGAAGTAAACAGATTTCAGAATAGAGAAGGGGTATTAAACTTGTAGAAATCAGGAAAAAATATTAATACATGGAGAAGAAATGCTATTTAATGTGGTTTCATTTTTGTAATTGCTATCATTATTGTATTAAATAACATTGAAAAGTATGAATTTGTTTGAGACAGAGGTGTGTTTTTATGTAGTGTGAAAACCAATGTCCAGCTTGCTGTTTTGAAGTGCCATGCTTTCAAAAATTCATAAAAAATAGAATTGGGCACTGAGATTTCTTTTTAGTCCATTCTGTTGTTGAGAGGCAAAATAAACTATTTTTGCCATTTCTGACAGATATTTATCTTTTTCAGAGACTTTCAGTGAGTTTCAATGAGAAAGCAGCAATCCATTCTAACACTGCAATTTGCTCAGTATAAGAAACATTTTCTTTCTATGTAGAAATGTTCTTACAAAAAAGGCATTAATTCTTGTCCAGTCCTATAGGCACAGAAAGCAGATTATTCCTTTTTTCTTTGACTTAATGGAAAGCTGCTATCATATCTTTCCTTGGCCTTTCCCTCCTCAGGTTAAATAACTGCTATTTTTTTCAATGGTTCCTTAGTGCTCACATTTTCCGAATTTTCTCTCATTCTTTATTTCCTTTGGCCTATCTCCAGCTGTTTTTATTTCCTCTGGCCTATCTCCAGCTGTTTTCTGCCTTTCTTGATTGGCAGTGGTCCAAGGTGAGCATGATACTCAGATAAGCTGGTGCCAATCCTATGTAGAGTTTATTACATGACATGCCTTGCAATCTATTTACTTCTGCTATGTGACAGTCCAATCTTTTTCACAATAGCATGGTACTGTTGACTTCTATAAAACTTGTGAACCCTTATACTGTCCAGGTCCTTTTCTGAAGGAGCTAAACCAGTGCAGCTGGTGCCTTGCACTTTACTTACCCTTAATGAATCTATTACTAGGGAAAAAAATCATTGCTGTGAAATAAATGCAATTACTGCAAATGAAGAAAGGTGCCTCAGCCCTTTATCATATTAATAACTGACAGAGGAGTAAAGAAGATGGAGAATTATCAACTTGCAAGTATGTGAGGAATTTGTGTTTCCCATAGTTCAAGTTCCCATAGTTAATGTTCTGCCTGTAATCTTCCTTGTTATCTTTATTATTATTTAAGAATCTATACAGCCAAAAGAAACTTTTTTACATTGATTTATCATTAGCATGAAAGAAACTGATAAAAATTCAGATTTCTTGCATAGCACACCATACTTTTTAGATAATTTCAGTTTTCACAAGAAACATGAGTTAGTTTCAGGGAAAGATGGAAGCACAGCTACCTATGCATAGTACATATTTAAAGGAAATAAATGCCACATCTAAAATGTCTACATTTTGTCAGTTGTAATTCTGTTTCCTAATATTCATTAATGCATTAAATTATTAACACAGTTTCAGTTTAGCAGCAATGCACAACTGTACAAATGTTTACCTCTCATCCCACCCACTGTTCTGTCAAAATGGGAATTTTGCACATTATAGTGCTCTGGGTAAAAGGATGTATTGATTTCTGCCATGCAAAGAAGTCCTTCCTGATTAAAGAGGGCCCAGATTTTGATATGAACGTGTCCTTCAGGGAATCTGGCATTTCATACTCAAGGTGAGTTGGTATTTCAGACATTTTATCTAAAGGACTTCAAAGTCTAGTTTAGCCAGCTGCCCCTACTGTCTTGTGTTGCCTTCGTGCTTGTGATTTCTGATGGCATCCATTAAGTCAGCAGCCTATTCTGTATTGTGGCTAAGACCTGTTTTATCTGCTTAGTCATTTTAACTGTAAGAGATGTTTTTGGAGATGATACCTCCAGTGCTGGCAGCCACTTGTTTTTCTGGGAGCTTACATATCTGCAATAGCTTTGCTTCTGCACGAGGTCACAAATTTTTAGTGAATTTAACATGATGCATGAGAAGCTTTTTCTATTTATTTTTCAAAGTGAACAAAGAAAACATAAACTGAATTACTCAGCTCTTAAAAAGCCCCACCTTTCTTCTCATTGTGCCAAGGCTGTTTGCAGGGTGTAGCCACCAGTTGCCTTCCTGGCTCCATCACAGAGTGATTCTGAGGTGGGCTCTGGTTGTTCTCCAGCTTTTGCCTCCCTGGGATCTCCATGGAGAGAACTGGCAGATGAAAAACTTGGGCTGACACTGCCAGGGGTGGCTTTGCTGCAGAAGAATGCTGGGGAGGTTCAAATGTTCCTTTTGCCTGGTGTCACTGGGCTGCAGTCCCCAGGGATGGGTTGGTTGGTGGCTCTGGCATGCTTGGGGCTGCACCCCAGTCCTGCCTGGCCTGGGATGGACAGGGAATATGGCAGGGAGCTGGAGTCAGGCTGCAGACTCTGATGTGTTGTGAGCATGGTTAAAAACCCCAAGCTCAACAGTTTCTGCTGCTTGTGGCTCAAATTGCTTGTTTTATAATTACTTTTGAGAATTGAAGGAGCAGTGTTGGCTCACAGAGGTTTGTAAATCTCAGCATTTACACTGTTAAATACAGGGGCTTTTAATAAGCCTTTGAAAATATATATTTTGGCTTGTTAATCAAATATAATGCTGTTTAACTGTTAAAAAATACTGTGTTTCTTGAAATTAGAAATGAAGCTGCTGTCTGCTTTTATTCTCATTTCAACCAAAAAGTGGAACTCCGCCAAGAGTCATTAAATCTTCTATCCTTTGGATGAATTCTTATTTTTTTTATGAAAAAATGTTATGATTGGGTAATTTCTGTATTGTGGTTTATGTTCAAAAGATTGTAATTAAAGTTTTGTAAAATTTTAGATTCAATCTCAATTACTGTAAGCCTCAAATTATGTTAACTGCTGTACCACCACCTTGCAATGAAAACGATTCACAAACATTAGTTTGTCGTTTCCTGCAGCAGGTTTGTAAAATATTTTGCATTAGAAACCTGATAAAAAATTCAGGGCTGACAGATTGCAAATGATATTAATCAGTTGGAAAAAGTTAAAACTTACAATGTATTAAGAGATCTCATATGACTGAGAAGTACCCTTGTATCATTTTTGTTAAGGTTTTAAATATCCTCCTATATTTCAAAAATAGGATAATGTACTTATAAAACACTTTGCACAACACTCAAAATTGCAATAAGTGATTGTAATTCCGCTGATCTCATTGTAACCACTTAGAGGCGTGAAATAGGCCATTGAGCTTTACCATGAAAGATATCTTCTGAACAAAAGCACAGATAATATAGGATGGATTGCCCTTTGGGGCTGCTTCTGTCCCAGTTGTTAAGACTTGACATGTAACTTTAGAGAGCTAAAATTAGGGGTGATTATTCTTAGATGTGATTAGTGAAATATCGTAAAATTTGATTTGCAAAGCATTTTCTGAAATTGACATTTTTGTTTGTAAAAATTTAAAAATGAAAACTAAGACAACACAGATGATGATACTGTTAAGTGTCATGCTCAAAGAAGAACTGAAATCCAACCTAGGAAATAGTTGTGTTTTTGCCATCTAACATAGAATTGTAATGTACTTGCAAAATTATTAAACAATCTGACTCTCTGTGTGTTTGTGTTTAAATGAACAGAAAAACCCTTCTTCCCCCTGATTTCAGTAGCACTGTGATGATATCCTAGAAGAGGAATAAAGCAATACAGGCAAGTGTCATAAAGGCACATCAGTAGAAATAGAAAGTGCAAAAGCTGTGTAAGGATACTTTCTTCCAATGCAAACACTTTTAGTAGTAGGCTAAACTGTGTTTTGGAGCAAAAAATAGTTGATATTCCAAATTTCCTGTATTATAATCTCTCATGTATATCTAGAATCACTAAGTCAGGTGGAACTGTTTTGTCTTTCTCTTCTACAGGGATGCTCATCTGTAAAGTAGAAACAAAGGAATGAAAGTCTCTGTGTTATTTCAGTAATGATGTCTGTTTTCAGCCTGCTTTTGGGGCTTCAAGGTGTGTCTGATTAATGAAACATTTTAGTTATTTCCTTATTTTTTGACAGTAATTTATGTCACATTTCAAAGGAAGGCATGAAGTGGTTATTTCTGCCAGTAGGGATAATTTAGCAAATGTTTCCCATTTCTGAACATGTCTGTTCCCTGTTCAGAGCAGTTTTACTCTAGCAGAGTATCAATACCTTTGGACTACTGCAAGTTAAAAGTCAGAAAAATAGTAGAGCAAAAGATTGATTTTAATTTTTTGTGTGTTTTAATGATGACACTAGGCATAGATTAATGGATGTAGCATGCACAGAGTGCTATCAGTTAACATATATGACATTACTCAGATGTCTCAAACTCCGGAAAAAGCACGTGAATGATTTATGGAATTGATATTAATCTCTTTCCAGTAAATGCATTACTAAAGTTACATGGGAAATTGATGTTACTGCTGTAATGCCAAATTAATTTCTTTCTTGCTAGGTCAGCATTGCAAATGGAACTAAATATTAACCTTTTAAATATCTAAACAGATATAGTATGGAAGGCATTTTTACAAATGGAGAGTGCTTGATGTCAATGTGATGCCAGCCAACACATATGGCATTAGTCAGATAGCATAACTTGTGGAAAATAGATATTGATGACCTATGGAACTAAAGAAAATGCAGGATGTATTACTGTAACAAGAAGAGTAAAGAATTAGGATGATAATTGCAGTTGTTGTGACAATTATGATTTTTACAGTCAGTTTACCATCTGATTCTCACACTACCTTCTTCAGGACCAATCCTCTCCTCCCTCTTCCCATGTGTTTGTATCTCCTCAGCTGGTATGAAGGCACATGTGTTGATTTGCTCTTTGACTGACCTGAAAGGGACCAGAATAGGCAACTGGAAACAAAAGCAGAAATGTCTGTGATCAGATATTGTAAGCTCACAGCAGATTTACAACAGTCTCAGTATCAGAAACAACTAAATACAGTATGGATCCCTAGTCTGGAAAAAAGGCAACTGAGAAGTAATATAATAAAGGTCTGTAAAATTCTGATTTGTAGTTAAAATATCAGTGTTTCCCTGTCTGTTCTCTTTGTACAAAAAATTAAGGGCCATCAAATGAAACTAGCAGTTAATATGTTGAAAGCAAACAGAGGAGAATGATTCCTTACATGTTGTTTAATTAAACTGTGGAACTTCTTCCTGCAGAACATTGTGGATGCTAAAACTTGACATGTGTCATGCTTTCAATAAAAAAACCAACTGATGAGCCCAGGAAAGAAAGATCAGTTAAGAGCTACTAAACACTGACACCATTTCTGGCTCAGAAGGTTCATAAACTGTGCCTTGTAAATTAGGGAATTATACTGGGAGGTGTCTTCCAATGGTTGTTGTTTTTCTTATGCTCCTCTATAGGGATCCATTTCTGGCAGTTACTGAGCTGGACCTTGATCTCACCTGATAGAAACATCTGATTAAATGGTTAATCACTGTTAGTACATTTAATAATGTTGTGTTATTTTGTAAAAAAAGATTTGAGGTTATAGTTGCAAGCCAAAATTAACGTCATGCAAAACCTTGATCAAATAATAGGAAGGAAAATCTTACAGTTCTTGTTTCTATTCAAACTGTTTTCTAAGGAGGACAGTGGCTGAAGGTGGTCCAGCAACAGACCTGATGCAGATCTATTCTTAAGATTTTGCACATTTCTGATACTAGATTTCCATCAGATTTAAAAGTTTTCATGGGATTTTTGTAAGCTTCTTCTGTGACAGAGAAGGAATTAAAAAAAACCCTCAACAACAAAGATACTTTATATAAAGATGGCTAAGTATTTTTTGAAAATAAGCAAAAGTATTTTCCTACATATCAGGTTCTGAGATAAATTTTCTAGTTTTCATTTTTCTGGCTCTGTTCAAAAATTTCCATCTGGAAAAATGATAGAGGGAAATACAAGAAAGAATAGCAATGTCCCTGCCAGTGTGAAGGAACATTACATTACACTGAACAAATATCCTTATCTGAATGTACAATCACTGAAATAAATGCAGCTGTGTTTATTTCAGCATAATCAGATATATTTGAATATAAAATCATTGACATAAATGCAGCTGTGTTTATTTCAAACTGCACATGTTAATATGAACATGAATGTGACATCAGGAATCAGGAATGTATAGAGGTGTGTATATATAGTGACACAATGGAAGCCTGGGGCAGTTAAAAGTGTGAAGGAAAAATGTCTAGATGAGTTTGTGCTGTACCTAAAGATTTTTTAACACCATTGGAAGTCACTAATGAGGAGATGCAAAATTCTTCTCATATACAATCCCTGGATTTGAATAAATCTGTGGTTACTCTATAGAATAACAGGTGACCTCTGCCTCAGTTACTGACTAAGGAAATAATTGCTTTGAATAATTGCTTCTTAAAATAGAGAATCGTGTTAGTTTTGAGTGATTGGTAGGTCCAGGTCAATCTCTTCTGATGGGTGCAATGCAGACCTTAACTGTACCTCTAGGTTTTTATCCGATTTTGAGCCTTTAAAAGAGCTGTCAGCCACCCTTCCCAAATTTCATCTTGCTGGGTTCTAAAACCCAGGGAAAATACAATGTAGTGCAGAGCCAGTGGAAAAATTCTGGAGTTGTTTATTTTGCCAGGAATGCTGCTCCTTGCTATTTCCTGAAAGTAGTAAAGTACTCTGCCTTCACTGTCCTGTTTATATGCTTAACCTCTGTCTTTTGAAATCAGAGCCCTTCAGAACTAGAAGAAGTTGAAGTGTTCTTTACTCTGCTTATGCAGATGGTGCTATATAGACTATTACAAGGAGTGGCTGTACTCAGAATAAAAGGGAGAGTAGCATCAGAACAGTAAATATTTGGGAGCTAAGAGGTATTGGAAAGGCTTTATTTTCATCTTGGGAGAACATTGAAATAGTCTGCTTGACTAAATAGTGGTATTTTGTTCAGTTAGTTCAGTAACCTGTAATATTATCCCTGTTTTGCAGAAGACAGGAACACAAAAGCCCTGGTTCTTGTCTGCCTAGTGCCTTTTGTAGTGAATTTCAGCTGTGTGAAATGAATGCAAAATGGCTGAGAAACGTTGAGAGTGCTTTGCATCAGATCTATGTGAGCCAAATTCAGACTGAAATGTAGGAAATTTCATATCTTGTACTATGTCTACTAGATTTGATCAAACAGGGATGCTATAAAGAATAGGGGAACAGAAGGAAGGGGACTAAAGCAGAGAAGAACCATTGGAAATGTTCATGTGAGCCCCTGCCCTGGAAGGGCTCCTGCCATGGGCACAGCGGTGCTGAGCTGCTGCTTCTCTGCCACTGTGTGACCCAACATGTGGTGCTGCTCTTGGCTCAGGACAGGGCTCAGGTGGCACCAGCTGGGAGAACAATGATCCCTGTACTTCTTTCTCAGCCCCAGATACAGGAATACCTTTCACAGAATCCCAGGATGGCGGGAAGGGACCACAGTGGGTCACCTTGTCCCACCTTCCTGCTCAAGCACATGGCACAGGGTTGTGTGCACACAGTTCTGGAATATTTCCAGTGAGGGAGATTCCACACCCTGTCTGGGCATCCTTTTCCAGTGCTCAGTCACTGCACAGGAAAATTCTTCCTCATGTCCAGGTGCAATTTCCTGCGCATCAGTTTCTGCCTGATCCTCTTGTGTCATTGCTGGGCACCACTGAGCCGAGCCTGGTCCTTGCTCTGATCCCTCCCTGCAGACACTGACAGACAGATGAGGGCCCCTCTCAGTTATGTCTTGCCAGGGTTGAACAGGCCCAGCCCCCTCAACCCTTTCTCATTAATCCTACCCTTTGTGTGGTCATGTTTGATTTTTTTCCCAGTGGGCTGAAGACACTGGCACAGGGTGCCCAGAGGGGCTGTGGAGTCTCCATCCACAGAGGCATTCAAAACCTGAGCAGATGCAGTTCAGGGCAGCCTCCTCATGCTGACCCTCTTGTAGGACTAGGCCATCTCCAGAAATCCCTAAGAGATCACTTACAATATTAACACTTCTCTTTTTTTTTGCCCTGAAATTACAATACACTTCAGATAGATTCTGTTCTTGTTCTTTAAATCACTTAAAAATTCTCAACTGCCTGCTGTTCCAAAGTTAACAAGCCAAATTAAGATCTTTGCTTGTTTGAGCTGCCACTCTAATGCAAGAAGAGACAAAACGCTGTGAAATAAACAGTGGTCTGTACTTTTGAAAGAATACTGGCTGGAAAACATACTTCAGAAGAGGTGTTTCATAAACAAAAAGTGTTTTTTATTCTTGGATGGATACTATCTGATTTCAGGAGAAACTATTTTGGAATTTTTTGCTCAGCCTAACAGAATTTGGATACAAGTTATTAGGTGGGAAGCACATTGTTTTGGATACATGCAGAGCTTCATTTTGCATTTATCGATGCTATTTAGTAACCTAATTGCCTTCTAGGTTCAGCCTTTAGCATGCTAATTTTGATTTAGTGTTTGTATTTCTGAAAACAAACTGGGAACAAACCATAAATTATCACTGTGTGTTCTTTAGACAGCTACCGGAATTCCAGTATCTACTACAATAACATAATGTGAAGGTAAATTACCATAATATATTAAGGGTTATTATTATGTTCTAACAGTTTCTGGTGGAATCACATCTCTTTTTTCTCATCTGAAACTGTAGCTTTTTCATAAGAAGAATAATTTATTCTGTTTAAAAAAAAAATTGGTTTGAATGTTTATTGTTGCTACTGTATTATGTTATGAATAATTCATTTTAGTAGCCTTTTTTAGGATTGTAAGTGAATGTCATATTTCTGATGTGAAAAACTTTTAAGCCTTTATCATGAATGCAATATAGAATATGGAGAGCTAAGGAATAATACATCTAGGGTTTTTTCCTTTTCCTTTTAGCAGTTTGGTGGTCAGCTTAAGAAATTATGTTCACAGTGAGTTTTTTGAATGATTGACTAAGAATTCTTTTTGACACTTCTGTTCCTTTTTGGTCTTTCTTCTCACTTGCAGTTTTTATTATATTAGGATCCAATTATATAGACTTCACTTATATATTTCATATGATGTTAACTTGTATAATGAAACACCTTCAATGCAACCTAAAACTGCCCAGGTACCTGCGCTGGGCTGATGGTCTCTTGTGTAGGTACAGTTAAATCAGATTGTTTAGCAGTGTTAGCACAGCCCAAAATGTCTTTAGATTGGAGGGTGAGTTCACTCTGGAATTTTGTGCTGTTACAGATCCATTGCTGTCAGAACATCAGAGCTTTGTGCCTGAGCTCACTGGGGTGATGGATGGTAGCTGTGCTCCTTACTAAAAGTAAAGTTAGGAGGAGGAATGGGGCAGCAATGTTATAATTAATTTATGCTTTTGTCTGAGAAATAAAAGCTGATAGCAAGTTGGAACTTGACTTCTGGTTATTACTGTGTGTATTTCAGTGGCCCTTCTGTTTCAGTAGCTTCAGGGCAATTCTCACTCATCTCAGACACTTCTCATCCTCTTACTTGATTATCTCTATGTTGTCCTGCCTGTTAGTTCTCTTTACTCTCTGCATTTGTGTAAATGTTATTGCTGAAGTATCTTCTTTTGTATGTTGAGAGAATGTTGAGCCTCACTCCTGGAGCCTGTACATTAACTGCTGTATCAAATTAAATCTTGCTGTTGTCACATCTAGGACTCCATGTTATTGGTCTGCCATTAGCATTTGTTTTGTTTTTTATTATTCCCATCTGTGTGCTCTTCTTTATCCTTTTGGATTTAGTGATCAATTTATTTCCTTCCCTCATATTTGCATTTCATTTTCATCAGTAAACATTTTATCCATTTTATTTTAGTCAAGGTTTCCCATTTTTACAATTTCCTCTACCAGTATCCCTCCTTGAAAGATTTTTGTAAATCTGCCTTTCCAAAATGCTTCCTATTTTTTTTCTTCTTAAATGTCTTAATTTATATTTATACATATTTAACATTCAAAAGAACTGGGATCCAGAGCTATTGTCCTGATGTTTGTCCTTATTCAGTCTGCATGCTCTTTTGGACATGAAATGTTTCTTGCCCAAAACTCCAACTTAAGCTGTGCACTCTAAATATTTTCTCTAGCATGGGGGATCTATGTTGACAGATAGCAAATCTTCAGTGCCTGGTCCAGGGCAGAAATCAGAGGAAAAATTTCTGCATAACTAGTTGCTGTTGGTTTTGGGTCAGGCCATAAGCTTGTGAAACTTTCTATGAATAAGTAGTCATGTGGCAAGGGGGCAAATGCTCTGTCACTCAATTGGCCACAGATCAGTGAGCGTGGATGCCAAAGGAGTCAGAAGTGATTAGATGGCAGGAAAAAGAGAACATTCTCAGTGATTATGAGGAGTTCAATTAAAAGTGTCTGTCCCATGTATCTGCAGTGTCACAGTGACATCTAGATACTTCTTAGGATGTGAATACGTGATTTTATTTTCTGTTTAGAATGTTAGCCTAGTTAATAACTTTTGCTTATACTTATAGTCCTTTACAACAAGAGATCACTGTGTGCTCTTCAAGGTACTTTTGTTTTCATTTTATAGTTCCAGAAAGCCAAGGCTCCCAGAAGTTTAGAGCTTCAGTGTTACATGGTAGAATCACCATTTGAAGCATTTTGACATTACCTTCTTTGAAGCACACTAATTTCATTTAAGCTCACACCTTTGATTACTCTTTAAAACTGAACAAAGTATGTGTCATCCTGAATCACGGTGGCTAAGATGGACTTTCCTTTGTAGGGATGCTATTTTATAATAGTCTGCCATGCTTCAACAGGTATCAGGAATAATAGATACTATTTCAGATAGAATGTAACAATAACTGATATTATTTCAGCAGCACGGGGAAACTTAAATTCTGTTGGAAAAATTGTGTTAGGTTATCTTCTCTGAGTCAGACTAATGAAGAATGAATCAGCTGAGTAAAGAAAGAGGAGGGAGAACAAGCATTATCTTTTGCAACCTATTCAGTTTTGGCTGATTTAACCTAGATGAGGAGAAAAGCAATATTGTGTTCTTTGACAGTTCTGTAACAAGCTTTGCTAACTGATAATAATAACTGGAAGACATATGTTAAATTGTTGGTTCTTCTGAGAAAGGAAGAATGCTGAAATCAGAAAGTTGTATTATTGTAATTTGATAATTGTGATTTGGTCTTCTTTATCTACATGACTTCATAGTAAGAGCAAATATAAGCTACTATATTCTAACAACATAAAATTCTACAGGGTATGAAGTAGAAAATGTGGAGAAAATTCAGTTTTGGCTAATTAATATGCAATCCAATGTCATTTTACTGTGGATCTTACATTGAAAAGGTAATGTTTGTGAATTATTTCCCATCTTGCAGAAGGATTTCAACACCAAGAAAATCTAACCAAATTAAATAAACTTGTTTATTAATAGTATTCTTAATTAACCTGTCTAGTTCTATAAAATTATCTTGCCCTCTAAAAATTGTTAGCCAGTCATTCCTCCATGACTATTGTTGTTTGGTGGATGATACTGGAGGAATGTCCCGGTGTGGTTTTGGTGTCAGATGCCTTGCAGAGGAAGGTGGGGGCTCAGTTCAGTGTGAGAGCAGTGGGCAGTGTCACTGCCCCTGGTGTGACACTCACAGGTGGGGCCACCTTGGACCACGCCCTTGCCATGCAGCGTGCTCAGGGTGGATCTGGGGCCATGGGTTCATTCCAGGCTGTTCTAGGCCTTGATGAGCAGGAAAATGCAGCAGCAAATGCAAAAATAATGAGAGAAAGGGGAAGAAAGACACAAATATCCATGTGACCCTGGAATACCTTGTTCTGTACACTGAGGGCAAATCCCTCAATGTCTATAGAACTGATTTTTGCAGGTTAAATTTTATATGAGCTTAAAAAAATCACTTTGCTAACAACAAAAAATTATGGGTTTTTTTTAATGAAAATATAGCTGCTAGGCCCTGATATCCCCTATTTATATACTTATTAGTAAAAGAGTTTATAAATTGAAATATACAACACCTCTGCCATCCTAGTAATTGTAATAAGCTGCCCAGCTGTTCAGAATTGGAAGTCTTTTAGAATCTGATTAATTCCCAAAGTATAAACTGTTTCCATCTTTAGAAGGGGCAGTGGGACTGCCATGTTTCCTGTGAGTCTGGGATGTTCTAAAGCCAGAGGTGCCTCTGTTGCTGACTGCCTTCACATCAGCAGTGTGACAGAAAGTCATCTCTCAGTTACAGAGATGATGTTTTCCTGTCAGTGTGGTAAAAATATGATCATGAACAGACAGACTTTAAAAGTTCCTGGTTTTGAAGACTGGCTTTTGAAATAGCAGGTCTATTTGGCTAAAGTTAGTGACATTTGTTAACTTCTTTATTTGAAAGTTTTTCACTATGGATAGCAACATGTAAAATTTTTTTTACTAACATATTAAATATCTGATTTTTTACTTCCAAGTAAATAAACTAAAGAAATACAGGTTATTGAGGTTAAAGTAGTAGAATGTTATTAAAATGAGGAACCACAAATAATTACTTGCTTCTTGATATGGTTATTGTTTTGTTATGTGAGTTCTTGTCCAGCGTTTCATAATGTATTAAAACTTTCCAATGCATTTAATAACACAAATATTTTTGTATGGCATAATGAATGAATGTGTTGTAAAGCACATACATGTAGATTCAAACTGAAAATTGGAATTAACCATGGATATATTTAAAGAAGTAATTTTAATTAACCCCTTAATCTCATAGTTAATGTCCATTATGATCTAAAGAGCTCATGTTATATCAGCAGCTTCTTATATTGTTGGGGTGTACTATTAGAAGTATAACATAATATGTAACAAAAAAAAAGTGTGTTTTGTTGTTGTTTTTAACTGAAAATTTTGATATTTCTTTAAATTCTTATGTACAGGTAAATTGGCACCCCTCTTGAGAAATTCAGCCTAATTTTCAATAGAAATAGTACTGGAAATTGTGTGTAAGTCCCTGCCTTTGAAGAGTCAAAAGCAACATAGGATCTGTATAATTGATCAAGGTCACTTCATGCCCATGAGACACAATAATACAGCTCAACAATCACTGTAAGGTTATTTAAGTACTAATTACTTTAGGATTACTGATTTTTTTTTTTCATAATTGCTGGGAAAATTTTGACTATTTTGAAAATCTACATATTTCCCTTTTTTTTAGATAATTTTTTTCTTTTTGGAAAAATATGTTCCTACCAAACTCAAACCCAGTGAGAAAAAAAAAATTGGAGATACAGTCAAATAAAAAAAAAATTTGCTCCACTTAATTGGAATCCTAAATCAAGCTTAAGTGGGCGTCTTTGTAGGCTAGAAACTTCTGGATATCAAAGAATTATCAGAAAAGCAGAAAAAGTGAGTATGTGATGTGATTTGCTTTAAAATCATAGTTTCCTCCACATTTTTTGAGATTCAGATAAAGGTGAAAAGTAATAGCACAGTGGGCAAGAGAGTTCTGTTTTGATTTTTGTTCCTTCATACTTCGTCATTTTGAGTTTTCTGTATTTAAAAGCCAATTAATCTAGGTTATTATATAGCAAAACAAAGGTCTGCTTTTTTGTTTAAAAGCTTTATTGGCTTTTTGGAATACTCACTTATAAGAAAAAGATCTAGGCAGTTCAATTTCAATACTATGTCTGACTCAGATTCTCATCCCATCCATCTTAAATCCATTTTCTTTCTCTAATCACCTGCACGCCCTCGTCACAGTTCCCAGGCTTGCTTTGCTTGTATGGGAGTTTGCAAATTGCACTTTTGGGACACCTGTATGTCTGAGAGACAAGGGAAATTACATTTCTTTTGTTCCTAAAGCACAGGGGGGCTGTGTCCAGGAGGAAACCAAGGTGCTCCGTACCTGAGCCAATGTGAGAAGCTCCGTGATAGCAACCTGAAGTGTGAGACTGTAGGAGGATGGAGAAAGGCAGTGCTCTCTTTTTGTCACACTGATCTCTTCAGTCTGTTGCTTAGCAGACCAATTCCACGTCTCCAAATATGTGCAATTGAATTACTTGTGATCATTATATAATTATTGTAACGTGGAATTTCGGGAACATGTGATGGATGTGCAAGCAACCACATCCTCCAAAAATGGCATTCCTTTGGAAGTAGTTTGGTGTTTGCATGGCTAGAGACACAACATTAATAGCTTGGCTCTGCAAAAAATTGCAGAAATAGCTTGGTTCTGCAGAGAAAATATTGTTAAAACCCAAAATCTCATAAAGGAAATTTACACAGTTTTAATGGACATAGCAATGTATTTCAAGGTAGAGCCATACAAATGTCTTCACATATATGTATACTTTATAGATGTGAATGTGAATTTTCATGAAAGTTCCTGTTTGTATGGATGTAGCTACTTTAAAAGTACTCTCATCTCATTAAAAATTAAGATTAGCATTTAATGTTAACATAATACATGGAATTATAAAAGGTGTATCTATTGCAGAGTACAAATTTTCATTGCTGGCTGCCACTTATAGCAGTCTTCCCTTCGACTTCCTACCTTGCCCTCTCCTTGCCCTTCTCTCTCCCCATGTTTTAGGCATCATTTTCTGATGAAATCCTCATTTTGTGTTAACATGAGGAGTAAAATAATATGTTGATGGCTTGGATATCTGTTGGTGTTCTTATGATCCCTGAGTAGAGAGAGTGATGTGCTGTCACTCTCTCCATAACTCTCCAAGGTTGAGAATTCTATTACATCTTTCAAAATGTCTTTTTACTTTCATCTGAAAATGAAAATAAGTTGAATAAAATCCAGTTTACATTTGAGCTGGGCTGCACACTCACTGCTGTGTATAAAATCAAACTTGATTTCCTAAGGAGTTTTTTCTGTTAATACAACTTTTTTCCTACTTTATGACAATTATCATATATGGTGGGTTTTATTTTTTTTTGTTTTACTGCCACAGTTTGAAGTGAGAGCATTAAGTTAAATTAATTTGACTTTGCTTGGCAAATGGTGATAGTAGCACTTTAACAGCTGTTTGCTTTCCTGGATTGTCCTTGGTGCTGAAATTGCTTTTGTATCTAAACAGCAAAATGTGTTTAGAGGGCTACAGAATATGGAGATAAATTTAGCCTGTCAAACAGATATTATTTGGGCTTTTTTTGTGCTGTGTTTCTGGGAGTGGATCCTGACTGCAGTGCTTTAATTCCAGGCTCTGTGTGCCTTTGGACATCTTACAGGAATGTTGTGGAGCTTTTCCCTTTGATTTATGACCTTGCCTGTATGGACTTCTGATCAGATTTTATTCTCATTTAGTGCAAGAGGGGCTAATTATGAAAGTGACAAAGATTCTTTCGTTGTGCTAAAGCTTTTTGAATGACAAAAGGGGGCTTTAAATTAAAATGAACTTTAACAAGGCATTTTCACATTGAAGTGATACACACTCTACCACTGATAGAGTAATTCATTTTCAACCCTTTCTGATTCTATAAACACATTGTCTCACAAGATCAGTAATTTTTTACCTCTCAGGCTAATGAAGAGTGGATGGTAGACCAATGAATTCTCTTTTTGCAGAACTGTTTTGACATTCTTAATTTTTTCTTAAATATCAAAGAAAGGACAAAGAGCTGTGATTTTATTGCATTAATATTAGTAATCATTTATCTGCCAGAAAAACATTTAAATATCACTTGACATTTGCAGAGAAAGATTAATGTTTAATTTACTACAAACATAGAAATACTTTGAAATAAAAGGAAACGCTTCTGGATTCAGCAAAATAAAAAAAAAAAAAACACAAAAAAAACACCAAAACCCCAACAAAATTAAGACAGACATTCAGATATAAAAAAACATTGTAACCATGCAGAAATCAAAAACATGTTGGTGCCATCTAAAATGTCAATATTTAAATTATCACTTCTGATTGAAAAAATAACATCAACTAGATAGTTCTTTAAGGTTTAATTTAAGCTTTAGCTAAACAAAGATAAATGAAGGAAAGCAGTTTTCTGTTACATCCATGTGGGTACAGTTACAAAGGCCTGTATAAATTCTAGCATCATTATAAAAACAAACCAACATAATGTAGTTATATTATGAACAGTATTGTCATTTCCTAAATATTGGTAAATCTGAAAGTCAAGGGGAACTTCCAGAACAGGCTGGTGTCTGGAGGAGAGGAAAATAGCAAGACACAGGAGTCAGAAAATTGTATAAGTGAAAATACAGGAGTAAGTTCCATTACCTACAGAAGGATCAAAATGCTGTATAATAAAGAGAAAAGTAGAGAAATCACCTTGTTCTACAAAAGAATGCCAGAGTAAGAGCTACAGAGGAGGAGGAGGAGGAGATGAGCAGAAAAGTTGTGTATCAGTCTAATCTGATGAAATGGCTAAAAATGTACCCAGACTGCAGGAAAGTCTATCTGTGAATTTTGTCGTGGAGATTATATGGTAAGATACCACTTTTAGGCAATGAAATGATGGGATTAATGTATTGAATGAGAATAACATTTCTAGCCCTCAAACTGTTTTTGTGACTAGATTGATAATGACACAGAGAATCAAATTCAGTTTTATAATAAACTAAAATAAGACTTGTTTCTCGTGCAAAAGCTCTATGTAGGACACATGTTATTCACATTCAGTATTTGTGTGGAAAGTCTATCCTTGCAGTACCTTTTTCCAAGGATTTTTTTTTATAAGATAAAGAAAGTTTCAACTATAAATCCAGTAATTTATTATTTAAAGAAGGATCTTATCCAGGAAAACAAGGTTCTTTTATAGGGCAATACCTGGAACCTTTCCATTAATATTCTTTAATAAAAACTTCTGATTTTATTTACAGCTCTGGTGACTTTTGAGAAGTCTTTGAGAATATAATATAACTGTAGGTCTCTGATTAAGGTTTCCATCTATTAATTTTTATTCAAGTGTCAGTGTGTAGTTATACTTTGGAAGGATTCCCCTGGAAAAATTGCGATTCTGTGTATAAGGTACCAAACTAGGCCAAATGCAGAATTACAGCATTACTGTGCAGTAATAAATCAACAGGAATATCCTCTCTTGTAGGATGAAAGAACTTCCTTGTCTTTTGCATTACAAGAATTCTCAGGGTCTTTGCAAAATGATGAATATATTGAGTAGGAAGCATTACATAAGTAGCACTGCTGTGATGTATGAAAGAATAAAGAATATGCAGCTTTAAATTTTTTTAACCATTTTTAATACATTTTTGGCATATTTGTGCTGTTAGGGAATATGAGAATGTTTCACATCAGAGGCTGCAGAGAGCAACAGATTTCAGTGATGTGCACTGAGCATCAGGCCCTAAAAACTCAGAATTTGGGACGTGTTTCTGTCTGTGGCACCAGTGATGGTACATCCCACTGTGGTCCTGCAGTTCCTGCCCCCTCATCTGCCTTGGCTGGTGGTTCCTTCCGTGGTTAAGGCTGCAGACGTCGTTATAATTTATTTATTAACTCATTCATTATTTAGGATAGCACCCATTATATGCTAAGTGACTTCCAAACAGAAATTTCCCCAAATGCTTTTCCTTTAAGAGCTCTGCTCTGAAAGATGTGGTACAAGCCCAGCCGTGAGAGACTCATTTTGGGAGCGCACGCTTTGTTAAAGAAAGCTGAGTTTCGTGACACTAATGCAAAACCTCTTTGTATTCTGATTTTCCTCTAACAAAGGTTCACTGCCGTGGCTAAATAACTGCCCATCTGTCATTGGGGGCCTTTGGGGAGTTGATAAAGAGGGAGCTGAGAAATCTGTTTTTCTGGGGATTTGGTGGATTTGGTGTAGTGGGTGTGGGATGGCCATCTTAGGGCACAGGCCTCTGATTTTTAAGCACTCTTGACACTCCCTACTAAGTTGCAGCTTTACCACTGCCAGTTGGTGTGTTTACATGATTTTGTAACTTTTTGGAGCATTTTTCCTGCAGTCTTCGGCTCTGCTGATATTTCTGTAATTTGTAAGACTCTCACAGATGTAGGAGAATGAGTCAAGAGCCTGACTCCATTTTATTCATCCTTTACAATTTCCCTACTCTGGTGAACATTGACATTTTATTCTTTGCAGCACCAGGATTTTAGGTCCTTTAACTGAAAGCATTAGTTTTTATTGAAAAGGGCAATTTTGAAATAAGGCTCTTTGGCTGCAAGTGATTAAATATCAATCTCATTTTATCAAAACTATTGAATTCTTACAGCAAGATTGTATTGTATAATTTCTTAATACATATTGTTTACACAATGGTCTTTGTAGTATTTTGGGATATCTGTTACTTGTATTTTGTGCTACTTTGCTCATAGTGGTTCTTGAGCAATCATGATCACTAAATATTCAGGAATACTTGTTGCTGTTTTTGACTGTGCTCTAAACTGGCATCACCAATAAGACTGCTCTACTTAATGAACATAAAAAGACAGAAAATATTCCAGTTCTAGCTGCTTGTGTTGTCTCTCTCAATGTCATTGTTTGCTCTCCTGGTCTATAAAAGAAAGTTGCAAGTGATGTCAGTAGGTGGCCTTTGGCATCAACACATGCTAGAACTTTACAGTTATTTTATAATGTGAAGTCTCTGTAACTGTATCCTCATTGCAGGAGGAACCTCAAGCCTTCTTAATAAATTTTAATCCCTCTATTGCCCGTTCCCCTTTGCTCAGACATCATTCAAACACTTGTGACCAAGAAAAATATTTTTTCTGAAAGGAAGAACTCATCCTAAATCTATCCATTGGCAGCACTGCCTGGACTCCTAGAACATGAGAATCTTTTTGTAACTGTTTTTAGTAAAATAAATCATGGCATTGGCCACCTCACCCCTCCTTGTTTTATATTCAATGAATAGATTTAAGATCAATTATAATTCTCTCATTTTTCAACCAGTTCTTCTTTCTTAAAGGTTTTGAGTTCTCTTAATTTTCTGTGTGGAAGACAATTCTGCCTCCTACTCTAATTCAGATAAAAGTTTTAATTTATAAAACTCCTGTGGGTGTTTTAGTCTAGGCCACACATGATTAATATTTCTGCAATTTAACTCAATACAAAGGAATTAAAGATTTGTTCTTGACACTTGTTGGGAACCACTGAGAAGCAGTAACTGTGTTCCCGGGTCTATGGGCCAAATGCCCCCAGGGAATGGATCCAGTGCACCTTACTTGTGTCACCTGGGAGGAAGAGTATTGGAGACAGTGGAACTCTGAATGTGATCCTGAAAAGGGGTGGAAAAGCAGATCAGGCTCTCACTGTTATGAATTAAGATCAACACCAAAAGAAACAAATAAACCAGCAGATATCCATAATTATATACCCCCCCATCAATACATTTTATTTTAATGCTGTTTACATAGATAAACAAGAAAAGTGTAAAACTAGAATTTTCATGTGCTCTCAGTCACAATTAGATTTTATCACATGGTCTGCTTACAATAAAAGCTCAATCAGAGTTTCTCGGCCTCTGTGAGCTCTACATCCTGATCTACCCTTTGCAGAGATGGAACGTGGCCTTCTACCAGCTGCTGCTAAGACCTAAGTCATTGTTCCCATACAGTATTTTTCACAAAAACTACTGATCTACTGCTATTTGGATGTCACTATTGATAAAAACATAAAACATGATGGAAACAACAATTTCAACTTATTTAAGTGAGGAGGGAAGATAGAAAAGAGACTTCAAGTTTGAAGCATCCAGCTTTTTGAGCCATGTACTTTTGAAATGCTTTGCCTATTTGATATTCTTGACCATTTTTCAAAGGAAATCTGGATTTTTGACCAAAAGAGGAGTCATAAGCATTGCTCTGTTTTTAACAGAAACATCAGGTTTTTAAAAGAATGCTATATTGGTGAAGAGTACCCAGGGATTATCTGCAGAGCATTGATTTAACTGTGGTAGTGAAGATAATATTTTGCATTGCAGAGTTTGATATGTGCAATTTGAATAATTTAAACTATAATTTACAGGTGTTGTATATGTGGTTTTTATGGTATTGTCTTGCTTTGTGGTTTCAAGTATCTTGAGCTGACATTGCTCTGGGCACGATGCAAAAACTGTCATGGGTTTTCAGATATCATTAGATTTTTTTTTTTTCCTATTTAGAAATCAAATACTATTTAGAAGTTCTTTAGGACTTATTGCCAAACTATTTTTTATGAACTCTTTTCACAGGCAAAGACCATAAAGCAAGTGGGAATTTACATCTGATAGTCCTAGATGCACTCCTTTCAGGAGATATCTAATCTTTCACTAGAGTGAAGTTTTTACAGATCTCAGTCCCTGTAGTTCCTGTTCCATTTAGAACATATCAATAAAATTTCTTTGCATTATCATCTCAATGTGTTTTATGATCTGTAAGGATGAATTTCATAGAGGTTATTCCATATTCAACATTTTACCTTATTCTGGGAAATGTGGAGTTGCATGAAATATAGATTAATACTGTTTGGCTATCTTGGACTTGATCCCAGGTTCAACTGGTGAAAATGATGTATATTCCAATCTTTTCCTTGGTTGTTTTTGTTTAAAAAATTTGTATAGATTGAAATGCAGCTGCAAGTGTATTAGTGATTTTCTATTGCTTACTTGTCAAGATTTTTATTGTGTGGATGAAAAATAGCATTTCAAAACCTGGCAGCATATTGACAAAAACAGAAGAGCACTTTGTGTAATTCTCTTTTGAAAAACTACCTCTTTTAGAGACAGAGATTGCCTCAGCTACTTCCATTCATATGTATCTTGATCAATAGATTTATTGATAGCTTTTAGCCAAGATTTAATTCTTTTTTTCTCCTCAGTTCACCATGGTGCTCACTTTTCTGAATTAAGAAACTAGAATTAGGCTCCTATAAGCAAGACATACAATATGCAAGTGCTCTAGGTGTAAAAGGAGGCATTTGACCTTTTGTTGCTAATCTGTGACAGGTGCAGGCTATTTTCTTCCAAATGGTGTTAATTTTCATGTGCAAATCCACCCCCTGAAACCTGCATTCTATATATCCACCACAGGGGAATTGGTGGTCATCATGAGTACTGTAATGGACAGCTGAGAGGGATAATCACTGATATTTCAGCACATTTATGCTCGCGACTCAGTCGGCTTTAGTGCACTTCTGTTTTCACTGCTTATTAGGGAGGCTGAAGTTAGTTATTCATGGCCGGACAAAAAAAAAAGTGTCTGAGAAAGTTCATGTGCCGGGAACAGCACATTGTTACAAATTAGTTTCCTTTACCATTTCTGGCAAACTCATTACAAAGTAATCGCGCCCTGCGCTGAAGTGCACTTCCTCTGGGACCAATAACTGTAAATAAGCAGGGCTGCAAGCTGGCTGATAAGTTGTTGTTCTGAAGATAACGGTCCTTTTTAGCAGAGTGTTTGACCTTTTTCTTTATATTGCCTCAGGCTTGTCTAAGACCCTCAAGGTCTATTTTTCATCTTAAAAATTCTCTGTAGGCAAGCAAAATGTGCGGTTTAAGAAGATTTTAGGATTGCTTAACATATCTATATTTTCTTTTCTAGCATTTTTATGATAATTGTTAGAATGTTTAGTAACTTTAGCTAGCATTTTCTTCAGCAGGTTTTCTTTCTTTGTGTAAAGTACACTTTTTATTGATGTAGGAAGCAATAACATTAATATTTTATGAGGACTAAGTGTGTGTTGCATGATTAATAAAATAGTATCATTGGGCTTTTTTCTGACTTTTAAAGAAACTTGAAACATGCTATTGACCCCTTTCACTATTCACATTTTGAGAGCCTTGCACTAAACATTACTCTGTGAAGTAATTTAAGCAAATATAATTAAGAATGTCAGCTCGAATGATTAAAGGAAAGTATGTCTCCTCTTTTCTCAGTATGCTAAGAGTATTGAACAGAACTGTGACTGAAAATTGAGCATGCCTTAAAAACAAACCCCAAGGCTAAGTGAAAGTCAGTTTATAGACATTTGTGAATTTGATTTGTTCACATCTTCCGATCAGTTTAAAAAGATCCATGCTAATATTTCTGTAAAGTAAAATAATAATAGAAAAAAAAACCCCTAAAACTAATTTCAGAGTGCATAGGAGAGAAAATACAAAATGTTTTGCAAAGTGCTGGCTATTCTAATAAATGACTTGTTTTACTTTTAAGATGTAGTCTGACAGTCATTTGCATACAGATGTGCACCCACATTATTAAAAAGAAGTTTAACAAGAATGCCAACCAGTTCAGATTTTATTGCTCATAATGTTGTTGGTTTTTTTCCCCTTGCAGGTCTCATTAATCAGTTCATTAATCATACATGTACCTTAAATAACATTAATATCTTGTGTTGTATAATCTTAACCCCCAAATATAGTGCTAATCACTAGATATGGAGTGATGAGGCTTTGAAGAATGCTGTATACTCTCATATATACAACTTCTGTATTTATGGAATGGAGTGGTGATGAGTTCACATGGGCGTGAACTCAAAGTGAAGTAAAGCAAAGCTGATGTTTCAGTAGTGTGAGACTTTTTCTCTGATTTTAGAAGATACTCAACCAATGAGGTTGTGAACAGGCTCTCTTACTGATACCACAAGTGACCAGAATAGCAATGCACACAGAATAAGAACTGTGCACACAAGGGGTCATACAGTAGTTGTACCATGACTGAAAACTATTGGTAGGTTCATTTCACAAAATTGGTGCTATCTGGCTTTTTCTTACATTTGTCACAATTTCAGCACAGAAACTGTTGGCTGCAGGTGCTGCAAAGTACAGTGTATACATTGTGGAATTGCACAGAAATTCCTGGGACACAGAAGGAACTTGCTGTCTACCCACTTATTAAATTGTTTTCTCTCTTGCTATATATTTAGCAAAAAATCGGTTTAGAGGTGATTTGCACTTAAGAAAAAAGTTGTTTATTTTCAGTGTTAAAATGTTAAAATGGCTTAATATCTAAATGGAATGCTGTAATCAATGTTTTAATTCCTGTTCCATAGTTTCTAATGCATGTCACTGTGGCACCTGTGGTATTGGAATATAATTGTCATCCATTAGAATAAATGCATTTCCCATGATTAGAGCACTCTGAAGGCAAGACAAAAACTGTGCAGTTTTTTTATGAGATTAACACTGGGAAGTTTAAATCCTTGCTTGGACACCAAGAAATGTTTTTTGGTGGCATTATCAGTTTTCTACAAAGCATCTCTTAAAGTGAGGAGGTGTTTTGTTCCTACAGTTCTTGGCTTCTTTGTACCAAAACTGCTGTCTTGTTTAATGACATTGCTATGTGGGCTGAAATTAGGCTGACAGATTGTGAGCAAAGGCTGTGATATTACAAACAATAGTCTATTGAGCACGAGGAACTTGTTGAATTAGTTACCGGAGGCATTAGTGCTCAGTCCAGCCTCTTTAGCATCTGGAAGACAGAGAAGAAATAGTGGGCTAATGAAATGTCCAAATGACACCAAACTGCAGAGGGCTGCAGGTGACAATGGCAGCTGATGTGTGCCTGGTAAGAGGCAAAAACTAATAATAAACCAATAAACTCACAAAAGGAAAAAAAAACCCCAGTGCATTAGCAGGGAAAGGAGTATTCAAATCAAGAGAGAAAACCATGTTGGGGCTCCTGAGGAGTCAAGCACACAGATGATTACATTTTAAGGGTTCTGCTGGATTTGAGATGGGTTTTCCAGAGCAGACTGGATGGCAGTGGCTTCAGCACACCAGCTCTTCACCATCTCTTATTCCCTTGACATCAGTACAATTCTCCAGTGCTAGTTTAGGGATCCTGAGGACCCTGTAAAGCAGTTCTGAGTGGGTCATCTGTTCCCTATCCAGTTCAAGTTAGCTTGATGTTGAAAAAGAAACTGAAATGTGCAAAAGGTCAAAATCAAGGTCTCATTTTGCTCTGTTTTAATTATTCACTTAATAATCTTTTAGTTTCTTATGCCTTGCAGTACAAGTTTTTAATGGTCTTTGAACTTTAAGTATGAATTTAATTGCTTCTGTCTCCTTCTTTGGGAGTAATTGCATCAAAATTTGCACCTCTGCTCTGTGCTGCAGATAATGCAATCCATATCTGGAATTTCTGGGATTGCTGGGAGGCATGTATAGTAGTTTATTAGTTGACAAGATGGACCTAGCCCACCATCTGTGTTCATGCAGCCTGCTGCCTTAACCCTAGAGAATCTGCCAGGATCACATGCACAGCTCAGGCTCAAGTGAATTCACACACCAAACTTTGTCCAGAGAGATCTAAATCTGTGACCTGTGACACAACTGGAATCTAAACTTTTGGGATGAATACCTTGGACTACCTAAATCCTGAAATATCCAAGGAATATTATTATGCCAGCTATGTCATTTATGCATGAAATTTAATGAAAAATAAAACAAGGAGCAGTGGTGAGCTGGCTTTGCCCACCCAGTGCTTTCTCTCCCCCACTCCTCACCAGGACAGAGGTGAAAATGAGGTGAAGAAGGTCCTGGGTGGAGGTGCAGACAGGGAGACTCATTTATTGCCAGTTAAAATAGGTTTGCATTGTGAAATTCAAAGAGAAACTAAACCAGTGCCTTGTCCCTGCCCTTCCCTGTTTCCCAGGATCATCTTCCTCAAACAAGGAGCTGTGCAAGGGGTGAGGGCTGATCCTTCTTTGCTCCCCTGCTCTGCCCTGGGCCTTTTCCCTTCCCAGGGCTGCAGTTGTGTCAGGAGCACCTGCTCCAGCCTGGGTCCTCTGTGGGTCACTGCTGCTCCAGGAGACACCAACCTGCTCCAGCCTGGATCATCTGTGGGTCACTGCTTGTCCAGGAGACACCAACCTGCTCTGGCCTGGGTCCTCTGTGGGTCACTGCTTGTCCAGGAGACACCAACCTGCTCTGGCCTGGGTCCTCTGTGGGTCACTGCTTGTCCAGGAGACACCAACCTGCTCCGGCCTGGATCATCTGTGGGTCAGTGCTGCTCCAGGAGACACCAACCTGCTCCAGCCTGGATCATCTGTGGGTCACTGCTCCTCCAGGAGACACCAACCTGCTCCAGCCTGGATCATCTGTGGATCAATGCTGCTCCAGGAGACACCAACCTGCTCCAGCCTGGATCATCTGTGGATCAATGCTGCTCCAGGAGACACCAACCTGCTCCAGCCTGGATCATCTGTGGATCAATGCTGCTCCAGGAGACACCAACCTGCTCCAGCCTGGGTCCTCTGTGGGTCAGTGCTGCTCCAGGAGACACCAACCTGCTCCAGCCTGGATCATCTGTGGGTCACTGCTCCTCCAGGAGACACCAACCTGCTCCAGCCTGGGTCCTCTGTGGGTCACTGCTCCTCCAGGAGACACCAACCTGCTCCAGCCTGGGTCCTCTGTGGGTCAATGCTGCTCTAGGAGACACCAACCTGCTCCAACCTCTCCCCACAGGACACAGGACTCTCTGTCCTGGCTCCCAGAGCATCCCCTTCTCTCCTCTTCCTCAGCTCTCCTCAGGCTCCTTCACCCCTCTGCCTGTGTAGGATTTTGGCTTTCACTGGACACATTTTCACCACCTGGGCTGAGGGGCTGGGCTGTGCCACGGGTGAGGCTTTCTGGAGCCATCTGGGAGTGTCAGGAACAAGCTGGCAGGGAAAGGGGCAGCACGGCCTCCCCAAGAGCCAGGCCTGCAGCCCACTCCAGCACCTGGGCACGGGCACCCACCATGGCAGGTGACATTATTTGTGTTTGGCAGAGGCATTCTGGCTTTGCAATAGAGCTGTTTTTTCAAATATTTCCAATGCCAAGTGTCTCCTTGAGGCAAGCCCTCAGGAACAGATTGAGAGCGTGGAGCAGGTCTCTGCAGAGGGAAGCAGTGGAGAGAATTTTCTTCTGAAAAGAAGGATGTGGGTAGGAAAGTAGAGGATAACATTAAAAATAGAGAAGATTAAGCATGTTCCATTAGTAAAGCCAGAAACAATTTAGGATAAGGTAGAAATCCTGGAACTGTATTGATAAACAGAATTTAAAATGTCTTTTTCCCTCTTCTTTTCCAGCCCAGAGCAGCAGATCTGCTGAATTTTGCTGCTCATGCTGGTATTGAGCAATGTGTTGCCAGAGAACAGTCCTATTGACTGCAGTGGGACTTGCTGAAGAGGGAATCATTTAGCTCAAATAACCTTATAAATACACATTAGAACCCAACAGTATATTTCCAACCCAAGAAGATATATCTAGCCCCAGAAATATATCTGAAACCATAAACCCAGGTTTTCAGTGCTACTTTAAAAAAAGAAATATAATTTAGCATGTGAGCTAAAACATGGCCCTGTCTTACAAGATGAGATGGGTTTTGGATTGGATCAGGAAAATGTAAAGTCTTATTTTTGTAGTGGATAAATGAAATGGACAGTCTAAACCCTGTCTCTAAAAATCTTGGCACACTTCAAAGGAAAAATGCCATTTTAGCAATTTAAAAGCACTTAGTGGGTTTTTCCAGTGCTGAACTTCATTTCTATAGCCGGTGTGGTTGCCTGCTGAATAATGCCATAGGGGACAATGTAGCTCTGACTATATTTAAAAATACTATTCCATGAAATTCACTGGGAGCAAGCTGAAGCAAAATCTCATTTGTGTCTTTGGAAGGAGGTGATAGTGGTTGTAAATGGTGAAGGAAAGGGATTGCGATGGTTTTTGAATCACAGAAGAGATGAAGGCTGGACCATCTGTGGGGAGAGAGGGATGCTTAGACCAACAGCCAGAGGGGCCAGTCAGAAATCTGGGGACTCTTTAATGTTACAGGGACTTGAACTTGAGCAACAGTTGGAAGGAAAGAAGTCCTCACAGGTGGGGACTAAAAGATGTGCTGCGACATCAGTAGAAAAGTGAAAAAAGAATAAGGGAAACAATTAAAAGGATGTTAGAACACATAATTGGAATATTCAGATAAGAGGAGACAAAAGGTCAATTTGATTGAATAATAAAAATCTGTGTTGTCTTCTTTTTGGTGTATTCATATGCATGTAGCTTACTGGTACGTATTTTATTTTATGACTACAATGAAGCCTTTAACAATAATTCTGAACTACTTTTAACAATAATTGTGAACTCTTGCAAGGCCTATTTTACTTGTATATTTTAACCAACGGAGGTAGAAGTTTTGAAAACTTTTCTCAGTGTTGTTCCTGGAGAGTTGATCAGGCATTCATTAAAACTCATCCTGTTTCATCTGTTCTTGGTAGGGAACCTTGGCCGTGTGGACCATGTCACAGAGTTTGAGTATGACCTCTTCATCAGGCCAGACACCTGCAACCCACGCTTCCGAGTCTGGTTCAACTTCACTGTGGAAAATGTGAAGGAATCACAGGTAAGTGATAATAAATTAGATGGTATGATAGCCTCAAAAATTGCTTACTCCAGAACATGTTTACTTAATAAAAAAGATGACACCCCGGGTTTGCAACTAAAAATTTCTTTAAAATGTATCTTTGTTCTTTGAATTTTTTATAAACAAAAGCAGATATCAGCAGGAGTGGGTATGACCATGCTTTTCGGCTATCCAAGACAGGAGGTAATTGCAAAGACAGTATAATTTTTGCCAACTAACAGAACTGGTATTAATAATGGCTGCCATGTATTTGTGCTTTTGCATTCTAACCAAATATGTGTGTTAATATACGAAAAAGAAGTCCATCATAGCTGTTCAAATATTATCACTCAAGCCTTCATTTAATACCTGTAGAACAATGGGGTAGCTGTGCAAACAGGCATTTCCCCAGTGACTTGTAGCAGAGGAGTTGCTTGCCAACGAGTCCCTTGTGAAAGAGGAGGTTTAAATGTGAAGCAAATTGATAGGCAACTGTTTCACTTACTTTTAAAGAATGTTTTTTGCAGTAAAGATGCCCCTTGAGAAAGAAACATCCTTGCTCTATTTTATCACTAATAAAAGTTATATACTAACTTTCACATGGAAAAATAATAATAAAAAAATTTCATTTCACTTTTCACATGCACCTTGAATTTTGTTCTGGTGGCCAGCCTTAGTTTATCAGAATCAGTCTGTCATTTTTACTTAATGGAAATAAAGCATATTTAGTAAGAGAAAATGCAGAGGCTTGATAGTTGTATTCCTACGAGACTAATATCTTAATATCCAGCACTGTATCATTCCTGTTACAACTGGAAATCATGAAATTGTTTATCTATCGTCTTGGAGCCTGATACTTTATCAGACAGACCCTTTCCCCTGCTGTGCCTTACTCAACTATGATCAAATTATATAGTCATGAGATGAATGGGAATCTGTCTCAAGGAGGCAAAGAGATCGGGTAGAAAGATACAATATATATCTCGTGCTTACAGGATATTTGTTTTCATGGTTGTCTACATGAAAGAGAATGGTTCCACTATTAAGTTTGACTTGTGAGGTCTGTTTTTATAATGTGTGCTCCTATAATCTTTTTCTCATCTCTCCAATTTCCGTTAAAATGAGACCTGCCTGGACCTAATCTAGTCTGGAACCTTTTTTAGGTCTTTGTACTACAGGCCATGGGCAGCATTAGTCATTGCAGCTCAGCTATATTAAATGAAAGTTAGAAGTTGCTGCATCAAACGTACTGTGTAATGCAATTTGTTTTCTGCATTTTGATTATTTTATGTTTTACTAGAAAACAGTAACAAGGAAGCCCAAACTGTTCAGTATTGCTTCAAAATGTTGCACTAATACAAATACAGAGGACCTTTGATCACATTATGTATAAAAGTAGATAATTAATAGCTCTCTATAAATCATTACCTGGGTAATATTGCATTTATTTTTGATATATTATATAAGTAACGTGTGAAGAAGGCACATCAATACACCTATATATATGAGGTCTGGTTTCAGCCTTTTGGATAAGGACTCACAAAAAGTAAGTATTTTTGTTTTTTATATTATCTGTTAGTGCAGAATTTTGTGTTATTAATCTACTGATAAATGAAAAGAAAGACCAGTTAGACATTCCAGCTAATCTTACCATTCCATGCATTATTCTATAAGAAAACAGGTTCTTTGCTTTCTTCTGGTTTTAATTTTCTTAAGTCATGGAGCTTCCATTTCCTATGTCTCAAAACTGTTTTATGGACTCCTCTCACTTACAGTGTTGCTTGATTTTTAGCCTAAAGCTTTCCTTTATTTAATCCCACAATTCCCAGTTGCAATTCTGCTTAGTAATAACTCCTCTTGGTACGAATAAATCCTCAACATCCCTGACTAACATTTATATTTCTGTGAATTATAACATTCCTCATCATTTGTGTGTCAACCTAGCTATCATGTTTGGTTCTTTCAGCCCTATGTCCAATAGACCACTTTACCTTTTAAGTATTTTTCTGCTTTGGGGCCTTTGGACTTTCATCAAAGTGAATGTTTCAGTCCTTTGATAATTATCCCAGTTTCCCAAGGAAGTAAGCTTATATGATCACACTGTCTACTTGCTAGCCTAGGTGTTTGTATGGCTGCTGATCCCCTCTCCTCTCTTTTCTCCTTCAACTTCTTAACTCTTGGCCAGTTTCAGCATCACTGGACAGGAATTCCTGTAAGTTTTGGGAAAACAGGCTGCCAGATGGGCAAGAGACCCATTAGTGTTCCCACTGGCAGACATGCTATAGTATGAGATCATTTCTTATTAAACATCAGAGAATCCACAGAGGAGATGAATAGGAGAAAGTATTCATTGGAATTTGCATTTTTAAGATACCAGAGAATCCAACCATGAAATCCAAATCCATAGCATTTAGTAATTTTGCTTCTTGCAGAACTTCTTGTTTTTATTATTATTCTTCCTCTTCCAGTTCCTTCAATATTTTCTTTATAGTGCGGAACTAAAATTTAATGGATAATTCTGAGTATGCTAATCCCAATTTACAGAGAAGGGGCTCGAGTCCCTTTGCTCTGTTACTGTCTCGCTGTAGACAGCTGGAAATTGCAGCAGCCTTTTGTTGCTGCATCACTATGGAAACTCAGGCCTAATTTGTTTTTCCCTATCATACAGAAGTCTTTTTTAGAGTGATTGCTTCCTTGCTTCTGTTACGTATGTTTGAGGTTACTGTTGTGCTTCATAGGTAATAGAGCTAAGCTCTGTGCCATGCCAGTGACAGCCCTAATATTTCCAGAATTATTTTTAGAATTTTTTTATAAACTTGGTTTATTTGATGTTCACTTCCTGACATTGAAGTCGAACCAACAGACTTTTTTTTTTAAATTTGGATGTTGATAAATTAATTTCTTCCTCCTTATGATTTGGGCTTCTACTTCATTTTGGGCATCTACATCAACAGACATTTTTTGTTGTCAGTTTTATTTGTACTTTTTTTAACAAGGTAAAAAAGATTTTTAAAAAAGGCTAATGCCATATATTTATGGGAGGAAATGAGCCATCATGTAAGATACCTGGAAGATGTAAAATTTGGTCTTTTGGTCTCCTTACATGGTTTCTGACTTGGTACTCAGTTGGTCTGAAAAGATGTGAGCTATGATTCTTTTTTGTTACTTGTTTGGTGAATTCAATTAACACCAATATTGGAAAAGAAAAAAAGAAACTGATATGTTATATGTAAAGAAAATACATAGACTTTTATGATTTACACATATCCATGAAAGGGAGAGTGAAGGAAATAGGATTTGCTGTGGAACACATGGTCTCATGGGCAAAGCCTCCAATTTCTCTAATTATATATGTGTCACAGGCTGCTCTCTATTCCTGATAATGCTCTTTACTGGGCAGGGGTTGCTTCCTATTCACTTCAGCCATGGCCCTTCAAACACCATCTACGATTTTGCTAAATTTCTTCTCTGCACAGTCGGAAATTGGATGAACAAATTTCATCTCCCAATTGCATTTCAAGTATTTTAAATACACAGTGCTTCAGGTGCAAGATTACCTCTGAGCTAGAATGGCTTTAATGCTATTACTAGCAACAGTGATTCATTTGAGCTTTTTGGGAAAAAAAAAAGAAATGTGTGTACGTGTGATAAATTATAAAAAATATGCTGGTATACTGATATTGGAGGATTTTACAGGTGAAAAGAATGATTATTGTTTTTGAGGGCTATAGTCAGAAATTCTTGTCAAGTGCTTGACACTCACTGTTCCAGATACTGTAACTACACTGGAAAAATATGATCTTTGTCCTAGAAAATTTTCTTTTGAGCAATTTGAGAAGAGATAAGTATTAAATACAAGAAAGCAATGAAAGGATTAAAAATATTTGAGGATTTTTGATTTAACACTCAGCAGCCATATTATACCACTAACTAATGCACATCTAGGCCTCATGACAAATTCTGTGTGTGTGTACCCTGAGGAGCTCTGCTGTTGGATGAATCATGTTGAGAAATGGTATTTTCACTGAGATTAAAAAAAGAATTTCCAACAGAAGGGGTTTCCTAATAGTGCCAAATTTTGTTCTGTAAGTGTTGATAAACACATTTGGAGTTCTTCATCACAAAGGTACTGACAAAATATACCAAGAAGGATAGAGGAGAAGAATGGATATTTGGCAGCTTGGACTTGATCGTTACTTACAGTTAATAAATCAATCCAGATTGAGGTTAAAATCAAAGAACCAAATGTTATTTACTTCAAAGGCATTTTCTCTGTTACTTCAGTTGCTCTTGGACTGAAACTAGAATTTTGACTCATGAATTTTTTTTGGGTTTTTTATGTGTGAGTATGGACCAGGAAAAAGGATAGCCTGCTCTTCAGAATTTTAAGCAGGATGCCCAGGTAAGACAGACATTATCATAGCTGGACATTATTATGAATGCATGGAACTGTCACTGTAGAATTTTATGGGTTTTTGTCCTACACTGTTTTGTAAAATAGAAAAGGCTGTAAGATCTCTGTTATCTTTAATTGATTAGATATTCAGGAAATATTTGTTATTGACAGTGGATTTTATAATATGTTCAGGCCTCTTTTCACTGTCCTAAAACAACTCAATGATCCTTAGCAGACAACTGCTTCTTTATGATGCTACAGCTGTGATTGTTTAAAGATATGAGTGATACGTGTATAGGGAGAGATAATGTCTCTCTTTATACCAACTGACACATTTTGGAGAAGCAGGGACGAAAAAAAGAAAAGCAGGCATAATTTGAGGTACTCAACCTTTTTTTCTGACCTAAGAACTCATTCTGTGCAGTTAATTCCTGCAGAAGCTGCATCCAAAGTAAGATGGAGTGAATATGACATCAAAAGCAGGCTAAAGTTGGAAACAGGCTACCTTTTTACTTTCTTCTTCTTAAGCAGACATGCTTTGCTCTACTGTCACTTGGGGATTTAGTTACTGGTATCAAGATGCTTTATAACATCTTATACTCTTTCCAGCTTCTCATTTGAGAAGACAGATATTTTCTTTACTGTGTATTAAAGGCTATATTGCATTTACCTAGCTTTGGAAAATGCATATGTAAAAGGGCAGGCTTTTATGAAAGAGTACAGATTTGAAATTTTCAAGTGAATACATTTGAAGTGAATGAATAAAGCATTTTTTGCAACAATTCCTAACCCATCTTAAATGCATAATTTCTTTAGTGTGTTTCATTGCTTATACCTTCTTAGTAAATTAGGTATACATCACTCATTTATTAATAATTTACATTATAATTTATTAATCCTCTTCTGGTCAGCTACTGTAATCTATCCAAATAGCTGTTTTTAATAATTTGCAAGGAAAATCACTGGATTATTTGAATTTTCCCTGTTTAGGAAGCTTTCAGCTGCTCCCCATCTTTATGTACCATTATGTGAATTTTTAGCACTCTAGAAAAAGATGTCCAACTCTTCCTGTATTTTGGTATTTTAGTCACCGTTTACACAGGTAGGCAAAACCTGATGTTTTTCACATCCCAGTTTTCTTTTGTCATATGAATTTATTTTGTTTCCTTAGTTCTGATACTTTTCTTGAAAACCATCTATATTTAAGAGGTTAAATGGACATCAGTAACCCAGCTGACACTACCAGCTCACATTCCCATTTTGACTTCAAGGTGTAACTGTGAGTAGCATCACTGCTATAACTTTTCATTTCCTGCTTACTGTAGTGTTAGTATTGATTTAGTTAGAGCAGTATCAAATTTTTATTTGTTTCATATGTGAGTGAAGTTTTTCCTTTTCTCTTGGCTCTCAAATAGTGGATTTCAGTTCTTGTGGCTGAACTTGGTTAAAATTTAAACTTTGGCATGCATCTAAGGCTGCTGGGTTTGCCAGTCATTATCATTCATCATTATCATGTCATATCATATCATGATTTATTTTCCCTTGGAGAAAAGCAAATACTGCATAAAGGTTGAAATTATAATCAGTTTTGTAAGGTTAAAAAGGAGCCAAAGATGTCTTGAAACATTTTCATCAGGAAAAATCAAGTAAAGAAAATTAATCTCAGAGAATGATTTCAGTGAAAATTCTTTGGTGTTCACTAGCAATTATGACAACAGTTGAGCAAAATCAGGTATGTGTTTGTATCCTTTGGGATTCCTTTTAGAATTTAGAAACAGCAAAAGTCTGGACTTTAAGTTGGTTTTTGTTTAATCTGATGGCATCTCTGTGTATGACAATGTTGCTTTCGTATCCTGCACTGGCCAAGTTCCTTAAAGCTGTGTTTGTGTGCATATGTATATTTTATTTATAAACATGTGCATAAATCTACACCTATCTCCCTAGAAAACACGGGAGGCTGAGGTGAGTGCATTTGGATAATAACTTTTTAGTAACAGCTTTTCTACAGGGTAAGATTATTTATTTGAGTAGCACATGCTCTTCAACTTGGGAAAAAAAAAGGGAAAAGAAGGATGGAGGCAGAATCATGATGCAAATTTTGTAAGACCTTGTGGTACCATAGCACTTGGTAATATGAGCCTGTTACTTTTTGTTAGGGAAGGGCTTGAATTATCTGAAATTCGTATTAAAAATTAAAATGGATTATTTCAAAGGAGCCTTTGTATTTTTAAAAGTAGTTTTACTGATCCCTGGGTTGGAAAGTGGTACAATTTTATCATAAGTCAAAAGTTGCACGGGGTTAGATGATACCTATAGCAGTTGAGGTAATCATTTACTTACTGAGGAAGCCATATGAAATGATAGTTAAATAAGAAACAAAGTGATGACATTTAAAATAGATTGCATGTGTGTCTCAACATTTAAAAAAAGAAAAATCTATTGAACATGGTGCAGTTTTGAAGAAAAATAATGTTACCATTTTGGAAACTTGTGCCTATATTGGTCATGTATAAAATTAGATTTATAAATGATGATTCTTCCAAGTTGGAATCCTTTCAAGTACGTATAATTTTATTTTGGATCGATAATTCAGTTGTGCTTGGAATAGATAGAGGGTGCATGTGAAACTTTGGTAAGTGCAATATAGTGTGCATATCCATGAAATTATGAAAAGCTGCCATGACAGGTATCATCCTTTAAAAGTAATGAATGCAGGTAGGTTGGTAAACAGGGGAAACAGTCAGCATTACCAGAACAACCTCTGTCCTGGTGAAATATTCACTCTTGGCAAGGCAGTGTTAAATTCATAAACTTTCTCTGTTCCAGGTGTCTGTAAGAACATTTCAGATTCCAGTGTTCAGTAATTATTGCACACCTACTGTACTCTTCAGATTTAACACTGCCTTTTGCCTCCAGGAAACTAATGGCCAGGTGTGTTTAATTTCCTATGGTGGTGGCATCTGTCACTCAAAATGTCAAAAATACATTATAGATGTCATCAACAAAATCAGCGCTGTGATGATCTTGATGTCAGTGATGTGACATGCTTACTTTTCTTTCAGTTTAAAACCTTTTTGATTCTGATTAAATACTCCCGTTTTTAGTTCCAGAGTGAATTGTCTTCCATGCAAATTTGGTTTCATTTTCCTTTTATTACTGAAAAGTCTTTATATCAGAATGTAGAAGCATACATTGAAGAAGTGAAGATGAAATGTTTTGAACTTTCCTGCTTTTAGATTTTTTTTATCTTTTAAATTCAGAATAATTTTTAATTTTTTAAAAATTCGGAATAATCTAGGTCTCCCATTGATTTCTGAGGGAGCAAAGTTCCTACAATGCTAAATGCCACAGAAAAATTCCATCCTCATCTCAATTAAATATTTTGTTCCTTTGCTATACTGCTCACAAGTATATGCTTAGTTTATAAAACTCTGGAGCATTAAGATAAGCACTTTCAAATTTTTAGGGAGCAAAATTAAAATGCCATGATTTGTAGATACTTTCCTTTTTGTTTGTTTGTTTGTTTGTTTTTACTGTTAATTGAAACTGGAAAACTGTATAGGCTACCTGAGATATTACATTATATATAATAAAATTATTAAGTTTCTTCCAGCAAAATATATTTTAATTTATCTATTGAAGAAGCTGTGAAATACTCTGTAAAATTACTGTGCATTTTTATCTGCTTTGAGAAATTAAGGAAAATTAACACTGGATTTATAAGATGACTCTTAACATAGAGCTGCTGTATTTTACATACAGAACGCAGAATAATCAGCTGAGTGATTCTGATGATTGAGTACAGTTCCCCCAGTTTAGAATCTGACCTGTGCACCCTGGATAGGCAACATCTGCTGTTACACCACAGCTCAGGATGGCTCTGGTAATTTTTTTTGTGATTTGAGAAGCTCTATGGAAGCTTCTAATTTTCATAGTAGCACTACCATGATGAACTGAGGCTCATTACTGTAAACTGATGGCAGCTGTTAATACTATTACAGGCAGAGACTTTTTATTTAAGGGAAACATTAGCCAGTAACTGGTAGATTTCTGACACTGTATTACATAAGGCTTCCTGTTAGGAAGGAGAGCAAAGAGAAATGGATTTGAACCCATTAGTATCAGAATTACGTGTCAAAAAGCTAGAGCAGAGTTCAATTTATTTCTGCAATAAAGTGTAAGCTAGAGATTGACTTGACAATTATTTTACCTTACATTGCTCTGGTTGTTCTGAGATGACTATTCCAACATCAAATCATCTTGTTTGGACATCTTTTACAGAATAACATGATAGTCTAAATATGCATTATGTTATGTAGGAACTAAAACTCGGCAGGTTTTTTCAAGTAGAAATGAGTTTTTTATTACTCCTTTTACTAGAGGATGTATATACCGTGGAACACATTCAGCATAGATTTAAAACAACTGCATGTATTTTCTGCTAAATCTAGTGCATGTTGTTGAATGGCGTTTACATTGTAATAGAAAGGATAATCTTTCTGAAGCTTTTAGTGGCTTGGCATAAGGAATACAAATAATCTGCCCAAAATATTTGTTTTCTCTAAGCCAGTCACTGAGCAGGGTTGTGGCTCCTGTTTACCACTCTCTTTTTTCCCTAATAATTTTCCAAGATAAGAGACAACAAATTGGACAAACACTTCCTAATTATAATTTTCAACTTTGAGAAGAGCAGTGCTACCAAAATTTTTGCCCACTTAATATATGTATTGTCCTACTAAACACCAAAATGCATGAATTCAGAGCCTTAACCTTGAACATTATAACAAGCTTTTATTGGAATGGCAATTTTTTCCTGTCTTGAACTGATGGTGCTCTACAGAACACTTATTTAATTTTCTAATTGTGCAGTATAATTTTTGGAGGGTGTTGTGTTAATTGTCCCTCTGAAAATTCTCATGAAGCTTCGCAGAAATGTTTATTAAAACCTTTATAAAAATAGCATTACACCAATGTGCAGATTCTCCCAGCAGGTTTTCCTTTCCCTTTGCATGGTTTCATGCAGTACCATGTTGTACTCAGGGGTGATGCAGGGAAAGCAGAATTGCAGCTTTGCAGCTTGTTGTGTGTTCGTGTTCTGATCTTCTGTGAACTCTGTGGGCAAAACTAATCCCACAATCAGAGCCCTACAGAGTCTTGTGGGGTCCATGGCAGGGCATTCCCTGGCCCTGCAAATTTGACAGTGATGCTGAGTACCTCCAGTGTTAGGTTTAGAATCACCTCAATTGTTAGATTAAACCGCATATCCTTCCTGGCAGGCATGTGGAATGGCAATTCCATGGCCTTGGAATATCCAGGATGAAACTACAATAGCTGTTCCTTGTGGGTTGTCTCTTCCCTATGGCTGCAGAAGGATTTCTTTGAACCAGAGTTTAGTATAGCTACCTACCTAGGTCAATTGTTATTTAACATGGAGTTATATATATTTATTGTATTGATTTAAAGCCAGTTCATTATAAAAATCAGCCTATAAAAAGAGATGGCATGTATGCAGGGAGATAATTTCTTTTTTTTTTTTTTTTTTTTTTTGCCAGGAATTTCTCATGCATAGATACAAATGAATTTTCTAAATGTAAATGTTTGGCTAGATTATTCTTCAGAGACACATATTGATTTCTGTTGTCACCCTTCAGTGAGAGTGAGTGTAGGTTACTGGGAAATCCTTTCCAAGCACATACTGAAAAAAATGTAAAATATGATTTCCTTGACAGTTAGTGAAAAGAGACAGAGTAGACGTTAACAAATTAACTGTGTTTATTCCATCCTCACCAGTTTCAGTCTTTCAGCTTCTAAAAAATCAGCTCGTTTGGTGCTTGGAGAACACGGGTCCATATTGCACTGGGTGAGCTCGAAAGCACGTTTTGAAATTCATAGCTTAGCAAAAGGGAATCTTTGCATTTCCTCATTTTCCTTTGCAGATCTAAATGTGGAGTTGTGGCTCTCTCGCCAGAGTGGGAAGTACTGCATAATTTTGCAGTTTAGGCTATTCTATAATGCAAGTAGTATGAGCCTCATGGAAAACTGTGTGTGATGGCCAAGCTTAATCCTAAAATGTGCTTCATTCAGCTTTCTAATAAACCTGAAATTCATAAATTTCTGTGTCTTATAGCGAGTTTGATAATTATGGATTATAATAATTTTACACTTCAGTGCTTAAACCTAAATATTGTTCTACAAATACTTTTTCCTTTTTCTTTTCTTTTTCTTTGTTATTTAGAGAGTACAAAATGCCTTCACGAATACCAGAGTGCAACCTATGAAGAATTTGTTATAATTTTTTGTCTATCTAAACAAGTTATTTTAAAACCTAGATAATATTTATATGTCTTACAAGGACTGTTAGATAGAAGTGTTGAATAGCTTGTTATGTTTCAGTCATGATAAACGTCAAGTTCACCTAAAAATTAATAAAAAATTATTATTTCAACAGCTATGAAATCTGATAAATTTTTGCTTTCTTAGCATTGTGGTATTGCTAACTTCCATTAATTTTCTTTGTAAATGGTTTAAAAACTATTAGTGTCATGTCAGGTATAAAGTACGGTCAAGAAATGTTTGATTTTAAAAATACATGTTAATATATAGGAGATGAGACTACAATGTTGCAGTAAATTACTGTATTTTATAACATTTAAATCATAATTTCTATGCACTCCTTTGCTTGTTTTGTAGATAATAAATGTACAGAGTTGGATGGAAAACTCAGCTTCTGTTGTTTCAAGGGAACAGTGATGCTTGGGTTTGTATGTGATTAGTAGTGAAGCTACAAATATTAAAGTTATAAAATGATGTAGTTGTATTTTCTCAAAACATTTGGGAGCATTTTGAATTCAGAGGTTTTTTTATGATCTCTCTCTGATGTACTTCAAGGAAGAAAAGCAGAAAGAATTTTGGAAAAAAATTAATCTTTGTGGTAAAACTGGCTTTATAAAAAGCCAAACAAGCAGAGGCATTTTAACATAATTTTCTCCTGACTTAAACAATCTTAATTTTATCACTTTGCCAAACTGTGTTCCTTTGCATGAAGTATGTGCAGGAGATACTTCTGAATTTGCATTTTCATTAGATTTAGCATTCAGCACCTAATGCCATAAATTTGTTTTTGAAACTCTTTAATTCCCCTGAGTGTTCCAACATATTGAATGCTATTTGCTTTGTATTATGTTGGCAGCAAATCTGCAGTGAAAATGCTGTCAATATATATTCATAGCTAACATTGTTAACTAAAAGCAATATTGTTTTTCTATTGTAAGCTGTCACGAATGTTTGGCACCCTGTTGTGTAAGCCAAAAAAATGTCAAAGAAAGAAAAGAATATTTATGAAGAAAAGTGCAGTGATAGTGTCAAGTTTTCTGTATTAAAATACATTCCTTGTTTGTACAGACCTTTACAATTTATGAAATTGTGTTTTGTAGTAATGTAAAGTTAGAATATTGTGAGAAGATGCAGGCTGTTACAGATATTAACTGAGAGGAGCACAGTAAATGATACAGCCATTTTACTTTGTATGTAATGCAATGCTTATCAGGCTGTAAAATGTATTCTACTACACTACAGATTATTTTATTAATAGATGTGCTATATATATGTGGAAAATTAATGAAAAATATTTTGAATTTTTTTCCTGGTTTTTATGATAAAGAGTATAATTAACAAGAACAAATGCAAACTTTTCAACATTCTCCTAGGGAGTATCCTTATCTTTATGCAAGAAACAGTGATTTTGTTTATTTAAGTAGTGTATTCCTTTTCCCAATAATTCATACTTTTCTAATGAAACATATTTTTTGTATCTTCATGCTATTATAAGAATGTCTTAGAACAGAATATTTTAGAGAACTTCTGTGGGGAGAAATGAAAAAAAGAAAAATTCTGTCTGCCATGCAAATAACCATGTTAGTGCTAATACATAATAAATACCCATAAGCTAAAATAAGACAAGTGGCATCTTTTGTGCTACTCTTGCAAGTGTTTTAACCCAGAGAACTTGAAACCTAAACCATGTAAATGGAAACTTCTGAATAAGGTATTTGAAGCACAACCTGGCCACAGGCTGGGTTACTCTGGAATCAGCAGACTTCAGCTGGTGGCAATGGAGAGCTCTGACAAAAATCAGTGTTTCAGCCCCACAGGTGGCTCTCAATGATGCACCAGATTTCCATTACCCTCATCTCACCAAGGTAACATTTTGCTATGTCCACCTAGGTGAAAATAATAATCCCTGTACAGTGAAGTACTGGCAGCCCCAGAAATGTTGGCATTCGTGACACTTTGTGTCATTCTCTAGAAAACCTATTTTCTTTGGGAAACTTTTTTTGGTAAAAGTTTAATAGATTTGGACGTTGGTCAATGTAGTTTAAAAAACCCCCAAACTTAAATATTCTGATCTACCATTCAAGAACAATCATTGGTGAGTTTGTTTGAACACTCTTTTTCATAGAGCAGTGTGTTGGTGGCACATATTAACATGTGTCATCTTCTGTGGTCCCGGCCCATGGTGTGAATACATACTGATCATGCTACATGATGCCAGTTATGAATCCTTTTTTTCCTTGCAGCTGATTTCACCCCTCAACTTCAAAATAACCTCTGCTTTCTGTGCTGATATTTGCTCTGCTAGGGGAATACAGGTGCCACAAGTGATTTCACAAGGTCCCTGTTATGGACTTGCTATTTTCAAACATTTTCTAAGAAGTGCAAAATAACCAGAGTTTCCATTGACTTTAGTGACATTTCAGTACTATTAGCACCTTGGAAAATTGGCCTTTATATTTCTTGGCACCAATCTCTATAAATTCTCTCATGTGCTTTCAAGTAAAATTATATAAGCCTTCAGAGCTAAGTCTCCCACTACTGTCCAAATTAATTTTTTTCCTGCTTTTTTGCTTCCAATATTCTTTCCTAATTTTCCTAAAGAAAAGGAATCCAAACTAAAAACATGGAATACATTTGATGTATGGAATTGTTCTCTGGGTCTTTGACTGGCATTATATAACAAGGTCAGAGATGTTTATTAATGTTCTAGGTGAATGTCCAGCACATTCAGGTTTAAGAGAGAACATGTCTTGCCCTCTATTCATTATATTCCAGATTATTCCAAGAACTTGCACATGACTGAGTCTAATGTGTATCTAGAGAGGCAATATACTTGGACAATTATATTCACAGGTGAATAATATTTTTTAAACACAATAAAAAACTTTAACAGTTTCTTAAATGGCTCACTAGATAGGGATTGCTGTTTCAGAACAGGAGGCAGTACTGCATCCTGCAGACAATTGACAAAATGGACTAGCAGTTTTCATCCTTAATTTAATTCTTTCTCCTCAGTGGCAGAGAGATGCACAGTCTTTCTTACATTGTTTATCTTATTTTGGCATAACAGATTTAATCATGACTATATCCATTTTCCACAAACTGTCTTGTGTCTTGAATCATAGAACGTTTAAATCTTTTACAGGTGTGGGATAACTGTGCAGCTCATCCTACTGGAAAGCTTTGGATTTCTGTGCATTGTGGAAGAATGTGCCTTTCCCCAGTTTTCAGAAATGTTTATGAACCTTTAGAAAGTGCTGTGTCTTCTGTCTGGCAGTTAGATTTCTATCAGTTCTCGCTATTGTCAGGGTTCCTTTTTATTACTTACTTTATTATATATTGTACAGGGGGACCTGCTTTGCCATTTTACTTTTTTTACTGTTGTTTTGTTAGGCATAAATTTGATGCTGAAGGAGGAATGAAGATGTGCAAACCCAGTTATTAATCATGCTCAAATCTTTTCCACATGTGTGTCTTGAAACACTTCTTTTCCTTCTATTACCCTTATATGAAATAAAATTGTATTTTTCTTTTTTATGCTTGAGAGTTTTGACTTGATAAAAATGAAGGCTGTTGCTTGCTCCCCTTTGGCAGAAGTGATGTCACAAAAAAAGGAGCAGACATTCCTAACTTTTTCTCCTAGCCTGAATTAAGCTCATCCCTGCTGAGGAATTTAGGTGGAGGGCTCCTCCAAGATGTGTTACCTGCTTTTTCTTCTAGCAGGGGTGACTCAGAATTCTCTTGAGGATAGCTATTGAAACAACAGTGGAGCACAAAGAGATAGAAATTAATAAAGTAAATAGGAAAGGCAGTAAATATAGACCAGACCATCCTCATTTACTGTTAGAAATAAGAGAGGAACAGTATTAAGGTACATAGATGAGACAAACCAGCACTTATCCATGGTGAAATCTATAAAATGTCTTCGATTGCTCAAGGGATCTTTAGATATAGCATTATTTTCTCTATCTTATGGATGACTTGACCACCTTCACTATGAATTTTTCATGATTTTCCTGACCCAGCAGCTCTTGCCTGTGGAGAGAGTAATACAGTATTGATTTGGGTGTTAGGTTTCTGCCTTTTTTGCCATAACAGGATTTTTGTAGCCTAGAAACCTCAATCCCTGATTACTCATTAGAGACTTGAACAACTTTTCTTAGATCTGGAATGTAAAAGAATAATCACTTGGTTACTTTTGTCATAGGTAGCCTTTGTAGTGGAATTTCAGCTCATCTTGGTAATGAGTGCTGTTATTAAGCTTTCCTGATTGAATGGGCTCTACTAGGCCTTCAGATTGTAAAAATACTGTTGCCTGTTAACAATTAGTGTGTTTGCAGCAGAATAACACTGGTGAATGTGTTTATTTAGCAGCATACTGCAAACCAGTGGGATAAGTAGGGGTCTGTCCTTCTGCATTACTCCTGGCATTGATGTCTTGGTGACTTATTTTCTGTGCCTCTTGGGCATATTAGGAAATTGAAAGGAGGCCATGATGTTGCTATTTCTCATTTAAACTGTTGTGGGTTTTTTTTTTTTTTAATAAAAAATCCATATCTTACATCCTCAGCATTGCCATGGAAACAAGATTTTTAAAAGGGACTTAACTGAAATTTAGCAGCAGTTTTTATTTCTTTGTGATTCATACTTCATAAAAATGCAAATGTCACGCTAATACATGTTTTACCTTAATATTTTATATTACCATTTTGTCTTAATTGGTCTAATGTTTTTCCTAATTAAATTTTGAGCTTCTTTGAATGATTTTAAAACTGTTCTGTGGACCTATCAAGCTTTAAATTTTGACTATGTGACACACAATTTAAGACACTGTCATAGAGGAAAATCAATCATTTCAACCTGTAGTCACAGGCACAACAAAAGATTTAAAAGATTTAAAAAGCCTTTTGTCCTGACTGGAAATTTCTTGCCCTCTATAATCTTCATTTCTAGTGAAGTATCACAGCAAATAGCTTTTAATCATTTATATTCCTTTGTTTTTCACTTTATTCCCTCTAACTGTGTGAAGTTGTTTAGAGGATAAATTACTGCTCTGCTAAATAAAGCTTTTATTCATAGTTCCCTTAAGAGGAGTGTTCTGTTTATGCAAAGCTACAGTGTGCCCGTTGGTTTACATACATACTTGCATCAACCTGTGTAAATAAACTACATTAATTTAACATTTTATTTGTGTCTAAACATGCAGCAGTTGATAATGTTAGTTCAAACATGAAAGGATATCTGACATTCTCTTCTGAGTGCCTGTTTGGTCAGGCCTCACAGATCATACAACATTTTGCCTTTTAAAAATGAAAGTTAATATGATTAGAGTAGGGATCCTGGTGATCAAGACTGAAACCATAGAACTGTGAAATTGTTTGGGTTGGAAAAGACCTTTAGGATCATCAATTCCAGCCATTAACCCAGCACTGCCAAGCCCACCACTAACCCATGTCCCTGAGCACCACATCTACACCTCTTTTAATTAACTCCAGGGATGGCGACTCTACCACTTCCCTTGGCAGCCAGTCCCAGGGCTTGACAACCCTTTCAGCAAAGAATTTTCTTTCTAATATCCAATCTGAACCTCCCCTGGTGCAATCGGTGTTCTGTCACTTGTTGTGGGGAGAAGAGAGCGACCCCCACCTGACTCCAGCCTCTGTCCATGGAGCTGTGGTCAGAGATAAGTGATCAGTGACAGTGATAGTGACAGTGATAGTGACAGTGACAGTGACAGTGATAGTGACAGTGATAGTGACAGTGATCAGTGATAGTGACAGTGATCAGTGACAGTGATAGTGACAGTGATAGTGACAGTGATCAGTGACAGTGATCAGTGACAGTGATAGTGACCAGTGACAGTGATAGTGACAGTGATCAGTGACAGTGATCAGTGACAGTGACAGTGACAGTGATAGTGACAGTGACCAGTGACCAGTGACAGTGATCTCCCCTGACCCCCCTGTTCTCCAGGCTGAGCCCCCCAGCTCCCTCAGCTGTTCCTCACCAGACCTGTGCTCCAGACCCTGCCCCAGCCCCGCTGCCCTTCCCTGGGCTCGCTCCAGCCCCTCAATGTCCCTCTTGGCATGAGGGGCCCAGAACTGGACACAGCACTCGAGGTGTGGCCCCACAGTGCCCAGGACAGGGGCACAGTCAGAGCCCTGCTCCTGCTGCCACACCATTGCTGGGACAAGCCAGGTGCCACTGGCCTTCCTGCCCACCTGGGCACAGCTGGCTCATGTTCAGCCCCTGCTGAGCAGCACCCCCAGGGCATTTTCCCATGTTCTGCCCTCAGCCTGTAGCACTGCTGGGTATTGTTGTGATCCAAGTGCAGGATCTGGCACTTTGTCTTATTGAACCTCATACAGTTCCCTCATCCCAAGATCCAGCCTGTCCAGATCCCTCTGCAGAGCCTTCCTGCCCTCCAGCAGATCAACACTCCTGCCTGACTTGGTGTCACCTGTGAACTGAGGGTGCACCCAATCCCCCTGTCCAGATCGTCAAAGAAGAGATGAAACAGAGCTGATCCCAGTCCTGACCCTTGGGGGAAACCACTTGTGAGCTGGATGTAACCCCATTCACCACCCTCCTCTGGGCTTTCAACAGGGACATCCAGTTAAAGCCAGTGTGTTTTCCACAATTCTCTCGTCTATGAAGCTGCTGAACCTTGTGATGTTAGAAAGAAGAGAAAATGGTGTGGACCATGTACACTACTGGCCTCACTTAGAAATTGTTATTACTCACAGCTCGAGCAGTATGGATCACAGATCCCTCAGTGCTGAGCTGTAAATGAATTGTATTGCCTCCTTTTATTGCATTTTTATGAATGTTTTCAACAGGTAACCAAACAGAAGGAGGTTTGCGTGAGGTTATCATTTACTGTAGGAAAAAGTGTAGTCACAGGGAAAATACAGAACCATTGGAAGGCTTCTGCCTTGACAATTTTTTTTTTTAATTAAAAAGCTGTAGCCAAATAACTTTATACCCCTTACCGTAAGATTTTCTTTGTACATGCTGAATATTTATTGGTGTGTGTATTGTCCACATTTTACAAGTATCTTATTCTGATTAAAGGCATCATGGATGCACATTGAATGATGAAGAGTCTGAAACTGTATTTGAAGCTCAGTTGCGTGCAAATTTTCACTGAGATTATACAATACTAAGTATTTATGATTAAGTTTTGTGTAAGAAGTAAATTAGCTCACGAGGCAGTGGTTGCATGTATTTGGCCCGACAGTAAAATCCATAAAAAGTTATTTTAGATATATTTGTAGTGCTTAGAGCAAATGAAAAAAAAAATTTATCATTGAACTTGCCAATTATTTAAATACATTACCCTATTAATTGAATGTATCATCATTGCCTATGCTACAAATGCATTTAAAAGCCTAGAAACATATTGGTCAGGTTCCCAAGGCTGCCCACTCAGATTTAGCTGAGTGTGTATAAAAGCTTTCTTTTGTAAACACACTGAGTCCTGCAGTTTGAGCAGTGTGTTTGCCCATTTTTGCATGCTCAACTTCCATGCAGCCTTCTGAAGAATAATGCTTGACATTCTGGATTGGTGGTACTTAACAGGAGAGGAGACAAAATTCTTCAAAATATCATAATATTGAGGGGCATGCATACACAAATGTGCTTACAGAAATAGTGGAGTGTCAAATGAATGCATTTGAAAAGTAATTACATCTGACTTTTATACTGAAACAAACAAACACAATTGTTCAACAATGTCTTTCTCCACAGAATCAGTTGCCAGTGTATTAATAATCCCACCTAATTGACACTCTCTCTATTTATATTATGTGTACTGTACTATTTCCACTCTTCAGTTTTTCCTTTTTTAAGTAACTGTTGTATCTGCCTCTCTCTGAAGATGAGCAATATCTTTTTCAAGTTAATGAGATTCCTGTTTTACTTAAACAAGATGCATATTCACTATCTTTCTGTTGTTTTAAAATATAATTGCTATGAATATGTTCAACAGTTTGACTTGGTTTCTTCAAATTGAGTGAATTAATTAAAAATTGGTGTTTGCCCATAAAAGAGTGAATGAGCACACTCAGTGCTTGATGTCAGAAATCAGACTGTAAATGAACATAATTATGTTTCACCTTCCTATTTAGTCATTTGTGTGGGCATAAGCCTTTAGTTGTTTGCAATGTTATTTCTTAAACAGTTTCATTTACACTTTGGTTTTTGAAGAAGAGAGGGAGGGTAAAAGAAAAGTTAATGACTAGATAATGATTTCTTTCTGAAAGGCTGAGCATCACTTCTAATCCTCAATTTGCAGAACATCAGGGTAGAAAATACTTCTCTGATGGTATTTTGCTAAGTGTATATTATTTAGAGAGAAATTCTCACCACAGAACGCGAGAGATCATTTTGGCTCCAGGTGCCAGAGTGTTATTCCTACACACATTTATGGTATGGTGTAAGCAACATGATATATACTCTATCTGTATTGTAGAATATACTGCTTGAAATATACTGCAGACACTGGTGATGGCTGCCATTTTGTTTAAAATAATCCATATTATGGAGTCAAAACAGCATGGCTTTTTCCCTTAAATTTACATACCAAACACAATAGTCTTTTTCTATTTTGACTGCTTACTGAATGGAAAATGAAATGCAGTTCAGCCAGCACATTGCTTGTTATAATTTTTGCTTTTTGTGGGATTGTTTTTCTTGTCCCTAGAGAAACCTAGCATTATATTCATGATTTGGATAGGCTTATTTAACAGTAAGCAGTTGCTTTGTCTCCATGAAGGATTCCATGACCCAACAGCACAGTCAGATAGGAGAATAATTTGGCATTTCTATACAGGAATATTGTCTTGCTACTGAATCAAAAAACCCCTGTGATTATTGTGTGGTTTTATATATATATCAAATAAAAAAGTACTAAGTGTGGAGTAGGATGTTATATCAGTTCCTTCTAAACTGAAAAAAATTAAATAGGATGATGAACAAAAAATCTGCAATTGAAGATTTCAATTTTAAAAGGCTAAAATTGGAGAAAGGACAGAATGTGGGACATAATGAGAACTTACTGGTTAGTGGCTGAATATCCCTCTGCCACCCTGTCTGCTATGTGAAATATCCAGAAATAATACAATGCTGGACAGGAAGAGAGTTTCTATTGTAGACAGTTGAATACTCTGCTATTATAAATTCCTTAATTTGGCCAGCTATCCTTTAAAATAAAGTATTCCTTTAGCAAACATGTTTGAGGTGTTAGTCCTCTGAAAGTTTGAGGCCCTCTAATTTCTCAACTCATTAATAACCACATAAGACTCATTTGTTCTTTTGACAATATTATTCTTAAGACTAACCACCAATTCTGCCTCCCGGGTGTTCATTCCTGTTAGAACTTATGCAGAACAGTCTTTTCCATTTCCCTCTGAAAGTGAGGGATGTTTTTGTGAGAGTATCCAAATAGTCACCAGAGTTTCCCAGTTCAAGTTCATGAGCCTGCATTTACTGGCTCATGTAAAATACCAGGTGCAAATTTTCAGCTTCTTTTACAGCAATGGAATTCTACCTCGGGGTTGAAATAACAGTGTCAGGACTGCACAAAGAATTCTCTGTGCCAAACATGCTCTTTGGTCAATACATGAATTCTCTACTTCCATTAATATCAACTGTAATCTCAAAAACATAAGATAGAAAGAAGAAAGTAATGAGTATAAACTGTGATCTCTTATTTTCCTTGGAAAGCCCCTGAGCAGTAAAGCACTGGAGGAAATATATCTGTAAGGCTGGTTACCACAGAAGTGTTTTTTCAGGTTTCAGGTTATTCCTCAGCAGGAATTTTATCAAATATGGGAAATCAGTGGAATGTTTTTCTTTCTCATAATACTGTTTCAATTGACAAAACAGAGGCATTTTAAGCATTGATAACTATTCTTGATCATCTACTAAAATTCCTGAAAGTCTCCCTTTTACACTGTAGTGCAATGCAAGTAGAACTCTTTTGTTCCTGCAGAAAGGTGACCTCAGGAACTCATAAAAGGTTGAGTGTGATAATTTTGTAACAACTACCAGAATTCTCCATTTATTGGTTAATGACTTGTCATGGATTAATAAGTAGAATATTGATAGTTGAGGGTACATATGAGAAAAAAATGCATGAATAGTAAATAAAAATAGTGCAGTGCTTGTTTAGCTGCCATCTTAGACAATGAAAAGCTATTTTTTTAATGACATGAGACACAAATCACAAAATGTAAGATACCACAGCCTGAAAACTGGTATTTCTGTCCACCTTGCAATCATAAAGGCTGTATGACCTCAAGATCAGTTCAAAAGATAAAGAGTTTTTAAAGGTAGTTACCTTGTGAATATCTGTTCTGATGCCCAAGGATACAATTTGAAATTCAATTTGTATATATGGTGTGCTTGGGAAAGGATGAATCAAATATGTGCTAAAGGAAAAAACTTGACTGCACAAAATTGTTGACTAAATTTTACCTGTGTTCTAGTAATAAAGAAAATTTAAAATTTTCATATAAATGTAGCTGCTATTTACATAACCTTCAGGGCTTTTATAGAAATACAATTACCAAAGGTGCAAAAGTCAGAGCCAAACACACCTATAACAAAATAGATTCAAAATTGGAGAGAAAACTCCAGTTTGTGCAGCACCAGATCGAAATAATAGAGCTTGAAACTAGCATTTGATAATGTTAATCACAACTTGATAATAACGAGTAGTATCTTACACCACACTGAAATGTTGCATATTTCTGGTATCATCCATCCTTTTCCCTCCAAGACTGAAATTCAGTTTAATGATAGTGTTCAGTGATAAAATGATAATTATTTTGCCATATTTTGCCAGGTTTATATTTTTTTAGTGGTAGAGGTCAGAAATAGCACAATTTGCACTGCAGAGGAAAATATTACCTTAGCTAGAGCTTCAGTGGTGAAAAATAGGTGTTCTGCAATAATGAATTGTATTGAGATTATTTGAAATCTACATTTTGGTTTTTTTAAGTAATTCCTTTGATGTGATACTTATTGAATGATTTAAATTTCAAATAAATTTCTTTTGCAACATTAATGGTGGGAACTCCCTCAAATTCACAGGATCTTCAGGGTTTTAGACCATAGAAATCATTCAGGTCTCATTTTGTCATATGAAAAGTGTGACAGGTACCCTTTAATGGTTACAGACTTTTCCATGTAGAAGAAAGGAATTTTTCAGGATCGTGACTTAAATCCAGAAATTTATGCTAGTTGGATACAGCACTATTAATGGCAATTAATGAATTTATTTTTAAATTTTAGTTTCTTTTTTTTTTCTAAAAAACCTCCCCAACTGTCAGAAAAGTACCAGAAAATATGAAAATACAAACTTTATAAATAGAGTAATTAAGTAAGGGTGAGAGAATTATCTTGGAAAGCCTTATGGAATAATGAGACAAAGTCTAAGGAGACAGTGAGGAAACAGGGACCAGTAGGTTTATGCACTTCCTCATGAACATGTGTAACTACCTTTGAGTTCCTGTTAGAATAATTAGCAGCAAAAGCAGCAACACCAACAATAACTAAAGAGAAAGAAAATGCAATAAAGCACTCTACTAGGTGGCTTCCTAATATTAATTATTTCTTCAGATTTTTATATAGGCATAAAGCAATCTATGTAATGTGGTACATAGAAATTCCAAAATGAAAAGGGAAAAAAATTATGATTTCCACTGGGTAAAATGTAAAAGTTGCTATAATTTGTGAGAAGTAGAATGAAAAATCACTGAATATACACAAACAAAAAATAATTACAACCAAGATGAAACTGCTCATTAAAGGACTGCCAGGTTTGGTGATAAGTCTAATTTTATTTGACAATTTCGTAAATGATGTGGGGGAGGAATAGACCTTGAATTACATTCTTAGATTGCACTAAATTGGAAAGTGCTGTATATTAATGAGGACAATAATACTTCAAAGGTACTGGAAGGTTTTAGAAATGTGACTATAAGGTAATAGCATTATTTCAGTTTAGGTAGAAAATGAGAGTATAAAAAGGAGAAGCCCTGAAAAGAAAATTAAACCATAAAGAAAATGTTGACCATATTTTTAAAACTGAAAAATAGAGACTTTAGAAGCAAACAGCAAGTGATGATGCTTTTGCTGAACTAAAGCTATTGGTGATTTAAAAGAGGTTTATTACTTTTCAAAACTGCATTTCTTTTGAAAGTCTTCTTGCAATGTAAAAATACTGACTTAGATAACTCTCACTGTGTTCCATGGTGCAAATTACAAATATATATATATGTGTGTGACATTACAGAGTGATTTTTTCTCCATATTTGAGGGGTTGTTTATATCTGCAGAAATATATTCCCAGACAAGATACTATCCTGACTTACATTCTGCAGAGATTTGTACCTTGATTAATTTTACAATGAATAAGTGTACTCCAGGTAAATAATACAAAGTTATGAAGTATGTATGCCTTTGTAGGATTGTCTGCAAACTGATGTCTGCAAAAATAGACTGATAATTTGTCTGCAAATATGTTAATGCAGAATTTTAAGTATTAGTGCCTTCATGCATGAACTTTTCCAATATTTCTTTTAGAAAGTTAAAAAAGAGTGGGCAGACTGTGGGGTGACATTGTAGAATCCTATAACACCCTTGTTATAAGAAATAAAGCAATTTTTATTATGGTATGAGCTGATTTATGAAGCTTGCCTTTCAGTCCTGTGTTACATAAGTAATAATTTAAGAAATCATTAAAAATTAAAAAAAATAAAGAAAACTATCTAAAGGATTAAATAATACCAAATTGCATACTACATTTCAATTTACCCAATTAAAATAGAATATCACATTCTGCTTTTATTAAAGGAATGCATATATTATTGGTTTACTTCTTTTATTGTTCTGAACATTTACTTCTCTAAAGACATTATCTTACTAAAAAATATTCTCTTATATCTGTTTCTCATTTTCTTGTTATATTTTGCTGCTGCTGAGTTCCTATTTGCCACCTCCTAACAGTGTTACATATTTTCATCCAGCTCGCATATTGCAGTGATGTTCTGAAGTCACACGAATTTTGCTTAGAGATCTTGATCCTGCAAAAAATTAGGGATGTGTTAGGCTCAAGGATGAGAGATTCCTAGTTAATGTAATAATTGGTGCACTAGGTAACCTCAGTCAAGCTCTAAAGACACCAACTTTAACTCCCAGTCTTTACAGGCTACATCCTGGTAGACTCCCTGCTTTATTTTCCCACCTTATGCCTGTGGAGACTTTTCAGTCTGTTCTCCATCTGTCCATCCCTCGGCCTCATGTAAACACAGATGTGAGTCCCTTGTTTTATGAAGGGACACAGTGGAAAAGGGCCTTGTCAGTCTACAACAATTATATTCTATTCAGCAAACCATTTCACAGAATCATGGAATCAAAGAGAATTTCAAGGATTACAAGAGACCTTAAAGATCCTCCAGCCCCAGCTGCCCTGCCATGGGCAGGGATGCCTCCCACTATGAGAGGTGCTCCATCCAACACGGGCCTTGAAGAATTTCTTCCTAGTATCTAACCTAAATTCCCCCTACTTCAATTTTTACTCAATACTCCTTGTTCTATCACTGCAGTCCCTGACCAAGCGCCCCTCTCTGGCTTCTCTTTAGTTCCCCTTCAATCTCAGCAGCCACTGAGCAAGGTGTGTCATTCAGGTCCCAGGTCTGCCTACCTGTGGGTATAAATATGATGTCAGTCCTGTTTTCTCTTGTTGATTCTGGGGTATTCTAGGTTTCCTTTTATTTGCATTAGAAAGAACATCTGACCAACCATTCAGCAGTTTCCTCTGTGGAACACAGCTTTCATCTGCTTCTTGGTAACATCAGAAGGAGTTTTCTCATAATTGGATCACACCCATGAAACAACATGACAATGGGAAGCGTGGCTATTAAAGGCAAGGATCAGGCTAGCTTATATTTATCCCATAGGGAACTTCAGCAGCACAATTGAAGTAAGGTAAGACAGTGTGAACTGTAAGATTTAGTGGTTAATCACATGGAACTGTCACAAAGAGGACTCCACTAATTGCAAAACACAAAGGGTGAGAAATGGTTGAGTGTATGTGCTGATCAGCTGTGGCTGTGAGACATCAATGGAATGATTTTATGAAAATAATCTTGAATATACATTACGTGAGTGTAACATTAGTATCACTGAAGGCATCAGTAGGACCTACGGTCTCCAGTTCATGGAGTGTTAAACGGAATTTAGAGAAGAACCAGTAAGATAAAACTTGTTACAATTACTGATAAGTGCAAAGCCTGTTGTACAAGTAATGACTGATGCTTACTTTACCTAACATCCATAAATTGTGAAAAAATTGTCCCAGTTGTTGTTTTAGTTGCTAATTATCTTCATTAGCAAGATATTCCTTATTTCTTGTGTGTATTTGTGGAGTTCCAGCTTCAAAGCAGTGGGTATCATTATGCCTTTTTCTCTTAGAGAAAATAGCTGTTTATAACTTTCTGGCATTTTCTACTAAATTTCAGCCACATCATCCATTTGGTTTAATAAAAATGAAATTGCTTAAATCTCTTTTTAATTATTTTTCCTTGTTTGATTAGTGAAGGAAGATGGATAACTTGCTGCTCATATTATGCTGTCAAAATTGCAGAAGGATTCCAATCCCTATGCAAGAATTGTGGCTGTATAGCTACACTTCTGACTTTTGAAAATAGAAATGCATGTTTGCTTTCATGCATTTGGGCATGTTTACTGAGTCCTTAAATTCTGGGCAGAGAGCATACAGTGCCTTTATATCTTTATAACAAAATATTATGGTCTCGAAGTTTTGGATCATATTTATATTACATGACCTAAACTTTAAGGGAAGATGTTAAAATATAATTATATTCTCATTTACATATTAAGCATGTTTACAGTTATCTATATTGTTTTTCCCACCAAATGGCACTAAAGTTAACATGGCTTAGTGTTTTGGGATTTTAGAACTGCAGGACTATTCATTCCAAAGCAGTTTTGTGTGAATTCCCTTATATTCCAGCTCAAGTCAGTAAATCAGTAGATTGTTCTTTAATTAGTGATGCCAGAAGGACTGCTGATGGAGATGTTATTCTCTGAAGGTGCAGATAAACTCGAGATCCCGATCTCTTGTGAACATTAAAGCTTCTGGGACCCTTTTCAAAGATAAAAGTATTGACTAAATATATTGACTGGATTTCGTTTTGGTTTTTGTTTCTCATCTCATGGTTTCCTACTGTTAGATAAGGTAGGTTGTGTTTCATGTGCTGAGCACATGCATTAGTAATGGTGCACTACTACAGTTGGAAAGTTAGGCTCAAAATACATGTCAGTCAAACAGACTTTTTTATAAAACAGCCTAATTTTGTGATGCTTAAGATTCCTGTGTTTCACATTACAGAGTTACATCCTACAGTATTTTATCCAGGACAGTGGAAGATGAAATCCCCTTCTGACCATATTTGGAATACTTCCTTAATTGTATGTCTTTCTTGTCTGAGTATTTTTCTACAATACTACCATCCACATTAATTTCACAGGGAAAAGACTTTCCCTTTAAAAGTCCCTCTGATTCTGCTCCAACATATTATGGAAAGCTTACACATATGAAATGCAAAGTTGCAGAAGCTTTGGTTCAAAAAAAGATGAAGAAAAAAGGAAAATACGTTCTAATAATGCAAATCTCCAGAAAAACAAAGTTTACTTTTTGTATTAAGTAGTTTAACTCCAGGGATATATGTGCCTGTAAATATATAGGAGCAGAGAACTACATCTTTACCTATAATCAGAGTGTGCAATAAAAAAGGAAAGTGCAGAAAATTTACTCTTCACAAAAAAGTTTTATGTCTTTAACTTTCTCAGCAACAATTTCTTTTAAAATGCTGGTATGCTGTGGTGATTTCACAGAATATTCTCAGGTGGTAGCAAAATGGGTGGAAAATTTCCCATGGAAAAGAAGCCCACCCAAATGCCAGGTCTTTGCCACCACCAGAGACTGGTCTTCAAGGCTGCTATACTTAAATTAGTGAGGAAGTGCACATTAAAAAATTGCGAATAAAAATACTCAAGATAAAAATTCCTGGCAGAGCAAGAGCTGTTTCCATTTGTCTGTGTATACCAGTCACAGAAATATGAACTGCACAAAGGTAGCTTGGGATATGGGAGCAGTCCATGTGTTTCAGGCAGCTGGTGTGGTGTCCCTTCACTATAAACAGGCACACAGGGAAGTAGAGGAAGTCCTTTATCACTCCACTAAGTGTGTCCAACACTGAAGCTGAAAACTTTTCCTTTATGTAGCAGAAATAGCAACTCACATGGTCTTTTTAGGCCAGCATCTGTTAGAAGAAACCAAATAATGCTGTCATGGTCACAAAGCCAGTGCTAGGGTATCTAGCATCCACAGGACAGGAAATTCCATAATTCAAGACTTCAGGAGGGTTTCACCCCCACCCCAACCCTAATTTTATCCTATTTCCACGGTCATCTGGTTCCAAAGATAACTTTAAACAAACACCAAAGAAGAAGGTGAGCAATATTTATATTTCATATGTATGTCTTTCCTGTGCTGGGCAGGAAGTCTTGCAGATACATGGATTAACCTCCTCTCCAAATGTGTAGGTGACTGGGTTTATGCAGCCTTGGATGAGAGAAAACTTTAAATTGTTGAAACTTCCATCCTTCTGCGTAGATCAAAATAAAGAGTGGTAGAAACATTTAAAAACCTCAGCATGTCTAGAAAGAAAATGAATCTTTTGGCTGAATATTAGAATTTATTTAGCTGCCTCTTTGAGGAGGGTGGCTCCAAGGGGCAATTCCAGCATGACAAAGGACAGCTGAAGGTCACAGCTCAGGGAAGTTGCCTCCCACACTGGACATAGACAACTGAAGAACAGAAGTGGTTACACCTTACTTGCTCTTGTATGACACATTAAATTTATTTTTTATAATAATTACAAGAAAAGCTTTTTAAACTTTGGATCATGATTGGGAAGTGTGTACACTTCAGTAAAATGGGACAAGACAATGGGTTACTTCTAAGGATGCTGGCTTGCTTGTAACTTGAATAACTTCTTTTTTCCCCCAGTGTGGCTGTTCTAACTTCATCAGACAGAATAATGCAGAAGTTACTGAGCAGAAATTCTGAACTGAGGACAAGCAGACCCACCCTCAAGTCTGACAGAAAAACATAAGATCAAAATAGGTGACCATAACAGATACTTTTCTCAGTTTGCTTGAAACATCAAAAAAGACTTAAATTTCTTTAAGTAGAATTTGGCTGACAGTATGATCAGAAGAATGAAGATTGTATATACTTGCTATGGTTACTCTGCTAAAGAAACAGAAAAGGAAAAAAATATTTCTCCCAATTAAGTATTTATAAGATTCCCTGGAAATGACAAACTATTAGCTTTGAATATGGAGCATGTCCATGAGGCTTGCCAGGCAGAGCCAACATGCCAGTGGGGTTTCTTTGGAGGTTAGACTCTGGAAAGCTGTGCTCCTGGAGAGATTTGTGCATGTAGCATCACATACTTTGAGTATTCCCACTGAAGTCAATATAGAGGCATCCCAGTGCCAGAGGACAACAGGATAATAAGAGTTTGCATAGTCTGTAGTGATAATTAAATATCTAAACCTCTGATTGACTTCATATTTAAGAACTTTATAAATGTAAGAAAAGAAATGAGGGGGCTGGAACATGGCATAGTTGTATAGTTCATAGATGCTTAGTCATACTTCTTTTACCTTTCTAAAACCCTTTTGTTCTTCTTTAGCATTTCCTGTTTAAATAATCCTTTTTGTTTGCTCTTTTCTGTTTGCAGTGTAATCCATTTCATTTTCACTTTTCTTCCCTCAAGCATTTGTGAGCTCTCTTCTACCTTTTCCCTCTTTGACCTGGTCTAACAACTGTGTCCTAGCCTATTTCTCCGCTAAGTGAGGCTCAAGGGTATTTGAATTCAATTTGGGGCCATCTCTACTCTGACAACAATGTTGCTCAAGTAATACCATTAGGTCGCTAAGATACTGTACGAGGCAAGAGGACACAGCTAATAAATTTTATTTTTTTGTCTGGACAAAGTATCTGTGCATTGGGTGTAGCTGATGTTCAAGGAAAGTACTCTGTGTGTGATGTTCTGCAAAATGCTGATTTGACTGTTCTCTTTCAAAATTGATCCCCTATAAGAGAAGAAACCTTTTTTTTTCTCCATGATTCATTTAAACTAGACACATCTTGTGAATGCTGAAGCACTAGGGAGGGTATTTTTTCCCCATCTCTGTTCTTACCAGACATCTTCTGCTTGTCTCGGAAGACGAAAGATTCCCCACAGTAAACTGTAAAAGCAATGTGATTCTTTTTGTTTAACAGAGGAGAGTTAGTGTTAGAATGCTTTTAAGTTTTGCTTGTGGTTAGGAGGTAGATAGGTGGGTTAATTTTGCCATTTTTATAAAACAATTCTGAAGCAAAACAGTTCTGTGAAATCAAATAGATACTGAAGTATAAATTCAACAACAAAATCTGTACAGTTTTAAAACAGGAAGATTTTATAAGTTTTATGGTTGGAGAAGAAATGGCAGGTGCAGAAGGACTTTGTCCTTGTTACTAATAATATTATCATTAACAAATGATATCATTAGCAAAATGTGTGTATAGATGAGATTATGTTATAGCTGATACAATATTTCTTTGAAAGCTTATCCAGAGAATGGTTTAGTGGCTCACAGTCAAAGCTGTGAAAAAAACCTATTGGGTGGGACTCAGTGGAATTCTATTCCTCATTAGACTTAGATGATGGAATTAAATTTCTATGTGTTGACAACATTCTAGGACAGATTTTTAAGACAAAAAATTAGAATTCAAAATGATCTTTCACTTGGAGAGAGGAAAAAGTATTCTGGACGTAGAAGCAGAAGCCTAGCCTAGAACACGTGTGGAGTAATTTTTTAGCTTTTCCCAGCATGAACAAGGACAAACTGCATCCTGTTTTGCATAATTCACTTCCAGGAAACTGTGGGCTGGATGGAGGCAACTGAAAGAAGAGTGGAAATGATGATCAGAAGTTGTAGGTGATCTGTAATGAAAAATGGAAGAACTTCAGCTTATTAGAGGGAATATTGAGATGGAACATGACAATTTTGAGTATGTGTGGTCTCTTGTGATTTGGGCAGTAACTAGCAAACTTTAACTGTTGTAGCACATTGGAAGTGCTGAAGGAGAATTCAGAGTAGATATTAGGTAGAGGCATTTTGCTGTAAAAGCAGAGAATCCCTGAAATGATATTCCTAGGAAAGATATGGTCTCCGTCATTAGACATCTACAACATGGATTAGACAGGAAGCTGCCCAGAGTGCCAAATTATTTTGTATGTTAGTGAGATGAAGGAAATGACATCTGAGGCCATTTGCCTTAGAACTATGCCTGTTTTGTTGGTAAATCAAACTTTAATTCATGTTACATTTGTAGTAGCTGGAAAAGAGCAGAATCTAGATTTATATCTTGATTACATCCTTTACCTTCTCATTACCTGGGGGAAATTAAATAGTTTGCATTAGAATTGGTTTGCATATAGAACAATGTAAAATATTGACAATGAAATATGTACAAACAGGATAGTGCAACCGTACTTGCATTCAAATTAGCATCCTTTCACATGCTCCTTTTGATAAATGACAATAATAGGGATTAGTTTATAAACCTTAATTCACAGGTGGAAACCTGTTTTACCCAAGAAGTTGAATTAAACAACTTGCTTTTGGGATAAGTAATAAGTTCCAGGATTAGGATAGTTTGGGAGGAGTTCTGCTGAACTCTGTAAATGCTACCTAGCAGTGAATACCAGCTGATATTTAACTAGGTGTGCCCATTGCCAGTGTAAGTCTTGTTGGAAGGGATGAGTGTGCTTTGCTGGATAGAGGCCAGGATAGGCTTCATCCTGCTTGGACTCCATCCTATTTGGTCAAAAGCTTCATTTGTTATTTTATAGGTCTGAAAATTATGATGTATGATCAGCTTTGAGATGATCAAAGCATAATTATGACTTGAAATTAATGGTGCGAGCCATGTGAGCCCAAAAGTTAGGAAGAAGGAAATTGTGTGCTCAGATTCCTTCTTTACCCTCTCTCAAGGACTCCCTAAAACTTTAGTCCAGTTTCACTAATTAGTAAAAGACAGTAGTACATTCTGTATTCTGTAAGTACTGTAGACATGCATGTAAAATACTGCATTCATCATAGATACTGCTATTAATATTTGTTAAATTACTTTTTCTTACTTATTATTTGTCTTGCACAAGCACCTCCAATTTGGAACTGTTAGTGCTGCTTGTCTCTGATTAGATTTGAGATAATAACTGCAATGATGTAAAATGCCTAAATGCTGGTAGGGTTTTTAGTAAAATTAACAACTTCATAGAATTTGGCTGCATATAACATAAAAGAAACAGAATAGCCTATAAAATCCTTATGACTATGGGCATCTAAATTAAGGCTGTTGGCAGAAAGATGAAGTCTGAGTACATATATGTATATCTAGTGATTTAAATGGGTCTTACTGCCAAGGCATTACAAATGAGATTGTCAGTGTTGCAGCAGAGTAAATCAGCAGTATCAGGCAGAGCAAGGAGACTGGAACAAAATTACTAATGGATAAATCTCAAAGAGCTAATTTAAGTCAGTTTTCTTTCAGTGTTAAATAAGGAAGAAGTGTAACCTTTAAGTGTGAGTAAACATGATATATTACTTTTAAACTATCACTAAAAATGAATCAAATTTGGGGAACACCTCTCTTGGGTAAATATGTTGCTATTACATAGATTTTTTTTCAAGTGTCTTCTGGGGGTCTCTTTGCCAAAAGTATGAGTCATATGTAAAGTATTCTATAAGAAATGTGTTTGTCCAACTCAGAGTAACATCTGTGTCTTTACCTTCAGTTTCTTATGCCTATTTCCCTTTCTTTCTCAGTGTTTTCAGGACTTGTCTTCTATCAATCCTTCTAGATTCAAACATCTCTCTTTCTCTTTGATTTTAGATCACTTTTATTCTCTCTCTCCTTTTTCCCCACTGCTCCAGGTTATATATATATATGTTAAGTAGCAGTGCCATAAAACCTAATTGCTTTCTATTTAAGGGAAAAAGGAAAAAAAGAAAAAAAGAGAAAAAATCTGAAACAAATCTACTAGCCTTGAAATTGTTTTCAGAAAAATGCAGCTGTTATGTTTTTAACCACACAATAATACACAAACTTTCATTATTGTAAATTCTCAGGACTGTACTTGAACTATTTTTGTGAACTGGGTTTTTATCTTTAGACTTTTTTTCCCCTTTAAAAATGGGATTTTGCTCTCAGTTGATGAGATTGGAAATATTAAACTACAGTTGTCCTTGATTCCTTTTGCTGCTTCTTCATAGTCCAAATTGCCCTTCATGCAGAGCTGAGCTTGTAATATGTACTCTAGATGCTGAGTAAATGCTTTCCCTGACTGTCCCTGGCTTACTCACTCAGCCACTCTGAGTCACCTTCAAAACATCAAGATTATGTGTGTATACACTGTAATAAATAACCACCTGCACTGAGGTAATGCAAATTGAATTTGTTGAAATATGGTCTATTATATTAAAATTTATGTTTCTATTATAATTTTTATTGAATGAAAAAATTTGTCCTGTGTAAAATTACTGAGAAATAAGAACTGTATCCATATATAGGAAGGCTTATCTTTTCTTGGGAACTATTTAATAATGGATTCTTAGCCTACACATGTCTACTGCATCCTCTTAAGAACACAGAGCTGGATTTTGTCATTCCTAAAACAAGTCAAGTAACTTAATAATGATGTACTCTTTGTAAATATCTAAAAGAGATAATAAGAGATCTGGTTTCTTTTTATACTTTAACAATATAATATTTCTTATATTTAACCATATAATATTCTGAATATTTAACCATAATAATATTTCTTAATATTGTCAACAGATAGAAAGTACGCCTAAAATACACTAATTGGAGGGATCTCAAGAAAAAAATCCACCTGTTGGGTCATTTTAGTTTGGAATCTGTGCAAATGGTGACATGGTGGGAATGAAGGTGAGATGTAGTGAGAACAGAAGGACTTTTTTAATACACAGTTCTGGAGCTGACACAACTCTGGTGCTTTTATTGGGCTGAAACAAGTTAATGACCTGTATAACAAATAGTTATTTTCCTGAATGAAAAAAAAACATTAAAGAAGAAAATTTGAAATCAATTGATAAGTATGCAGGCACTAAATTAGCCTTATTTCATGCTAATTCAGCTTTATTGAATTCATATCACCATCCATAAAAGCTGCCTCTGCTGTTCAAAGTAATACCCAGTATATCTCAATTAGCAATGTGTTAACCTTTCATCCAAGCTGGCTAGCAGAGTGAAACTAAATAGATTAACTATCAAAAAAAGGAAATAAAAATCTAAGAACATAAAGAGAAGTTAAAAATATTTTTATTTTTGATTGTAACTTAAAAAATGCCAGTAGAACGGACAAAATGACATTAAACCATGAGTATGCCTAAGTTTGATAGAATATGCATTTATTTTTTAATGGTTGAAACTAATAATGAATATTTGAAGAATTTAAAATATGTTTGTAATAAAAATGGGCCATACCTGTTGCTACCACTGAAAGGAATTAGAGCCTATGGCCTCAGCCTTCATTCCCTATAGCTGTAGAAACATTTCTTGGTGTAGTTAAAATTCAAATTCAAATCATAAATTATATCATAAAAAGAATAATTCAAATAGCATAGTTTGTAAAAGAGAGGACTAAAGGTAATGGTCACTTGTATTTTTGTCTTTTAATTGCAATATTTAATCTTTTGGGATGGGACACTAACTCCCTGTATTTTAACTCTCTTCTGTATTTTGTGAGATAATTAGTTCAATACTGAGACATTCTTCTTAATTAATTGATCTTGGTTCAATTTAAATGTAAGAGGCTATGTAGCATTATTTTTTTAATCACATGTAAAAGCACAATAAGAAAGACAGTCCTTGAGGTTTGAACAACATATGCAACAGATGCTTATTGTAGTGTATTTAAATGTGAATTTCTTTTTTAAACATAGCCTAATATCTGCACTGAGTATTGTAGAAGTTAATGGACTAAAAATGCACTATAAATCCTCCAGGGTGGGTGATGTTTCAGAGTTATTGTCTCCATTGATACCTTCATTCTTGAATCCCAAATTTTGTTTCAGGCTTTTTCTGCTGCAGTCTAATTATGACATTAACATTTTTTTTTCTCCTTTACTCACTAATAGAAATTGTGACTATCATGAATGGAGGGACCATATGCTGCTTTGAAAAGGCAGCAGGGACCATGGAGGCAGCTCATAAATGATCTGAGCAAGAAATGAACAGAGACCAATTAAGCTGGTTAGGAGGCCGAAGGTTTTGGAAAGCGAGGATACTAAATTTGGGTCCCTTCAAAAATTACAGAAGATAGAATTAAAAATTAGTGCAATTATTTTCTGTCTTTTTGCTTAATAATTCCTTTGTCACTTGACACAAATGGTTTCTTTTCTCTTTTTAATGTGGGACACAGATTTTAACACTGGAAGTTGTTGTGTGTGAGTGAAATTACCAGGATGGGGCTGGTGGCCACTCACAATATGGCTTTTGTCACTGAGGAAAGTCTGTGCACCAAATAATGCATGCACAATTACCACATTAATCAGGCTGGTCAAAACAGGTGATCCAGTGAATATCTTTGTGCCCACTGCCATTTAATGCTATTCACCCATGTATCTATTATAACTTTTCATTTAACACCACAGGTGTGCTCAGTGCTTTGCAGATATCATGGAGAGGAAGGTTCCTTTCTTACAGAATTTAAATTCAAGGTATCCAGCATTCGATGGCAATAAAATGCAGGAAAATCTGAGTGCATTTTTTTTTTTTAACCACACTTTAGTTAAATTTTTGATCTTTATTTAGCTTTGGAGAGATATTTTGGGAATATATTTTAAGCTTTTTTTTGAGTCTCTGGAAAGTATCCAATTAGTGAGAAAAGAGATGTAGCCAAGGAAGGGTTTCCAGATGTAAAGGGTGGAATGAAAAAGTGCCACAGAAGAGAGCAAAGGAACAATTTAAATACCAAAAGCCTCCAGGTAAAGTTGCAAATGGCTTATTATAATTACATTTCATTTGTAAATGCCAAAAAAGAAATAGTAAATTCAGTATTAATTATATATAGAGACACAAATGGGGAAGATAGAGCACTGACTTAAATGCAAAGGGGAAAATCATATTTACAGTTGGGAAGACATCTGTTTTGAAATAAGGAAAACTCCAGAAAAGAGTTTTCAAAAAAAAAAAAAAAAAAAAGGAAGATTCTTCCAGGGAACCAGGAACATCTAAATTCTATTAGAAAATCTCAGAGGTTCACACATAGCAAATATGTTTAAAAAGAAAGAAAAGTTTTGATTCCACTGACAACTGCCTCAAACTTCACACTTGAATGCATGAAGGGGTGTGAACTGGGGTCATTATTTAGTTTATTGCTTTGTGGTTACAGTTATGAAAATAACCCATTATTCTCTTTTCCTCTCTTGTAAAACTGTTTTTTCCCCCTTGGCACAGATGATGAGGCAATGTGACCAGAAATCTGTGCGTGACCACAGTGGTTGGGGCTGGCCAACACTTTTATTTGTGCTTTCCCACATGTCTGCCTTGATCTTAATGTTTAAAACTCCTTCAACCAACACCATTTCTTCCCCAGATTAAAAAAACAAAACTGGACAAGGCCTGAAACTCCCAAACATGAGAATAATATCAGCAGCACACAACAGTGGCAAAATAATGAAGAAGAGCGGAGATTTCTGCTCTGCCTGGGTAAATGAGACAACATAACATGGTGTATCTGAAGTGTACTGCATATCTGAGTATCTCAAAACACTCCACGGATTATAGTGATTCATTGTAATTGCATCATGATATTGCCATTATGTTGCAGTCGTGTTATCATTTCCGTAATAAACATTTATCTTAGGAATGCTTGTGTGCACCACGTAATTAGTTCTGGAATAAAGAGTGCCAAACATGAGGTGTGATTCATTAGGAGAATGATAGAATTTGATTTTTAAATTCTAACAATTTATTTTAACTGTTACTTGTTGAAAGTGAAAACAAACTCAAGTTCTATTAATTGAAAAACTGATACAAAACAAGCTTAATTAATGATTGAAAGCTAATACGTATTTAAATATTAGCACAATTAGTTATTGTTGAGTTTTTCATTTCATGTCACTGTAAAATTTAATTGCTAGGCCTGCTCTATTTATGATTTCAAGTTGAACAGTTTGATCTAGAATCTTAACTAAGAAAACACTTTATTTATCAAAATATAGCCAGGAATAACAATTTCACCCAATACCTTATTGCCTGAATTTGACTGTATCACTCCAAAAGAAGTCTGGCTCTAAATTATTAATAAAAATAATTTTAGAAAATCTATTCTGCTATTGAGATGCCAGCCATACAAGAGGAAGCAGGAAAAAATATTTTTTTAAAAAATCACTTTAGCTTAAAAGCAAAATATACTCAGTTGCAAGCTAATCACTTATTTATTCCATTCTGCACAACTTTTGCCTTCTGAGGTTTGTCTGCATAAGCCAGTGATCTAACTCTAACTTAATTAGCTTGGTTAGTAGAAGAACTACGGTCATATTAGCTCCAAATATGTTTATAGAGCACTGAGTTATGTGTGAGAACAGTACCCAGAGCTTCTGAGAATTGGGGTGTTGTTCACTTCTTGTAAGGATGATATATAAACCCAAACCAAACAAGCAAACAAAATCCACAAATCCTTATGAGAAGTAAATGAGAACTATTTGGCTTTCTTTGCTCCCAGTCCCTGAGAACTTCAGAAAATATCACATAATGTGATCCTTGTGATGGAGGATCACAGGCATGTAGTATAGAAACTTTTGTTTCCAGACTAGACAATTAATAACTCTCAAACATTAGTCCTATAAAAATAAGAACAGTAGGATGAAGAACCACTTTTCTTATAAACAAGCATAAATGAGCAGCTGTTTTTATGGAAGTGTATTTAGATCCAAATTCTTCTCAGACATATAGCCAGGACAAGGAGCAGCCACAAGATTCCCTCAATACTATTGATAGACTACTCTGCCTAAAACAAAAAAGGGAGCAAAATCCGTAGAATTTCAGTGATTCAGACCAGCTACATAATTTCATATTAATCCAAGAGAACAACTTGTTCTTAACTCACACACCAATTTCTTCTTTGGGATCTGAAAGTGTTAGATGTGTCATTTTTGTGATCTCAGGTGTTTGAGATCAGTGCAACTGAGGGTAGATTGAACAAACTAATTGACATGCCTTTTCCCCCTGCAGCCTTTGGCAGTCTATTTTTGAATACTGTGAAAGTTGAAGCATTTTTACTCTTTGGTTACCTGTGTAATGTCCTATTTGGTATGTTTTTACTGAGCTGTCCAAATTTCATAGCAGCTTGCAATTGCTCCTAACTGTGATTACATAATGTTTTCCATCAATAAGAATCTTTCAGAGCAAGGGGAACAGCAAATATTTATGTATATATATCATATTCTGTTAATTTTTGTGGAATTATCTAAGTTTTTGACTTTGTGATTTTTTTCCCTAGACTATTATTTTTTCAAGTTCTAATGGTATGCAGAACAAAATTTTTTTTAAAGGTAATTTGATAAGGAAAGAAATTTTAAGGTTAAACCTTAAGTTCAAGGTAAGGTTATTTTGAAGAAGATGTACTCTTGTTATTAGTGGGGTTTGTGTGGTTGGATTGTGTACAAAAAGATGAAATCCCAAGAGAGTTAATTAGACAGTAGATAGGCATGGTATAAGCACAGTATCTAGCGTGATAGAGTCTAAGAAATGTTTCAATAATGCTGTTACATTTATACATTAGAAAGATTCTTTCAACTCTGAATTACTGTGTATGCACCAATATACACACACTAATATATAGTGTATATGCCCATATATATGCTAATTGCTGATATATATAGTTAAGAAAGATATATATGTAGCATTTAGATTAGTTTGCACTTGGGAGAAGATTTCTGTAGATGGTGAATCACAACTGAGCTTCATTCCCTTCTGCCTGATCAAAATATAACTCCTGTAACGAGCACATTTCTCAGTATGCACAGGAAAAATGATAGCTTGTGTTTATGAAGACTTTTAAGGACAGAAAGGATCTATGGGGAATGCAAGGAAATGACCTAGTTACTTTCAATACCTACAAAAGGCATCAAATAATGGCCAGGTTTTTGCAAAGAATGTCCTTTTCAAAATTAACACCAATCGGCAACAATATTTTTCTAGAGTGCTTGTAGTTATTGTAGTTTCTGTCTGTAGGTTTTAAAAGTAGACAAAACTGAGTGCTCTTTGCCTTTATAGGAAAAATAACTATCAGCTCCTTACCAATGATTATAGTTTAGTCACATTAGAACTGAATAAACATTAGAAATCTGATCAGGAAGTGACCTATCCAAGTGTTTTTTGTCTGAGTATAAGTCTACCCTGTACTCAAGTTAAGGCTCTGCCCATTTTTTTCTGAAAAGACTAGATCATATATTCTTCAAAGTGATAAATGGCTGTTTACTATAGGTAACAGCAGGCTTTATTTCTTAGAGTATTTTTAACATAGAATGACACATGGTCATAATGCCAACCATCTAATTTTTCAAAGCTTTTCAATGCTATTTTCTCTAAATAAATCAGTAAAGCATTTAAAATGAAATGCTAACAGTTTATTTTCATGGTTTTCAAAGGAGTCTAACACTTAAGGCTAAACTTTAATTATTATGTAGGTGCTTAAGTACCATAGGAAATTTGGGTTTAGTACAAAATTATTTTACCATTGTTCTAGGCAGAGCCGTTTCCAATTAATCTTCTGATTTGAAGTCCTGGGCCTTGATATGATAATTTAGATAGTTTCAGCATATTTTGCTATATGATGTAACTGCTACCATTCCAAACTCTATGCAATTAATTTAAACAATCCTTTTGTTGTTAATGTAAGTGAAACCTTAGTCCCAGTCCAATCCTTGATAGAGAAGAACATTCCCAAAAGCATCTGCACTTACTTCAGCCTCATGCACTTGGAAAACAGAGGGACAGAGTGTGTGTCTTGTCCAGATGACTATTCCCATTTCCTTTGGTCCATTTAAATCACATTTTCTCTATCCTTCTTGTCTTAATTCATGGTATCTGCTTTTATGCAGACAGGAGAAAATAAGAGGCAAAGATATGAGAACACTCTGTGTCAGTCAAAATAACTAGATTTGATACAAAGGAAGGGAAATGCCACAATTCCTATGGAACAATCTCAGATTTTGATTTATTTAAATTTAGAGAATTGTGGAAACTGTGAAAAAGGTGTCTGAATCATCTGATTGGCAGGGAATAAGATATAATCATCAATGGCCAATATGTGTTTATCAAAATCTGACTGGAGAGTCCAGGGTCAGAATTAGATCTTAGACCTACAGATTTTCATTATAAAAGAGAATAAACCAATGAAATTAATAGAAACTGGTTTTGGACAATGTCAGACTAGTAAATCCTTTGGCATCTTTGTAAGATGATATAATTTTTGTAAAAAAGCAGATATTATTATTACTTATTGTACCACAGTACAATAAGTAATCTATTTATTTATTTATCTATTTATTTATCTATCTATTTATATTTATTTTACTGTACCACAGTAGTCATATCGGGTGATGATAAAGCTTGGTAGGTTGAAGTTTGAAGTCAAGTGCTACTTCTCCTGTGCATTTTCCACCTTTTAAAAATTTTTTTAAGGTAAGAAGAAAATACCCTCATCTTTGGTATTGGTGTCTGAATCTGAATATTTTTTTCACCAAGGAAATTTTTACTGAGATGTGAGTGACTCACTGGAAGTACTACTCAAATCTTTGAATATAGGACTTAATTTTTTTTTTCTTTGTGTATGTTTGCATGATGTCAGCAAAGAACATCTTTCTTCAGTGGCAGGTAGTCTTTGAGCATTTAGATCGACAATGCTTGACATCGTTACCATGATTTGAATGAAATTTTAAACACAGGAAGATCAGCGATGAACACCTGAGCAAGTAAATAATGGAAGGCATAGGTGTTCATGTCCATCTAGATGAAAGAACTTTGGCATTGGAAAAAGGACCTTGAAAAAACAAGACATTGACTCAAGTTGCTTCATTGATTGTATAAGGTAAAGAAAATAGAAGGTCTGGCTAAATTAGAAATGCTCTAGAGAAGAGCCACAAGATTGAGAAAAAATTAGGAAACAAAACTTTGATAATGGGATTTTCAATTCAGTAAATAAAAGTACAAATAGAATGACTGGAAATTGAAGCTGACATTATTTATAACTGTTAGGTTAATTAATGTTGGAATGATTTACCATAGGCTGGTTCACTCTTTATAAATGGCAACTGATGGATATTTTCACCCTAAAATATATACTTTAATTCAAAAGAGAATTAGTACATGCCTTTATTTCATAAAGGTTAGATTAGATCATCACCATGATCCCCTCAGGCCTTTAATCTATAAATTTGTGAAATTCTCAAGCTGCTTTGGTTGCTCTGATGCACTGAGACCCTGTTGATGCTCACTGAATATAAATGCATTTCAGTATGGCCACACTAATGTGAAACTATTGAAACATATATCTAGAGCTTATCTCTATTATAAACTCTGGGTTTAATTGTTTTTTTTCCAGGAAAATACACAAAAATTTCAGGATCTTATTTCAGGATCTCACCTTCCCCCCTCCCCTGTCCCCCCAGATACAAATACTCTCACACACTGAAGATGAAATGAGCATCCTGGGGATTCTGAGAAGTCATTCACCAAACCCAGCTTGTGTGCCTGCCTGAGATGAAGCACCTGTATGAATAGAAAGTCTATCCTAGACAAATGCCAAATATAAAATTGTGTTGTTGTATGAATAGAATGGAGGTGAAGTTTTCAGGACTATAAGCTCTCAAACTTGAGATTTTAGTAATATTTAATTAGATGTAAGAAGACTGTTAGGTTCCTTTTCTTCAATATTCCTCTCTAGCTACTTCCACAGGAATGTTTAATGTATTTGTTTAATGTAAAATTTTCCAGACATGTTAATTTTGTTATAGGCAACTCCAAAGCTGGTTGAACGCCATTAGAACTCCTTTATTAACAGCATTACTACCTATCCCACCCGTGCATCAATGTATTAGAAAAACTTTATTCTCATTCTTGACAAAATGCTGAAACTATTCAGAAAAAAAGTTTGCTTCGAATTCATTACTATTATTAGTTCATTACTATTATTATTAATAACTTAAGCTAAGAGCTGCTCCAGTGTGGTGCTGGGTATCTGATAACGGTGGTTTGTTGTTGTTGCCCCTTGCGTTCAGCAATGCCATATTGTACTCTCTCAGATTTGCAGTTCTTTCAAGAGCAGTGCTGCTGTAGAAGATTCCTCAGTCTTTATTTGTTGCCAGTCAGCCAGGGAATAAATCAGCCTCATTTTCCCAGATGTAGAACTCTCCTTTCTGGAGTCTGTTCAGCTCTTTTACCTGAGTTATGCTTTGCAGTTTTATTCAGCAGAGACTGAAGTGTTGGAGAGTAGTTTTCTGTGAAAGGAAACAAAAGATCTTACATGGATCTTTTAGTTAGATGTTCACATATATACCTTCTCACACACAAACACTTTTATGGTATTTAAAACTACTTAGAGGAATTCCTATTACAATAAAGGTTAGGGGTTATGCATATCACTATGCAGATGAAGAAATTTAAACAGCTGATTTTAGATTCTTTTGTGCCCTTACTTGTGACTTAATTTGAACCTGTGTGGGAAAGTTGATGTGAGAATGCACCAGCCCAGACATAAATTCACTCATCAGCATTTGACCATAATGATTGATGATAATAGACGAGACTAATGATAATTTACTTCCTTGTCAAAAGAATTTCTCACTCCAGACAGTGGGCAATTAAGACTTTACAAGGCTGATTTAAGGTTAGTTATTGTGAATTCTTTCACTTAATGTTCTGTTATAATCTTTGTCTTATTTTTAAACAACCAATGTTTGCAACAATTGCTGCATTTGAAAATTGCTTTTCTCTGTAGTTGTTTTTATCTTTTGAATGGAAGCTATTGACTTCTGTATTAATGTCCTATTGAACATATTAAGAATATTTTTCAAGACTATTCAAGTTGCTAGGAAAATATCCCTGGAAAATGAATAATTTCTTTTTAACATTCCCCTGTGCATAAAATTTTTTAAAACCTCTATTTTTAATTTGTAAGTCATTTGATACAACAGGGTCTGGTGAAGAGAAAACTTGTTGGCTGATATAGCTCATCTCTTGGTAATGGCTGCAATATCAAAGTATTACTAGTGTATTAGCAGAAAGTTACATTCTGAAAATTTGGACCTGAGTTTATTGCAATGTGATGAAATTGTGATTCATCACAGGCTCACTGGCATGAAAATGATCAAAATGTTTTCATGCCTTCTTTCTGCAAAGATTTAATTTTCAAACAGTTTTATTTCATAACTAGTGTGAAATATCCATAGTAGTGGTTGGTGGTGTCTGGACTAAAAATACCAGTTCTGACTGGGAAAATGCACCAGACAAATTTGCTTGGATCTTTTGATGAAGTGTCCTTGTTAATCCTAAAATTCATTTCACTTAAATGTCACAGTCCAAAGTTTAGATCTCCAGTCTAGATTAGGTGTCTAAACTCCCTGCATGCTTCTCACCCCACTCAAGTCACTCTGAAAGGCTTTTCATCCCATTTGAAAGCAGTTTGTGAGAGCGAGTGGGGTGATGGATGGCTCTGTAGAAGTGCTTGCCTCTTTCCATTCCTCCAGTCCTGGGCTTTGTTCAGCTCATGTCCAAGCCTTGCCAGTTCTTCCCATGCATCTGTCACAGACATTACCTCCTCTCTAGACATGCTCCTAGAACTTTCATTCCACACTTCTTCCAACATTTGGGTATATGGGAGATGAAGGCTGAATTTAAGAACCCACACTGTTCTCTGCACAAGCCCTACACGAGTTCATTTGACCAAGAGCCTCATTGAACCAAGTGGATGCACTGCTCCATGGAGATTCCCATATCCTCTGCCCTAGGACAGACCATGCCAGTGTTCTGCTTTTCCTTCTGCCACTGGTTTGTGTTTAATCCCAGTGAGGAGTTAAACTCCTCTTCCCTGAGCCACTTTTGCAATAGGCTGCCCACATCTTAGCCAATAAGAAAAAGCTTTTATTTATAAGCCTGGTGCCAGCATCTGAACAACTTGGAAGATTAAAATATCTCCTCAAAGCCTCAGATACAAATCGTGCAACAATAAAAAATTCCCCAAAGTATGAAGTTAGTCATTTTGCTATTAAGTGCTATATATGTAAAGGACAGACTTTCTGGAAGGACTAACATCTTCTTGACAGATACAATTGGCTGAGTTTGTCTATTCCCTACCTTAATGGATGACACCTGTAAAAAAAAGTAAATCTATTTTTAATGGGATAGTCCCTAAATGACCCAATTTCAGGAAGAGTGCACTTTCATGAATATTTATTTAATATGAAAACACTAAAGTAAACAAGAAACTACATGCTATAAATAAAAAGAGCCCAGAGGGTCAAACAGTGATAGACTGTATGATATGAAAGCTAATTTTGTATTGCTTTATGCACTATGTTAGCAAAACAGATCCCAGTGTGTGGCTGCTGCTGACGATGGCAGCCAGGAGGTCTTTGCTACCTTTGCACAGGCAGCTTCTGTGCACTGGGAAGGGCTTGAAGCAGATACCATGTTTTAAACATATATTCTTGTGTGTTTTCTGTAAAAAAACCCTCCAATTTTCTTCTGTCCTTCTTTAAAATTCTTATTTGTTGTCAGTATGGGTTGCCATTCCAATTTAGAATGTGTTTATTTGGGAGGTGCTTTGGAGAGGCCATGCAGAGACAGGTCCCTGGTTATCCTCCAGATTCTTGTAGGTTAATTTAATTCCATCTAGGTCTTCCTACTAAGTGCAGATTTTTTTTTTCCTGTGGCACAGCAATAGCTGGTGTTTTATAGGGTGTCCTTAGGAGGTGAAACTAATAGCACTGGACAGCATTTGGGGATATGCAATTATTATGTTCCAAACACTTATAAATGTATTGACAGAATAATTGGCAGAGTGTATCTGGTCTTATTCATCTCTCGCCCCCATCAGATGAATTATGTAGGCCCACAGTGCCATGTTTATATTTTCTCAGGCTGGACATTTTTGTGTGCAGTTTATTTCTAAATATATTGTATCACTAGGGTCTGAAGGTGAAAAGGACCTCAAAGTAGGCCACTAAGTGCTGTCATATACACTAGAACTGGATATTTGCTGCGTGTATACTGGGCTTGCCCTGGACAGGAAGTGGTCTAGGTAGTGAGAAGAGGAGCACTGGTGCAGAATGAAAAATCCCACTTGGATATTCATGCCTTTTTCAAAGGCAAGTTCAGAATAATTTAAAATAACAATTATTTTATCAAGCTTTATCATAAAACTGTATTGTATCCAGAAAGCCAACATAACTAACCTCTTTATCTTTTCTTGAATTATAAGCAATTCTATTTGAGAGATTGCTATAAAATATTATAAGTTTTAATGTAAATTCAGCTCCTTTTTATGTATCTAAGTGCCAATATACCTCATACATGACCATTGTTTAATATAAAGCTTTATTCATTCAATCACATGTAGTAAATATTTCTGTTTTCTCAATAACAATAATATACCTTCATTTATGGAATACTCAGCATTTGAGGCTGGGCAACATGTGATATCACTTTCTTTTTTTTTTTTAAGCAGCACCAAATCATCACTCCTGTGGATTTAAAAAATACCAGTTTGAATGACAACATTTATAGGAAGTGTGTGAGAACTGCTTTCCTACACAGAGACAAGCTATAGCCAAACCATCTGGTTCCAGTGAGACAGTAACTTGTGAACCCACTAAATTCTTGTAGGTTCTCTGTAGCTGCCTGTCCTGTGAGACTTCCCTTGCAGTAAACAAGATATTGCCAATTAGGGTATCATTGGTAACCTACTGCATGCAAGCTAAAGATCTCCACAGTGTTTGTGGGAAGCCACTCTCCACAGGCTCTGGCTGCAGCCACTCCTGGGAGATGGTTTTCTCCTTGTTGAGGACCAGTTCCTAGTCCAGGTTATTTTAGTAACCACATAAAGCAGCAAATGTTGTCATTTTTTTCTTACCTTGAGGATAGAGAGTGTTTTACATGCTATTCTCCACATTTTTAAAATTGCAGGAGGTGCAGGAAGAAGACACATTTTAAGAGCTGGAGAAATTGCTTTGTAGTGGGAGATTTAAATAGCTCAATCTGTTTATCTTATCAAAAGAAGATTGATAGGTAACATGATTACAGTGTGCAAGTAAATTCACAGGAAGAAAATATGGGGTATTAAAAAGCTTTTTTTATTCATGCACAGAACCTTGGTAGAAACTAATGCTGGAATCTTAAACCAGATAAAACAAGTTGGAGTGAGGTGCAAATTCTTACTGATCAGAATCATTGTCTGCTGGAGTAAACTCTGAAATTGAGACTCCATGTCTGGTGGTACCTTTGAAAGGGGACTCTGCCCTGGCTAAAAACATGTCATTGTGCTAAATAAGAGGGTGAGTGGCACATTTAATGACCTATGAGCTGCAGGAAGCTGTCCTAAACATTTTATGAATACTTCTGTCCTTCCCCTTTATTAAAACTACGAAATGCCAAAATTCTCTTCTGTTGGAGACATATTGAGCCCAAATGCTGAGTTTGTAAAAAACACTTATGCACATGCTGAACCTTAATGGATTCCAAGATGCTCAAAAAAAAAAAAAAGGAATTAGGGAATTTATTATTTGCCAGGCCTTTTAATCTAATTTTCACATGACATTTTACAGCTAGAATTCTTGTGCCTGAGTTCACTGCTAGTCAGCTCACTTTTGCAGCTGGGCATTTGCAGAGAGCCTTGTTTCTTTGTTTTCCCCTAGCAACATGCTTTAAAAGAAAAGACAAAATACTCTTTGACTTCACTGAAGTCAAAGGCAAAACTCCAACAAGCTATGACAGGGCAAAGATTTCACCTTAATATTTAGCTAATACTTTTGCTTGATATGAACAATGCTTGTACTTCTCACAAAGATTTTAAGATTTTTTAGCTTTGCAGATGGAAGGCCTTGGACTGCACAGTTGTGAATGAAAGAAAGGGCAGATTATGAGATTATCTTCATGACTACAAGATGGATTGCTATGAAAAATATTATGGGATTTTGTTTTGCAGTATCAGAGATTATACTTATTGTCATTTTATTGTCGTAAGGTCAAGGTAGCGCATTAAAATGTAGGACCACAGAGGAATAAAATTTACGTTGGAGCATTTGCTATGTCTCCATGCACATTATGAATATTTTTATTTAAAAAAAATCAGCAAAATAAGAGAATTACTTTCTTATTTTACCAGTGTACAACTTTTTCCTAGACTACTGGCAGTTTTTTCATTTTCAAGTCCCTTTTCCCCATCCTTTCTGTCATACATGCTAATCCCCCTTTTTATAACACTGTCTCTGAGTGATTCATTTGTGACAGTCACAGAAGCATGCACTCCAACACCCACACGCAGGTAAATCTGCTGCGGTGATATATTTTAATTACAGATTTAGTCAGAAGTAATTAAGGTTTTATGTCACAGTGATAGCGGAGAGTTTTAAAAATTCATGTGGTTTCAGTCTTTGTGAGCGTGCAGTTTGTGACACAATAGCTTGCAAAACAGGAACGATCCCTTAGTGCTGTTAGATTAATTAATAGAAAGAGAATAAACTTAATGGGGCTAGAAAAGTGCAAAAAATTGTGGTTTTTCCACTGTATATCACACAGATGGAATGGTCGTCCTGGGATTGCGGCGGGGGACAGTAATTGCATTTTAATTACAGTGCTGATGGCTTCTGCTTCCTACCAGATGGAAGGCCCTTTTAAAATAGAGGCACAATAGCAAGCCTCTGCTTATTTTCTCTTCTGATGCTGGCTAACATATAGTGACACAAGACAAAAGCTATTATGGTATGGTTTGATCAGAAAGACTTTATTCAGTGCTATAGTACTTCATAGTAGGAAGAAAATCCATTCTCTGCCAATATTAAAAAGGCTTTTCTTCTGTCTAGAAACTAAAATGGAAATATGCAGGGAACTACCTACTACTTTTATTAGTAACAATCATAGTTAATCACGTTGTTGCTAGGTTGACAATATTTATAGAAGGAAAGAGAGATAACTGAGACTTCCTTTGTTTAGAATGCTTAGCTAAGATGGTTCTCAGGATGGCACTATGCAGAATAGGCACAGGTTAGACTGAAGTTAAAAGATGCAAAGATCACTCTGTGATGTCCTTTATTTTACAGATATTATTGGGAGTTAGCAAACATAAAAGTGCTGATTATTGAGAAACTGATGTTGCAGAGAAGGGTCAGATCTGTAAATAGTGTGAAAATTACATTCAAAGCCATTAAATTACATGAAGAAGCATACCTTTGTAGATGCACATACAGTATTCATAAGTGAATAAATGAATTATATTTAATAATATTTCACCTTTTTGTCATAGTTTAACTGCTTCATATATTAGTTTACTTCAGCAAGATGCCCTTCCACTGTCATTGCATCTTTGAGAGAATAGCCTCTGGTTTGTTTTTTTTTTTATTGTAAAGATACATATCAGAATCTTTTGTCTGTGCTTTGAATCTTAAAAAAATGCAGGTACCAATAAATAAATTTGCTTCACAGTTAATGTATAACTGATTTATTAAGCAACTTCTTTGTGCCAAGGGTCACTCTCTGTAATTTTTATGGAAGAAATGAAGTAGTTGCCATCCTTTAATGGTACTATTATTTAATACTTGTAATTATTAATAAAAACTAGCACATTGTTGCTCAGAAATATGTGACTTCTAGTGCTATGCTGCCAGCAACTCAGCTGCCTCTGGGGCAGTTTCCAATTAACCCACTGGAGCCATCTCTGCGTTGTCAAGGATGTGCTGAAAAAACCTCTGAGCTGGCAGCTCAAGGTTCATCCTTGGAGAGCGGGAAGATGGAGGGACCTTGGAAGGGCCCAGACAAAGGATTTGTGATGTCCATTCTCTGACTCTCTGGAATCTGAATACTGGTAATAGTGGAATGTCTCCAGCTGGATTAGTCTTCATTAAAATTTATTTGCATAGGCGTTTATGCAAACAGTATTTTTGCAGGCCATTAACACACCCATACATTTCTTTCATAACAAATTGAAGTCTATTTTTTTTTTTACTGCTACAGTCCAAAAGGTCACTTTGATTATTATTACATTAAAGGTTCAAAAAAATGAATTAAAAACCCGAAGAAGTGAAAACCCAAGTGAAATATTTAGTGATTTCCTTGCTTGGGTTTTCATGAGATTGTAATCAGTTAATATTTTGTAATCAGTTAAAGTGGGAGGGCCTGCAAACCCATTGAGAAAAGGTCTAAGTATTCTGAGTGATCTTGACAGAACTGCAGGAATGATCCAGTAACGAGGAGACCAAAGTGTTATTTTTAGGAAGGAAAAATAAACCTTGAGTACAAAATATAAAGTCACTGATTTGGGAGTTGCACTATCTGACAGTAGGAGGGCAATAGTGAAGTAAAACCTGAATTTGAATTATTGCAATTGAATGGCAAAACAAGACATATTTTTCTGTGATATGTAATTAGGAGTGTTGTGTTTATGAGATAATTGTTACAATTTCCCTCAGTCTGGTGGTGTTGAAATGGATAACATCTTCAGGATTTATCCATCTTGAAATGGATAAATCTCTTGAAGTAGGATTTACTTCAAGAAAGATACAGGTAACTTGAAATTTTGGGGGAGGGAAATCTAAAGATACAGTTAACAGTGGTTCGTCATATCTTCATGTCATAGAATTTTACCCACAGCAAAAGATTTAAATTAGATTATAAAGAGCTTTTCTAACTACAGAGTTAGTGAATGCAACAGACTGTCTGGGTTGTGAAGCCTCTTTCATTAGAGATTAGATAAAACTATCCTCATAGAAAGGGATGTGCGATCAAGATGAAATCACAGGGGTGTGAATGGTAAATATCTGAGCAGTTTTGGTCTTTGTCAGTGTTTATCATAATTTTCTCTTATGGTCCTGCAATTACTCCTCATGGCTCCTTTCAGTTCTTCTTTCCTACGGTTCTTGGATGTTTGGTCTTGTGGACTTCCTCTAATCACCTCTGTATTTTTAAATTTCTGTAAAAATGTAGACCAACAACAGCAAAAGCAAGTTTCATATGGGACAAAACCCATTCTTAAAATCAGATATGAAGTTTGAAAGTACTGAAAATTAGGTTTTCATTGAGAATTTGTAAAAATGTTATAAAGTGTGAGTTTCATGTTGGAGTTTAAAGGGTGTATGCAAAATTTTTTGTATTTCACATTCAATTCAGAAAAGCGCTTGTTTGTTGAAGTCAAGAGAAAAACTGCAAAAGTAATAAAGAGATGGCAAATAATTCTGTAAGGCTGTGGTGCAGCAAGAGAAAATGCCTGCTGAAAGGTATAAATAGGCGTGCTGACATCAAATTTAGTGAATTGTTTGTTAAATGCTCCCCTGGGTAAGAATTGATTAAATAATACCTAAGATTGGGAAAGGTACATGGTGATGCCCTGTAAATATTTAAAAGTAAGGGAGAGTATTTTGAGACAGTATGGGAAACTATTAAAAACTAATGGAGGGAAATAAAATACTGCCATAGTGCAATTTCAGGAAGTTAAAATGTCCAGATACACTAGAGGATGAAGATTTGATAATGAGATCAATACACTTTGCAATAGTTTTCCAAGACTAGTGGTGCATAAAAACATAGAGGTCATAGTACCAGGTCAGAAAAAATGTCTATTACAATCTCCGGTGGGCACCAGCAGATGCTTAAATTACAAAATAAAAGTAGGTGTGACTAAACAGCAGCTACACTAATTAACATTTAAAAAACAGAAACAAATATTAGTAGAAGGTACCCTTGTAAAAACAATGCTGCACTAATTATTTGAATAGGGAACATGAGCTGGTTTTTTTCCTTCTCCAGTTTCAAAACATCTGTCTTAGGAAATGTGATTTCATCATGATGAAAAATCATCAAAATTATCTGGAGTGGCTAAGAACTTACCAGCATCAACTATTCCCTCCTTATTTAAAGAGGGTTTTACAGGTATATTAGTTCAGGCATTAGAATTACAAAATTTCTCTCACTCTTATTCACAGTCTAGAGAGATGAAGACAGCTTTAATCCTGCAAGAATTAATATGCAATTATTTGTGTGAAATTTGCTATTGGCCATCACAGCACTTGTAAACACTTCATACAATAAATGTCTGATGTTTTCAGTATTTCTGGGCTGAAAATAATTATCATAATATGGCCTCTAATTTTCAATATATAAAACGATATTTCCTGTTATTCTAAGGTAGAGTGCTCTAGCACAAGAAATATTTAAAACCCAAAGGACCATGGCAACATTTGCAGAGGTACTGGACATTTATATGAAATATCTATTTTCATTGTTTTATTGTGTTTCAAATAATAAATAACAGAAGATTCATCTATCTAGCCTAGTAATAGGTGCTAAAGAAATAAGTAAAAAGAAACAAATATTTGACATGTGTATATCCATATTTAGGCAAATTGATGATTTTTGGCACTGTAATAAAATTCTACACTGTAGGGAAAGTTTGCCAGCATGGAACAGAAGGAGTATTGACTTTTTACTATAATGACATTTCTGTCAAATTAATTATAAACTTGGGAAATATTAATCTAATTGAAATAATACTGCTAAAGGAAAAATCATTTAGGTTTTTTTTTTTCCTGACAGTTCAGTGGTTCACAAAACTTGAAGGACATGAATACAAGAGTATTAGAGAAAATAATTGCTAGTATTATAATCATTTGCATGAATACTATTGAAAAGTAATAAAATGTCTATTCATGTCTTTTAAATATCTATTCATGTCTATTAAAACTCCAACTGAGAGCAATGGAAGAAATTTATCTCTTAATAAAGAATAATAAATAAAGAATTAATTAAAATAATAAAGAAAATGAGCAAAGCAGTAATAAAGAAATATTTATATGATCCTTATTAATTTATTATCAAATATATATTTATCAGCAGTCTATAATATTGTAAATTTTTCATGACACAAAAAATGGCAATAACCAAATTAAAAGGAGATTCATGCCTATCATGTGTGCTTTTGTCAAACCAAAGAAAGTGTTCTAAAATAGATTACATTATTTAAATCAAAGAAAATACGAAATACTGTAGGATCCTATATGGCGTTGCACTACAGGAAGGATGGACACTCTTTGCCAGGTTAGTGAATGCTGAAGGCAGATGCACAAACCCAACTCATGCTCTGCTGGGCTGGGTTTAATCCAGGCTGGAAGCCAAAACCTGAGGGAAAGCATTTATTGAGCACAGGATTTAAGTTCAGAGTGGCATAAATGAGCACTTCTGTTAAAGCACAATCGACACACAGAAATTGGAGGACTTTGACAAAAAGTCAGTGACAGCACCTTGTTTGTACCTTTGTGTCTTTAGTGAAGGCAATGAGCTAAAAACTCTGAACTGGGTCCTTGATGCTGTTTTCTTTGCAGGTGAAGAAATTAAATTTGGTGCATCTAAAAAGTATAACAAGGAGAGCTCTTGAACCAAAAAGGTTCCTTTGAGTATTCATGGCATCTTCTGGTTTACATGTGAACACTGACTTAGCAGGCCCTGGAAGTGGCTAAAGCAGTCTTTGTCACTTTATTTTGTGTTGATTGTCTAAGTAATGTCCTCATAGGCACTGGGAAAGGATGTTTTTTAGACTGAGTTTAATAGGTGGTTGATTTTTGAAACAACCAGATATTTTACTTAATCACCACACTTGGTGAATAAAAGAGATCCACACTTGATCTTTCAAAGAGTTGTTGACTGGATTATGTGACACAATACAAACATCTATGACTGAATTATTACCTGAGGGACACCATTTCCTTTTTCCCAATGCTGTGGAGGGATAGAATGTAAGAAAATAGTGCAGAAGGTAATCTCACACCTGAGGAGTTGCAGCTGTACTCATCACCAAAGATTAGGAACAGGCCTGCCCTTAACAGGCCAGAGCTGGGTCCAATAAGCAGAGGAGTGCTACAAAAGAGTGGGTTAGCTGGGTGAGGAGAGAGTTGGAGTTGGTTTGTACTGGGAAGAAAAAGGAGTCAGTGCTGCAAGGTGATGCCTGTGAAAATCACCAAGAAGGTGTGGGACTTTTGAAAAAAGATGACAACGCAATGCCATGCACAATTTACTGGTGGTTTCTTGGGGGACAGACTGAAACCTTTCTGTGCACCACGAGGAAACCACAGAGCTCCTCACTGCCTGTCACTGAATATTCATTTCCATGCAAGCCATGCATAAGTTAGGTTTCACTTCTGCAAGAGGACTGACTGCCTTGTGTGCTGCAGAGCTCAGTGTCAGCCCCAGCACTGCTCCTCTTGGGTTATCTTCCTTATGGGACGCTCCCAAGGAAAAGAGAGGGGCAAAGGAAGGAAACCTCTGGGAAGCCCCAGGGTCAGCACAACAGGGCTTCCAGACCTGGATTGTTCTGCATCAGGGGCACCTTTGGTTCTGTGGAAAGGGACATGGATTTCGTTCCAAACAGATGCTGGATGTGGTAAGCTTTAACAGTTCATACTTTTCTTGACAAGTGATCTGAAAATGGTTTGAAGTGTAATGTCTTAATGTGTAAACAATCCTGATGGGTCCTGTTGTTGGCTCAAGGATGCTTTGGGCGTAATAAACTGGTTGGCTGACTTAAATATTAAAATGGGTTTTCTATGCTGCAGCTCTATTAGATTCAGGGAGGTTTGAGGTATCTAGAACCTGACTTGTTTCTCTGCAGGTTCTGTATCTCACCATGTGAAAAAAATTGTGCCACTAGTGCAACCAGCATGAAGCTTGTTTTTTATTAGATCGACAAGATGGAAAATAATTGGTGCTGCTTTAGTATTAACAACTTTCTCATAAGAGACAGTATTCACAGGAAAAAATTGCTTTTTCTGCCTTTGAGTAGGTGGGTAATACTAAAGCAATTTAAGTCTGGTTGTTAACCAGGGAATAAAATTAACCCCACTTTAAAATCTTTGCCATGTTCCAGAGTTGGATGTTGGAAGCAGAGCTCTTTTGCAGCAGTGGCATACTGTGACTGACATTGGCACTCACCCTTACCACAAGTCTTGTTAATCTGGGCTTTCTAAAGGTATAAATGTGCTTGATTACCTGTCCCTGTTCAGCCTTATATTTCTGCAGTCTTTCCTAAATTGCAGCTCTTGCTCTGGAAGGGCTTTGTCTGTGTAAAAACCACTGCAAAGTGGTTTGGAATGGAATGGTTTTAAATGTTAGTGATACCTCTGGATGACACATTATGGGGAGCTGTATTCCAGTTGTATGGCAGTATTAACTCCACACTAGGATCAAACACCTGCTTGTTTGGCATAAAATTTGGTTACCAACTTGGTTTTCTCATTGCCTGCATAAAATGTATGGCTGTGCTATGACTACGTGTTGTTCATGTACTTCATCACATAGTTCAGGTAGTGTAAGAGTTACTCAGAAACTTCTCTCTTTTCTACAAATGTATTTATTTAGGTGTTCATTTGCAAGTTCTCTGTATGTTGATCCGTCACTGAAGCAGGCAACCCTTGTGTAAATGCAGCCTACATAAATAATCCTGTAAATATATAAACCACATTTATCAGAGTAGCTAAATGAACCCTGCATAATAAGAAAATGATAAACTACTTTGTATTAATTGCTAAAATCAGTGATTCTATTTGACAGAGCACTGAACTGAAACTTAGGAGATCATATTCACTGGCCAGAGCAATTTGCCTATCAGCTTCCTTCATTTTCCACATCTATATAATGGGGAAAATGTTATTGACTTCCTTTTTAAAGCAGTTTCAGGATTTAATACTGAATAAAGCCATATGTGAGAGATGCATTGTTTATAATCTACTGAACAGAGAAATGCAAAACCAAAGTGACACTTTGTCTCTAGAAGCTATTTGGAGTGAGGATTTGCAAGCCTTCAGGAGAGAGAATTCCAGATTTATGGCCTTCAAAAAGCACTGATAAAATGTGATGTGTCTAAATGGGGAAATCAACAACAGCAGGGACAACACAGGAGTGATGTCCATGATAAGACAAAGAGAGAGGACTGGAGCTCTGCACCTGAGTTGCTTTTGATTTATTTTTCTGTCCGCACAAGAAGTGTTCCATTACATAAATCACATTAAATGTCCATACAGCTTTTGGAAATTTTAATTGTTGACTATATTCTGATTTACCTGTGGCAGATAATTCCAGTGTGCATGTTTTTATTGCAAACACAGGGGTTATATTGCTCTTTTTGGAAACAGAGGGGTCTATTCTGCACAGATTTAGTTCCAAACCCAGGTGTTTCCTGCACTGTACCTCAGTTCCCTGCCACTCAAGGGTGCTTCTTAAGCCATCTTCCACAGCACATCTCAGTGGGCTTGATGAACACAAAATGGAAATTATGGTTATGGAAGGCCATGTAATTTTTCCTTCCTGCCTAAAACAGCTTCCTTATGCTTTGACACTTCCTGTTGGAATTCTGCTCCTAGTTTCCTAAGGCCCTTTATACACAAATCCATCATATCAACAGTTTTCTGGTGTGATTGAGTGAAAATCTATTCATGTAGGTCAGCTTCTTGAAATACAGAATACAAGGAATAGAAATAAAATGAAGCCTGATTACTGTTCCTCTTAAACCCAAATAACCTTCTCTCTACGGTTTCTCTAGAGTATGTGCCTCTTTCAGTTTTTGTTATGGCTGATTAATCAATATTTTATGAGAAAATTTTTAAAGCAATTTGTTTTTTTAAAAACAGTTCTTAAGGAAAATAGTTTAATGATTCTTTATAGAGAAGCCTCTATTCAGTCACACTTTTTTTTGGGCATAGAACTGTTTTTATCTCAAAGACTGCAGATGCATTTACACTTCATGGCCAGAGTGTTTCTTTATAGACTGTTTCTCTTCTTGAATATGTCATCTTCCCACTAAATAATATTTGTTACCATGAATGCTTGTAGAGGAGCTTTTCAACTGTGAGGAGTGTCTAAGGAAAGAGAAGCAAAAAAGTTACTATTATTATTACAATACAAATGACAATTATTCAATGCACATCTGTAATAAAATGTGTAAAGAAAGGTGACTTTTTTGTGTGTGAGGAGCACTCTACAGACTTAGCCTTCATTACATCATCAGGCCTACAACGATGTTGCAGGAAGATGTCCATTTAGTGTTTATGCAGAAAAAAATAAATTACCAATTAAGTTGTAGCCAGTAGCAGTGAGATGAAAGAAAAATGTGAGAGAAATACTTAGTATTAAATAGAAGTTTTAAGCACAAGTCTACAGTTTTGTCACAGTTCAGCTTGTATTCAATTTCTTCCCCTCTTAGTTTTGGAATAGTAAATTATTTGATTCCAGTTACCTTGGTTCATGTCCTATATCCAAATACATCAACACTTCTTTCCTGGCATTTGACATAGTTCTGGAATCCAAGAGTGAACCTCACTATTTCAGCATTTATTAGGGATTACTCTGTGTGTGTGATGAATTTTGTCTTGCTGGATAGAGTGATGAATATTTGAGTCAATATGCATATGAGATAGGTTATTCATATGCACTGGTTCATATGCAGAACTATAATTTCAAGCTCATTTCTTGGCTTCACTGCATTAAAATTCTTAACCATAGCGTTTCATTAATGGGTTTATTGCCCTAATAAGTTTCCATGAACCCCAGAAAAAGAATAGAAACTGTCATAAGTAGATTTTAAAAGTTTAGGTATAAAAATATGTAGTTAAAATATCTAATTACTGTAGTATTGTGTGCATTGAAGACACTTTAAGGGGTGTAGAAAAATGAATTTAAGCTAGTGCTGCAGAAAAGACTGATATTCCCTTCATAGAGGTTCCAAGTGATACATCCATTATTATTAGAAAGAGGCTGGGTTCAAATTTCCAGAGCAGTCTAGCTCATCAAGGGCTGAGAAAAAAGTAATTTATATCTTATTTCTGAGTACAATTAACACATCCTTACTCATTATTGGCAAAGTGAACTCTGGAAGAGAGAGGAAGCAGAAATCTGAAATGACCTCTTAGACTTCATAAGGGCAGACTTTTGTTTGTTTAGGGACCTGGCTGGAAAAATCCCATGGGTTATAGCCCTGGAGGAAAGAGGGGTCCTGGAGAGATGGTTGGTTTTAAAGGAATCATCTATCCTGATGAGATAGAAATCAGATAAAGACAACAGGAGTCCTGCATGGGTGGACAAGTTGGTCTTGAAAAAGCTCAAATGTGAAAAGAAAATGTACAAGAGATGGAAGAAGAGTAGGTGACCTGGAAAAAGTAGAGAGACTGTTTGAACATGCAGGGATAGGGTTAAGAAAGCCAAAGCCCAGCTGCATTTGGATTTGTCCAGGGACTTGGAGGGAAAGAAGTAACTTATCTGTAAAAGGAAGACAAGAGAAATGGTGGGCTCACTGCCAAGGGAGAGATGCAGTGTGGTGATACAAGACACAGGGAAGGAGTAGGAATTTTGACCAACTTCTCAGTATTTGTTAGTCAGACTGCTTTTCAAGGCTCTCAGCTCCCTGAGGCCAATGTAAAGTCTGGAGCATGGAAGGCTTACCCTTGATGGAGGAGGATGAAGTGAAGGAAAACCTAAACCTAAAGTAGATTGTCAGGGAAGTGGATCTAATCAGTGAGCATAAATATCCTTTGGGAGCTGGTGTTGAGGAGCACGGGTGCAGTTGAGTTTGAGGATTGAGGTTCAGACTGAGCTCTGGGTGGAGCCCCAGACAAGAGGCCATGACCTTGAACTTGATGGTGACACCAGCCCGGTGAGTGAGCCCCGAGAGCCACGGCAGGAGCAGGGGACTCAGGAGGAGTGTGGGACTATGAGGGTATAATTTTTTTAACATTTTTTTACTGTAACTCAGATGGAACACTGAAACTACTTGCCCTGATAGGGTATGGACTGTGTGTCTCTGAAGATATTAAAAACTTGTCGGGACATGGTCCTTGACAGCCTGCTTTAGTTCACGCTGCTCAGGCAAGAGTGTTGGACAAGGCAACCTGCAGAGATCTCTACCAAACTCAACTTTTCTGTGGTTTTGTGAATATAAAAGAAAGTACTTTTTTTGCATCACAAAGAGCAGTATTTAAGCGTTTCCCAACTAACAAATCCCTTAATCAAAGAAAATGGACTATTATTCTTTTGTAAATGCTCACCCAGAATAAGAAAAAGGACTGTGCTTAAGAACATTAACTGATGACCTCTTCTTTCTTTATTGTAATTTGTGATAATATGGGATGGTGTTAATGCCTTGAAAATGACAGTGCATTGTGAAAATGCTTTGCATAATTTTATACTTTAAGCAGTAGTGGAGATTTTGTTTCAGTCACTCACATACAGAATTTGCATGAATGTTATGAAATAAATACCACTAAATACTAAATATATTCTTCCCCTGCTCTTCAAGGCATGGCTTCCCTTAAGTACATGCTCTACCTAGCATGTCATCTTTTCCTAGAAACACTATTAATGTGAACAAAAATTTGATATGATCAGGAATCACAATCAATTATTTGATTAGTCTGTAATATAGTTTACATTTAAGAGTCATGTATGGTTGCATTTCCAATAATAAACATTTATAGCAATTATTTACATGAAATATCCATACTGTGTTCCCATACTGCATTTTTCATTAGATTCCCCACAGAGATGAGACAGTAAACATAAAATTCAAAAATTCATAACATTTTTTTATTAGAAAGCATTCAAGGACCTTCAGCATTTTGACTATGTTAAAATACTCTGTCAGTTCTCTGTGAGGTTACTAAGATTAATTGCCTTTTCTGTGATTCAAAGAGCTTCAAATGTACTCAGTCTGAATCTGAATTTCCTGTATGTTCATACTCGTTGCACAGCAGTAAAATATAAGATCTTTTGTCCACTGTGCATAAATTTCAAAGTTTATAATAAATCCTTATGTTTTCATATCTCCTTAAATAAAAGCTGAGGACAGGGAGTAAAACAGGGAAGCCAGTGGATAGTGAGGGAGTCTAATTTCCTCTTCCTTTTTTCCTGAGGTTCATATGGTAGTTTCTTTCTGTAACTGTGGATCTGAGAAATTGGATGTGAACAGTTCTGCTGAGAGGAGGGGTCTCTATGTTGGTCCTGATGCCAATTTCACCATGCAGAAACTGAAGACAGAATATTTGCTTTGCTTGTATTGGTTGCAGGCATCTAACTTACTTGTTTTACAAGTTGAAGAAATATGTGTATGAATATAGAATTCTAGAAGACATTAATATTTTTTAATTCATCTCACTTAAAAATCTTTTTTTTTTTTTACATTTTTACAAATATTTACACATTAAAAATCTTTTGGCACACTATTTCAGGGTCATTTTGCTTCTTGACTCATTGAAATAAGTGGGAATGAGCAAGTCAGCAAGTCTTTGCAAAGCTAACTTTAAATCCTCAATAATTCTTTTATGGTAGGATAAAAAAAATAACTTCAGAAAGTAAAACAGCCAGGTCCAAATGCTGCTTTTATTTGTCTCCTGTGCAGTAAAATTGAAGAAATTGGATAGTGGTCAAGCTTTTAATTATTTTAAGTCATAAAAAGTACATGAGCTGATGAAGATCTTGCAGAAAAATTCCACTGTGTAGTTGTATTATAATTGACTGAATCCCAGGCCTTGTGCTTGAACCATTGGTCATATTGCCTCCTTCAAATTATGGAAGTACTGTGATTAATTAAATCAATTACTTGGCATCTCAGTCTGGAGGCTGGGAACAAGGGAGCCTCAGCAGAGTCTGTGGATGCCGCTGCTGAATTGCCAAAAAAGTTTTTGCCGTTTCCTTTTCTTGAGGCCTGATGAGTTAATGCTTCTACTCTCTTGAGAGCTTGTAATCAGTAACAGGCCAGTGTTTTAGTGTATAAACAGCATGGACTGGGCCATGTGTGTTTGTGTATTGCTGCACATAACCCTGGGCCATGCAGAGTCCTGGCTATTCCACGGTGCAATGTTTTCCCTCTGTACTTAGTTTAGGCACTGAGAACAAGATTGCATTTCTGTCAGAAGCTGGTGGGTGATTCACTAGAGATAGAGGCAAGGGAGAAGCTTTCCTCTCTTTTTCAGAGGCAGTACATGTGATCATGTTAGTATCTGAGCTGGGTTTAATTTCAGCCCTAGTTAGGCCAAGCAGTGCAGTCTCCACAAATATGTGAAAGTGAGCCTGGCTGTATTTCTGGCAGTGTATCTCAGAGAAAAGTATTAGTTAGTTCATCTACAAACTGTTTTTTGCTGTTCCAAATGCAGGCAGGAAGAGTCCAGCTTGCCATTCAAACACAAGGCTGTGTATACATGGCCAGCAGTAAGACTGATTATCACTTTAATAATAATTTAAACAACTAGATATGGACGTTGCAGAAAGAAAATAAGCATGGAGATCTATAACATTATATTTGCCACCCCTTTCTACTGTGTGGTGCATAGATATCCTCAGATCCAGCAGAAGATGGCTTATGGTAGTCAAGGGTTACTCTTCACATTGTAAAACACTGGAGAAAAAATTTAAGGCAAAGTTATTTCTTTGAAACATAGTGGGAGTGCAAAGGAGGAAACTTCCTGTTGTGCTGAGATGCTGTGAAATGCATCACATTTCAAAACACTACCATCTTTTCTATACTTTAAACCCACCATACTTACTAAAAAAAGAATGCAAAAGTTTCAGTATCTCACATGTATAAGTTAGGCTGCCTGCAGTTTTAATTTAACTGTATGATGGGATTCTGCTTTTTCCCATCAGGGAAGAAAAGGTTAAACAGTTGGTTTTGAGCCATGATTATTTGAAAGTCATAACAGGACTGGGAGAGCAGGGATTTACAAACAGATGATAGAAATAAAGGGTGGGGAAGGCAGAGGATTAGAAGTGTGGTGTGTTCTTTCACAGTTTTTAGAGTCAAGGTTTAGTGACTTTTTTGAGACTGTGAGGGCTTGGGGATGGTGGGAGCTCTTGCAGATTTAAGACAATATTCTGTCTTGTTAATGGTGACTCACTTGAGGATTTTGAATAAAAACCCATAATTGATAAAAGGAAAAATATGCAAAGTGTAGGTAGGACAAGCACTGGATACAGACTGCACCTCTGAAAAGTGTGAGGATCGGTTGTGGGCTGCCCAAGCAGCCTGCCTTGTGAGCATGCCCTGCTCTACAATCTTTAAATATGTAATCTCACATTGCTCTCACATAAGAGATAAGAATTTAATGAGCAGTGATCCAGTATTTTGTTTTATCGTGTTCAGTGTGTGGTCCCAGGCTGCAGTATAGGCTGTTTACTATACACTATTTAAATGCTGTGCTGAAGGCAGAATAATTAACTTCCTCATGGGCTTTTCTATAGCACTCATTGTGGTGAGATTGGAGTGTCTTACAATGTGAAATAAATTGCCACCTTAATGCATGTTTGTTGAGGAGAGACTATTTCTGCTCTCAAGCACAGACAAATGTCAGGCACATTGTATGTGCCCAGTTTGAAACATCTGAGACTTGATTTTTGTGCCTACTCACCAGTACACAATACTTCATTTGATGTACAGCTCCTCTTTGCTGCAGTTGCAGCTGAGGCTATTCAACCATTCCACAACTCTCCAACGGAAAAGCTGAAATAAATAGGGAACACCTGTGAGAATCTCCCCTTTGAGTTGCTTTCAGTGTGTTTGGAATTTCTGCTGGAGAAAAGCATTCTGTGTAGCTGTGCTCTTAGATGAGCGGGATCTTGTGTGGTCCTGCTGTCAGGTTTGGACTTAGACGCAGTGGTTTACAATGCTCTGAGGAGCCAAATGTTTGGAATTGTTTATCATCTTTACTAAGCTGCGACAGGTGAGTAAAATGATAGAAAAACTTTCAAAATTGCTCAACAATGTAGACTCCCATTTTCAAAAGCACATAACTTGTTTATGAGCTTAGGTGCTTTCAGAAAATTGCTTTCCCTTTTATTCCGTAATAAAGATGATGAAATAATAACTTTATCACTGTTATAGGACGAAAAGTCTAATTTGAAAGTGCTCTGCATGTAACTTTTAACAATACTCCAAAATTTAGTTGCAAGCTGTTAAAGAAGCATATCTGAATTAAATAAATGCAATATATCTGCCTTGTGAGCAATGTATGATGGTAATTTATCTATTATGTAACTAAACGGAATCTTTAGAGAAAAGGAAGGTTTCTTGAGAAAACATCATTAACTTTATTGCTGCTAGCAGCACCAGAAATCTTCACTCTTATATTCTCACCTAGAACATTCAAGCAAATCAGCTTTTCTCAGAGAGGAGAACACTTGAGTGAGAAAAATAAGTTTATGACTTGAAAGTGAGTGTTTCACACCATTTTAAACTCTGCATTGAATATATACTACAGAGTGAAGACCTAATAATACAGGCCACCAGGAGTATGGCAACACTGTAGTGTTTAAAACTGATTATTTCTTAAATTGCTGTGTGTAATCGAGTGTATTAACATTGATTACTGCTGACAGCCTAATAGAAAGAAGATATAAAAAAGTGCTTCAAAAAGATGCCTAGCAAAGGATAAAATAGTACAGGCAATACCACTTGTGAAGCTGAAGAACATTTTCATAATTAGTGACTAATTTGTATGATGCATAATGTAAAAATGTGCTTGATTTTAATTCTCTTTATATAGTTTCTTTTTATTTATTCCTAATTTCATGTGCTTGTCATTGCCCTTAAACACTTCTATTTGCTGTGATACTTCTCTGAGGTATTTGAAGAATATGCTAATATAAATTGTAATGTTTTATCATGAAATAAATAAATTACATTAGCATAATGCTCAGTTTGAACCAGCTTTTGACTGTGAACTGACCTGAGATCTCCAAATTCACTTTTGCAGCATCTTTCAGAGGCTGTGGTACTGATCTGACTATCCTTTGTACTTATAGTCTCCTAAACTTTTGAAATGCAATCAGTAACTTGGCTGTACATTGTAGTTGCAATTAAAGCCTTTCAGAAAAATATAATTCATCTGCTTTATTACATGCTATCAGTCTTGCATTTTATCTGTTAACAATAAACTGTGTTTAATCAAAATATATCCCCTGAAACCATATCTGATCATCATTCAAATATCTCAATCAATGGGGAAAAGAATTGCTAAACTCAGTAATGTCTTCCAACCTTTGCTTTTTAATTTAAAAAATTAGCAGTACAGGTTCTTAAGAGCTGCCTGGCTGGTTCCATGTTTAAAAAGCACTTAGAACAAGGTATTTATTGTCCTTTGGAAAGGTTTAACATACTGCATTTCAGTCACTCCTCTGCCCTTGCCTGCACTGGCAAAGCTGTGTGTGAAACTTCATCGTGAAGCAGCAGCAAATCCGTGAGAGCTGTGGGTGAGACAGGTCCTTGTCCTTTTGCTGGTTTGGTAGTGGAAGAATCTCCCTTGGATAAAGGCCAGAGGATAATTTAAAACTGTTTGTATAGAGAGCTAATGCACTGTAATTCATACTCTGTGAAATGACTTTAACACTGTGGTAACTTCTTGGACTATGCTTGTGTTTAGCCTTTTTTTTTTTTAATTAAAGGCACTGAGCTCCAGCAGTTTTGCTGTAAGGTACTTTTAAATCACTTTGGGAATTCACTTTTCAACAACCACTTTAAAACAGAAATGCTGGAACGATGTACAGCCCAAATGTCAGGCTTTCCAGGGTCTTAAGTAGAATTAATGTTGTAGTTCTTATTTTATTCTTTATTTTCTTGTTTAGGCATTCAGGAGTCCAATTTGCCCCTTTGCAGCACTCTGGGGAGTCCCAGTGTTTAATTACCCATCCAGTATGAACTTGGCAGTTCCTACATCTCCTGTTTCTGATACTACACTTAGCAAAAAGTTTGTTCCTTATCAGTTTTTTTTTACAGGTTAAAAAAACAAATTGTAATTTAATATATACACATAAGGCAAAATAGGTGTTTCAGTTCACTTCTCTATCTGCCCATCCTCTGCATTTGCTTGCAGGTTTTATTAGAAACCTGAATTCTTCCATTCAGATGAACATGTTCCCTGTCCAGTTGTACATTAATCCCTCCAATGCTGTTCTAAAACAGCTGATGAGTTTCACAGAGTAGTTTCCAGTGGGGAATCACATCAAGTTAGCTGGCTCCTGGTACATCTAATATATGCTTTGCTGATATTTTGTAAAGCTAATCTGTAAATTACTTGCATGCAGTATGGATTGCAATACTTTTAAAAACTATATTACATGTGAGATTAACACAATCAACCTCCCTTTAAAATAATAAAGCAACTTTTTATGAGCCCTATTTTCCATAAAATCATTTTGATTGACTTTTTAAATGTTTTCTCCTTTAATTCTTTATCAATTGAATCTCCTGTCAGCTTTTTCTTCTAACCTCCTGATGGAGTGAACTGGGGTAATCTGCCTTGCCCTTTATTAATATTTGCATGGCCTTCTAAGACTGTAAGAAACTATTTCCCCCTCCCAGAACTTTGTTAAAAGCAGCAACCAGTGGCAGATCACTCCAGCATCTCTTTAGTCCACTGGCCACAAGTTTTTTTAAAGAGTAACTGCTTAAAAAAAAATTATCCAAAGTTCCTATAGTTGAACACTAAGCACAAAAGGTCTGAATAATTCAGATAGATTTAAGCAAAACTGTACAAAATCCCAAACTGGTCTCAGATTGCCTGGCCATTGTGGGTTGTGCTGTGTTTTTTCAGCAGTGTCCTCTGTGACATTCAGGACTGGTTCCAGCCCTGAATTTCCTTATGGTTTTCTCTGCTGCTGGAAAATCGAGTGCTTTCCAGAAACTCCATCCAAGATAGCAAATGCCTGTCATGTGTTCTGCTATCTCTAAATCTGCATTTACAAGATTTATAAGAGGCAATTGTTAATTTTGTTTGCTGCAACCAGCTTGCTGAAGAGAAATGGACAAGAAAGGAAATAAATTCAGTATTTGTTGCAGAGTAAAGAAAGTGCAGGAAAGTACGTTTTCACCAGTCTTTTATCATTGGGTCTGCTGTGCTCTGGCCTCAGCATCATTTATTCCTGTCCTGACAGTGATCAGTCTTCTTTTTGGACACCATTAAATTCATTGTGTCTTTTGCTCCTTGCAGACCATTAGGAAATTGCTACAGAATTGCAGTTTATAATATTACTTACCCATGCAATCCCTGCTAAAAAGTTATCTTCATACACAGAGAGAACGTCTTGACTCTGAGTTAATGGCAAAATCATAATTCCATTTAGGTAGTGAAAGGATTTTTCTATAAATCTTAATTCATTGTCAGGCCCTTGAGTTTTCGAGGAAGAGGAGAAGATGGTTCCCTAATGAAACTGAATTGGCTTCTTATTTTTTTTTTCTGGTTCAGATGGAAATTGTAATTGCCACTGGCCACTCTTGAAAGTATTTGTTTTTTTTTCCTGAAATATTCACCATTACAGTGAGAAAAGGATTGCTGCAGCAGCACTGTGTTTCCCAAAGGTTGGTTTAGGGAGTCAGCCTGCCAAGGAAGCTGAACAGGAATTTTAGCCCTAACTCTTGACTTTTCCCCCTTGTGACTCCTCCTTTCTTTGGTGTTTATACCTGTGTTGAGAGAGTATTGATCCGGTCTGTTAGCCCAGGGCAGGGGGCAGGTTTCAGTAAGATGTGGAATTCATTGAAGGAGAGAGGGAGGGATGTGTGGGGAAAAAATCACAGCAGCAGTTTTGCATTCTTAGATTTTGCCATATAAAATTTAAATATCAGTAGGTGGCGATTCATATTCTCACTGGAAAAAAAGTTGAATTTATTAAATTATCTCAGGTGTAATCACTGATTTCTCATTACAGCTGGCATATTACACTCTCAGGGCCTGAAGCACTAGTCCTTTATCTCTGTTCTCTGAAAATATATTGTTTTTTAAGAAAAAAAGATGTGTATCCCATATTAAGGTCTGGGCATATAGTACACTTATAATAGAACAGAATTTTATTTTAAATGTGCCTCTCTTAAAACAGTTTTGGAGCGCCTGAATGAGTCAAACGCTGCAGTTCAGTGCTGCACAAAATCTCTGAGTCACTTTGTGTATTCCTGACAAGAGCCCAAGCAGGATGCTGATTGTCAGAACTGTTCTGGGAAGGGGATGCTTTTCCATGCTCAGAGTTTCATCTCCTGCTCCCAGTTAAAGATGCTGAGCTGTTCTTGAGCCCACCTGAGGCGTCACCTGCTGGGGCTGGCGCTGCAACGAGCCCAGCCTGGTTTTAATGACACAAGTGCTTTTCCTGGCACTTCTTTCCCCCCACTTTCCCCCTCTGCATGTTTCTGTTTTATTTTGGCACTGATCCTGCAGCTCTGCTCAGACACAGGAGCCCACACAATGTGAGGTAGGTGCAGCAAATTGCGCAATCAGGTCCATTAAATAGAATTGCACTTCCATAACAAAATATGACAGCTGTCATTTAAAGCTGAGAATTCCCTTCCCCAGCAAGCATATTTTATTCTGAGGCAACAGCAAAGAAGATATTCTCCAATCAAAAAAGACAGAAAGAAACTATAATGGGGGTTATTTAAATCTAGCTTCATCATCGGAGCAAATAAATGGCTTGGAGATGAACTGATTTGTGTGGTTGGTGCCACAAAGGAAGGACAGAAAGTTCCTAACAACTGATCCACGCTTCTGTGGCATTGAATTTGTAAAGTAAAATGGACTTTAGGATTTTTTAAAATTTTAATTATTCCATCTGGTTCATACAGAAACTCTTCTAGACTTAAAACTCTGTGCAGCATAGGCTTAAATTTCTATGTGACGATTTGTACTGTGTTTGGATTTTTGGGACATGTTCCAGAACTGACCTGTGCCTGATTATCTGCCAGAAATCTAAAACAATCATAAGTAGAACATAGAAAGTGAACTTTGCAATTCTGCTACTCATACAGCAAAACTCATAAGCAGAGTTCTAGGAATAGCTTTCATTCCTTCGCTGTGTCCTTGAATAACCATTATGAATTGCAGATTATACAGATAATTCTGCATATATGTGTATGATTTTGATGGAAGGCAGCAGGCCAAAATTTGGCTAGCAAGATAAATTCTTAATAGTTAGACAATGCAAAAGAAATTAATATGTGTATAACTCTGGCAAGTTTGATAAGTGTGATAATACAGTAGGCCAAAGGGATATATGGTTGCAAATTGTTTCAAGCATAAAAGCCTCAAGTACAACTTGTTCAAATGGAAGCAGAAAACTTGTCAAGTGCTCTGTAGAGTGAGAAATATTTGCCTGAGACTTAATTCTTCAGAGCTCTCACTGGATTAAGTTTTGGGTGGTGTTCTATAAAAAAGAGATTTTTTCCATTCTTCAAAATTGACCTCAAAATCATCAAGTAAAACTCTTCTAATTGAATTTTATAACTTCATGGGACCTTTGCCTGAGTGAGAACTGTGCTGCACAAAGATTGCTTCTGCTGATAGAAGGAAATTACTTATTCCTATGGATACTTTCAGCATCATAATGGGCTTCAATGTGTATTTGAATCTCTCTGAACAAAAGAAAAGGTGCCTGTGTTACTGATGCACCATAATCCATCTATTTAAGAGCTGTGTTTTACTCTGGTCCTCTGTGCTGGGGTAATTTTTGCCTGAGTAGAGAAAAAAGTTTTTGATAGGTGATAGGAAGAACTTACTCAAAATGGGAGCTTTCATATCCTGGGAGGCCACACTCTGATATGGAAATTGGAATATGAATTGACAACTGTTAGGAGAGAAATACCCAAGGTACAGAACTTAAGGAACCTTGAGCTTTGTTAAAAAATAATTTATTTAATAATGCAACATTGACTGTCTGAGATTAAGAAGAACCATTTTGATGTAGTTTATTTTTTAAGATATTCACTTCATACAGCTGCATATTTGTTCCTGTCACTCTCTCCAATATTAAATTTCATGGCTCTAAATGGTATGAGTTTGTTTTATTTTCCTCAGTCAGAGACTTTAATGCTTATTTTATTGATTCATGCTAAAAAAAGGAAACAATGAGGGGCTTCTTCAGGATACTTGAAATCTGATCAATTTTTTTTCTTTTAAATTGGAAATATAATATACCTCTTACTCCAGGAGATGTGTCTCTAAGTGCAAGTGGTTGCAGCATACATATTAATTTCCTGTTGTATTTGAATGTACAGGCTCAGCATCCATATTTTATAAATGCTGACACCCTAAAGTTAAGTAGGCTAACATGGCAGTTTTGAAGTAGCAATTTACGTTGCAAGTAAGGCATTATTGAAGTCAAATAAGTGTTTCACAATTTGTGTTATCATGCACATATTTCAGCTACTTGGTGCAATATTTGTAAGTACAGCTCCAGGAGTTTTTAGAGCAGGGGCTGAATTCCTGTCACTTTCTGTCCAATACTGATTTTAACCTTGTACATAAGATTAATATGCACATAATTAATAGATGAGTGACAAAACAAGGTTGAGAAGGCAAACAGAAAGGGATTTCCTTAGACACTGTCTTAGGGTTGTTGGAACATATTTCTACCTTTGTTTTGATTTAATTTTAGTCATTAGGAGAAAGAACATTCAAAAAAGAAAAGAGATCTTTATTATGTGTCATGGGTAATAAACTAGGGAGGAATATTAGATCAATAGAGAAGGACTCTAAATTTTTGCCTCTTACATTTGTTTCTATAAGGTGGAATGAGATATGCTTGTTTTCTGTTGCAAAGTAATTTCTATTTTATACTGAAAGCACTAAAAGAGAGCCAGAAAGGTTTTATGAGGGTTGAAAAAGATATTTAGATTTCAGTTGATTTTTTTGAATAACAGACTGAATGCACATGTAGAACTAGGAGTTACAAGTGAACGAGGGGAGAATTGAGAAGTTCACAAGTGCCACAATTCACAGTTGTTTCTGCCTGCCTGGATGTAGAAAGTAGGTGGGATTTTCCTAAAATGACCTCCTATAAGCAGCTAAGAACTGAAAGCTGTTGGTGACTTTCGAAGGGTCCTGGTTGCCCTCATTTGGTTGCAGTTTCTGGCTGGTGCTTCAGGAGGGGAGGGGTGTGGGGTGCCACCCCAGGGAGGGTGGTCAGGCTGAGGGGGAAGCACTGGGGTCTTGCTAAATTTAAGTGGCCCAGAAGTAGGGGAGAGGGTGTCAAGGCTGTGTCATGCAAAGGAGATATTCCAGAGAAAGAGTCCCTGGAAATTTCATATAATGGACTCCTAAGTGTCTACCACTGGGACTTTTCTACTAGGGAAATGGGATTGCATAATAGGATATAGATCTATAATCTTGAGTTTTAAGGACTATTATGCAAAAGCTGCTGTTTAATGCTTTGTTTTTTTCTTCTTGTAGGCTGCATCTTAGTTCTGAGAGTCCCACTTTTTACAGATTGCTACCAAGGCTGCATTCTAAAAGGGTCATAGTTTGAGAATGTTCAAAGTATAATGTAAATGAGAAAAAGAATGTATATCATTCATTGTATCACAAGGCCAGGGTGCTTTTTATTGCATATTCCTACTCACTCTATAAATTCCTGCAGAAGTTTTTTTTACCAGCTTCCTTTATGTGTTTCCACACAGCTGCCCACCTTCTCTCATTCTGTTCCCTGTGCTTGTTTCATACTCCTCCTCTCCTCCATTAACTCCCTCCAGACAGGTGCTCTAGGTCAAGAAATGACACAGACCCTGCTGGTGAAATCTGTACTTGTTCCTGGGAGCTGGACAGCCACAGTGCTTCCTTTGTTAATAGGGATTTATAACCACTTCAGTAATAAAAAGTACTTTTAAATTTCTTTTAAAATACAACAGCCATAAATAATTAAAGGTTAAGTAAAGAAATTATTTTTAGACAGGTTCTTCATCATGCAGGACCAAGAGTTCTTTATTCATATCAATTAATGTCAGTATTAGTACGTAAAAAGGAGTAAAGACTACAGTGTCCTATTCTGTTTTTGGTTCTAAAATACCATCCAACTATTGCAAGATGAGCACAGAGATGAATGACTAAGAGTCACACTCTTAGAGCACTTCTCTTATTAAACTTTTAATAAGAACATCAGTAATTTGCACTAATGACTTCTATTTGTATTAGAGAAGACCAAACTATAAATTAGGAAGTAAATTAATATATGGAATAAATATCCCAGACATACTGCATTATGTTGTGTACTTTATTCTCTAATTGAAAATGGTGTTTTAATTTAATTAATAATGATGATCATGCAACAGAATGTGCTTTGGAGTCTGCCTTATAAAAGAAAATAAATTCAAAAAATGAGATAGTAACTGTCGTTCAGCACAAAGGGACAGGGCAAGGACCATTTTTTGACCTTGTGCCTTTCAGCACTTGATGTTATCAATTTGTTCCTGTAAGTGGAGAGATTTCCTAGAAACACAGCAGACATTTTTTTTCTGTGGAATAAGTGTAATTCTGTCAAACTGTTGTAAAAATTCTGTTTGCAATCCACAGAAATACCCAAGGAAGATTTTTTTTAAAGCAAATAATTTGTTCTTCTGTATTTTCTATTTCACACTCTTTTGCATAATCTTTTAAATTCTACAACATTGTGTTTTCTTACTGTTAGAAGACAAAGCATAGTAATAGAATTGCAACTGTCAGGAATACACTTATTGGCAGGAATAGTAAACAGTTAAATTTTTTTTCAAAATTTTCCTTCTGAGAAATAGCATTTCTAAGTCCCACAACATTGTTTCAGCTTCTTGCCATGTGGCTGATACAATGAGCCTTACTAAGATTAAGAAAAGCTCTAAAAAGCACTGGAGGGTTTTCTTTGTTTTGTGTTTGTATTTTGAATAATAGGTGGCAAGGCATGTTTGACATAAGACTGCAGAATGATTAAACCAAGGATTTGGACTGCAGCTGCGCTGATGATATTTGGCAGCTTTATTGACACATTGTATTGCCTCAGGCTCATGGTTTTTGCAGTTTTTCAGTCATTTCTTGCAGTCTGTTTAGGCAGAAAGCACTTAGGCCTGCTTATGAGCTGGGTTTGTCTCCAGCCTGTGTCTCTCCCAAGCTGCAGTGATGAACCAGAGCAAATGGCTCTGCTGGAGAGGAGGAGCACGAGAGTCCAAACTGGGCCTCTTTTCAATGCTTTGCATTAATCTAAGTTCTTGTTAGATCAAATATTTCTCTATTAAATGGCCATATTTTAATTTCAGTTAATCTGATTATTTTCCTTCCCAATTCTTCTCCAAATTTCATTGAAACTCGATTTAAATGCATATTTGAGCTGTAAAAATGGTGTTGTTCTGCCAAGATGTGATTATTGGCGTCATTGCCCTAAAATTCTTGCAACATTTGCAGATCAAATTGTGTTGGAGTCCATCAGAGGTGTGACTTGCCTGGACAGTTCCAGGACAGTGCTCCCTGCACTGCTGTTCCATGGCTTTCCTCAGGCGTCACCTAACACAGTCTGTGCTGCTGCTTCCCACTGTGCCCATGGTCAGGTCCCTCTTCCTGGTCACAGCAGGAATAATATTGAAGTAATAAGAGTATTTGCTATGAAAAAAAAATGGTTTGATGTGCTAATAATTGTTTTTCTGGCTGCCTTGTCCACCTGAAAATGTTTTTCACAGAGAGTGATGAAGTTGTGGAATGGGCTGCCTGGGGAGGTGGTGGAGTCACCATCCCGGGTGTGTTTAAGAAAAGGATGGACGTGGCACTCAGTGCCGTGGCTTAGTTGAGGTCTTGATGCTGGGTTGGACACAATGATCTTTAAGGGCTCTTCCAACCCTGTGATTCTGTGAATCTTGTGATCCAGACTGTGCTTGCTACTTGAGACCTTTATGGGGTGGGAAACAGCCCTGTGTGTTTGCATTTCTGACACCTGTGGCTCTGCTGATCACGAGGCCAGTACTGAACCATGGAGGCCACTTTTAAAAATAGTTGTTTTATGCCATGAGGCACAGGCATGTGACATGTCCAATAGAAATCACAACAACTTGGAAAACTGCTGGTGCTGCAAGATATGCAACTGATCCTGAGGTGAGGTTGTGTCATTAGATATATAATTCATAATAAACATCTCATCATTGCTGCTCTACAAAATGGTTTTTACTCAGTGGTTACAAATAAAAATGTCAGCCAGGCAGGTGATTGAAGCTTTTTTCATTTCCTTAGCTTTGCACCGTTTAAACTAAATGCTCATTCTGGTGTCCTGGCTTTATGAGTGATTTTGAGGCCATTTGCTCTGATCTGAATTTTAGAAAGGCAGCTGTTCACTGCTGAGTGGCAGTTCTCACTGAGCTTCCCTGTCTCCCTGAAATGTTCAGATCTTTAATGTCTATAACTGTGCAGTCACCTGCCACTGAACCTTTACCTTTTCCTCTTCATTGGCATGTGGGTTATCCCTCAGATGGACAATAATTACACTGGAGGTAACTTTGTGTTCCTGCATCTAAGTCTTGATGTTTGAAGACTTATAGGGAGTTTTTACTGGCTCAGACCTTTGTGATAACTTCTTGAGGTGAATCCGAGCATACTTTGCTTAATCTCAAAACTTCTTTTTGTGGAACATTCAAAGTATCAAACTATCTTTCAGAAATATTTCTAATCTGTAATTCAAGATGTGAATTCACGTGTAAAGTTTCCTTAAGATTTTTTTTAAATGAAAGTTTTCCTTGTTATGAGTATCTTCCAGAGTGGAATGAAAAGAATAAAAATAGTGAATTTTTTGCATCCACTTGTTGCCTATTAAAAAATTCACATGCTCTGGATCACAAATGGAAGTGTGTTGTCAATACCAATGAAGGTTTAAAATTTTTTAAGTTCCCGAAAACACAGATTACATTGGATAGTTTAAACTTGCCTGACAACTTTTAAAAAAGATCTCAAAATATTTATACTTCAATCAGAAGGTTTCCATATTTCCTAGATTTATTTAATTATATCCTTGTCCACAGTTAAATACTAAAGATTTGGAAGTATTTCCTGCAGAGCATTTTGTCACTTTTATAGCTATATAGCAGATTTTAACATGCAAAGAAAAGTTAGGTGACTTTTTGGACATCATTTGTCCCTCAAACTGCAAAGAAACAGTTCATACTCTTTACTGCCTGGTAAAAAAACCCCAGATCAACAAAACCAAATAATCCTCCCTCTCCCCTAACCCAGAAAAAAAAATGCTCAAGTGAAGTATAATAGAAGAAAGCATAAAATCAATTTTCAAATCAGAAATGAACTTTTTGGTCAAATGGCATTTCTTATGTTCCTCTGTATTAAAGCATGAAAGCTCTGCCTCAGTTTTTTCCACATCTGATTGAAATCTGAGTTTGTGGCAACACCCTCACCATGAACTTTCTCTACAGTCACTCTGCTTGGAGGAACTAGATGTGAGATTAATTAGATTTAAGTTTAAGAAATTACCTAGTATAAGGCATTCCCAGTGCAGAAACCTGCAATGCTATAGAACAGATTAACCTAAACAATTTTACTTTATTTGGGAGAAACACCCCCCACCCCCCTCAAAAAAAAAAAGAAAAACCACCACCCCACAACCATTATTTGAATAAATTTATTTCAGCACTTAAAGAAGTGGGAATTATTATTTGAAGAAATAATTATTAGTCCATATCAAAACTTGAGAAGGTATAACTCAAATTTCTTAGGTAACAGGATTATCTATGAACTGAAATGTAATCCCTATAATTATTTTCCTTTTCATTTCTAATATGCCTTCCTGAATTATTTAACATGTGAAGTGCCATAGGACATTTGTGCTTTTTCAGAACTAAAACAAAACCCTCAAAACCTTTATTTACTCTAACTATAGTATGTCTTTTAATGAGTTTGGGATATTTGAACTTTTTGAAATCATTAAAATGATAGCTTCAAATAAGTAGCTAAATATTAAATCCCACCAAACAGAATGAAATTAAGACTTTTTAATACAACACAAAATATTGGTTAACTTGAAAATAGCGATCTGATCCAATCACAAACTGTTGACCAAACTGAGAAGAGAGATTTTTTTTTTCTTTACCATTGGAAAGATGGTTGTGTTACAGCCATTGTAATTGCAGAGTGTAACTAAAACTGTTCTGAGATTTGAAACTGTTTTTTGTTAAAATTGAGTGTGCAGAACTGGGGAAATAGTTTATACAAGCTCTAACATACTTTGATAACAGTGGAAGCTTTAAGAACTGTGTTCTTTGCTGACAGGAGTGAAAACCTCACAGGTATATGTTCTACAACATCCTATATTGCTGATGTTTTGACCAGTTAATTGTATTTTTAAAATTATTTCACATGTTTAGTTAAGATAAATACCCTTAATTTAAAATCTTCAGTCAGTTCTGTGCTCTGATCCTTCAGAGCACTGTGAGTGGTGTACCTCATAAATACTTTCCTGTGCTTCCACAGTGAAATTATTGGTAATTTCTGGTTTCATATTTCTTTCATGGGACAAAATGAGCATTGCAGACATGCTTTTTCAGAGATTAATGCTTTTACTCAATAATGTCTGTATCCTCATGAGTCCTCAGCAACCAAGACAGAAGAAAGGGAAAGGCTGAGGTTTGTTTGCTGTGTGGTTGCATAATTATTGTGTGACTAATGGGAAGAATTGTGCTCAGTAGGAGTCATTTCACAAAAATTGGACTTTTGTACAATTTGTTTACTCAGACTGAATTAACTTGCCCTGACTTTAATGTTTGCCTGAAAAGCTATTATTTCTCCTCTTAGTACTGCCAGTTACTGTATTACAGTTATTACAATGTGTGCCTTATGTATTTTCCTGGTGTCAGTCAATGTTTTGGGAAGTTATCTGGAAGGATTTTGAAACCTAGAGCATTCTGCCTGAGGGACTGCAGGAAGACTGATGGCCATGTCTTTGGAAGGTCATTAAGAGGATTTCAAGGATTAAAGCCCTTCTTTTTGTCTGGCTGGAGATTAGTGGAGGAACCTGCACCAGTGGGCATTTGGTGTAATCAGACCTGACTGTGGAGCTCCCTTTGTGCTCTGGAGGCAGCTGGACAAAAGGGAGCTTAGTGCTGAGCCTGACCCAGCCAGAATAGGCTGTGTGCAGGCAGGACTGATGAATTCTGAAAAAAACCAGAGGGCAGGCCTCGGGGAGGAAAGTCTGTGGTCAAGCAAGAGACAAAAGGAGACCTTGTTATGTGCAGATATTGAATCTGTGAGGATGGGCAGAGAACAAACAGAGAGAGTAAAAATATCACTGGTTTAGTTCATTTTCAAGTGAGATGCTCATCTGTAGTCTTCCCACTTTGCAAATCTAGGTATTATGTAAACAGGACAGTGTGTGCTGCAATGACATGAACAGCACAGGAGAAATCACAGGAGCAAATGAGGTACTCTGGTTCTTCTGGTTATTGCCTCAGTAAGGACTGAAGTGCAAAGGGCATCTGTGGTGGCTGGGGAGAGGGAGAAGTTTTGCCAGATCAGGAGTTTCATACAGGAAACTATGGAAAGAAATGCTGGAAGGTCGTGGGAAGGCCTTTAAAATCAGAATAATCTGGAAATAAGAGGTCGGCTGTGGTGCTGAACACAAATGGTTGACATGACTGCAGAATCACTGAGTGGTTGAGGTTGGAAGGGACCCTTAGAGATGATCTAATTCCAACCCCCTGCCAAGGGCAGGGACACCTTCCAGCAGATGATGTTGCTCCTCTCCAGTGGTGGGGGTTAAGCAGAGAGAGGGTCAGCCTGTTGGGATGCTCTGCAGTGCCTGTGCTCCCAGAGGTGGGTGTTGGAGTTCTCTTTTGGTTCTCCTTGTGACCTCTGCCTGTTGGTGAGCACATGTACAAGAGAAAAAAGGAGAAGCACCTCTCCTGTCTGAGGCAGCTTCCCCAAACTGCAGCTATGTACAAAACAATCCATTTCAGAAAAAAGGTTGAGTATCTCAAGTTTTTCTCTGGTACAAGCTAGCTTGAAATATCTTCCTCTTCAGTCACTCGACCCTCTACAAATTGACTTGAAACAGTTTTAGAAGTGTTTATTTAACATCCTAGTAAAAGGATTTTTGAAGTTTGTTGTTCATTGTGACTTTAACACTGAAGGTCATTAAGATTTCTGTATCTGGGGAATTCTGGCATATCTGGATTACAGGGACAGTGATATAACTTCCAGCAGGTGTGTTGACTCCTTTGTCAACATATTTTGCATGTCAGCTGCTGCTGCACCTTTACCTAAAGCTTAGACACAGCCTAAAAAAGACAATATTTTAACTGGATTGTTAAAAGCTGGAGCTGAAGCTGGACCAGGGGATTTGTGGTGCTGGGAATTTGGCTGAAGGTCACAGTCGAGAGTCTAAGGAATGTGGTTTGTAGGTTTGTCTTTCTAGGCTGTCCAGAGCAGATTAGCCTGGGCTTTGTGTTCTGACATGGAATTAAAGCTTTAGAAAATTTGGTGTGGAATTCTACAGAATTCATGTCTGTGAAGGCGTTCTTAATTATCTTCTACCTAGAAATGTTTTGTTTTTGGTTTTTTTTTTTTTTTAATTTTTTTTTTATTTTAATGTATTGTAAAAAAAAAACCCAAACCCCCTCACTTTGAGAGAACTATTTTATGATAATACTGGTAACCTAACTGATAAACATAACTGATACTGGTAGTAGTAGCTGGTAATGCTTAAAACCATTAAAAATAAATTCATCTGTCTTTAGAATAAATGTGCTTTTTCACTTGAGTATTGTCTCTAATAATATGTGCAGTTTCAGCTCATAATGCAACAATCAAAGTTCCAGTGAAAGGTTATCAAGGGTGACAGATCTATTCACATGATTTTCTAATTGAAATCAATATAATCTGTTTGTGTGCTCTCAGTTATGTTCAGTGTAAAATATCCCCAGCCGTAGGTTGGACAAGTAAATAACTAAGTTTTTCAAACATTTATCATTTTAGAGGATGCATTTTTCCTTGTTTGCTTAAGACCAAAATCTATCAGCTAAATAATCATTTCAAACAGATGCTGTTTATTTATTCTTTCTTTTTCTACTGTTTTCTCATACTTATCTATAAGAAGCTTTACTACTATCTAAAAACTCATAATCTATGAAACCAATCAGAATGGAAAAATTCTCGAGGGGTAGAAAAAGCTACTGTAACAGAAATAACATTTGTGTCATTTTGGAATTCAGCATCCAAATTCACTGCCATCATATTTCAATAAAAGTGAATTTGTATAAGATGTGAAATATAAAATATTTTCACAATCAGAAATTAGTGAACTGTTAGCCAAAACTCTGATTTAAACTGGATGAAGATATAAAAGGGTGAATATTTCTTCTTCACATACCCAAATTTTTTTATATTCGATATAAAAAAATATGTAATGGTTGTTTCCTGAAAAGGCTTTCAATGGAACATAAGAACATTGAAAAGGGAACAATTGTTTCATCTGTGCCAGTCCTGCATTGCTGCAGGTGGCTGGTGGGGCAGTAAGTTCTTAAACTTCATCTTAAAACTGGTTATTTTGCTTTGCCACCAATGCTTCTATTGGAACACTGTCCCAGAGCTTGTTTGAAAGTTAGAACTTCTGAAAGTTTATTATGATGAATGGTTTAAATTAATATATACTTAAGCATTCCTGATTAAATCCTGTGGTTTATGGATGAACAGAATTATAAAGGTGGGGTTCCTCTGAGAACCGGGCTCCTGCCCAAAACAGGGCCCACTTAAAAGTTGGTTCAAATTGTTCATGGCCTTGTCACAGATGTTAGAGGAGGCTTTAGTTTGATAGTTCCTCTGCCACTGTAAGTTGTCAGACTTATTTCAGCTGCACTAATACTTGTAGAATGTGATACAAAACTCCCTGATTATGACACGCAGACTGACTGGGTTTTCAAGAAATGTTTTCTCTCCATTATGCCTCTCTTAATCTGGCTTTCTAGAATAGCAATGTGTGTGTGTGTGTTTTGCTATTAAAAGTCTTGAAGGGTGGGGTTTTTTTCTCTAATTACTAAAGATTTGGGTTTTCCTTATGCATCTGAAAGAGCAGTTTGACTTTGAGCTAGCTCACCAAACAAAAATCTAGATATGTTGCACAACCTATACTGAGGTTTTTGACACTAAATAATTGTCTGAAACATCCGTAAACTTGGTGAGAGTTTCAGACAGAATTGTGCAGGACTATTGTTTTACAATGATGCTTTGACAAGCAGCCTAGAAAACATAATGGATTTTAGAAAAATCATAGTCTGTTCCATTGCCTGATGTATTGATTTTATTTATTATTATTTTTCTGAGGCTTTTTTTAATGTATATATTGAGTGGAAATAAAGTAGCGTCAATGAAATTAGTATTACTTTAGCCAGAGTATTTTACTTTAAATACCAGGGAAACAAAGGTCTTTCATGCATTCGGATTAGACCAAAGTGCTTGCTGGAACAACGATAGACTTTGAGATGTAATTGAAAAATAAAATGAAAGATACTTTCCATAGAATAGATAGGAAATAATGTTCATGACTTTGGAGTATACAAAGCAATAAAAGGCTTTCACGGGTGATTAAATGCTGAAATGAAGCTAAGATGTTTGATCACTGTGCAAGTAATTTATTTCAACACTATGAAACATGATTCCTATTATAAGACAAGATAAAAGAAGATACAACAATATTTGTCTTCTCTTGTGAAGGTCGGGTAGAACAATTAATAATGGAGGGACCAGATGGCTCAAGGGACAGGCAGTGGGCTTAAGATTGTTCTTTTAAATGTGGAACATATCAGTAGTAAATAACCTTTGGTATCTTCTGTTTTCCTACCATATGCAAACTAAGGCAGTTTTATCAGTCCCTTTCTCTTGGAAAGTGTTTGCAGCCTCTAAAGTCACTCTCATGGCTGGCACACTTGATCCTCTTTCGGCAAAAAGACTAAAGAATACATTGACAGTGTCAGCTGGGAGTGAAGGAAATGAATTTATGAACTCAGATTTGTGGAATTAGGTGTGCACAGTTGCCCATATATATTTGCAGACTAACAGACCATGTGTAAACACAGATGTATTCCAGGCTTCGGTTCATCTCACTTAAGATTTTTTTGGCTCACATCCTGTTTTCTTTTGGGGATTTAACTGTTTGAAAGTAGTCTTTTATACAATTGGGTATCCACATACCTGAGTGGTGAAATACAATATCGATGTGAAGCCACCACCATAAATCATGTGGGCTGGTTGACAGAAGGACAAACAGCTTTACAAGTAAGCATATTTTGGGGGGGGTTGTAAATCAAACAATAGAAAAGTTAAAATTTCAAAGCCTCTTGTCATTATAGATGCTGGCAATAGTTTAAGAAATATTTTAATAGTGTCTATTTTAGACAATTTCTACTACTAAAGGACTCTCTTGTTGAACTTTCCAAGTCATAAGAATCTCTCCCATGTCAGTAATCAGGACTGTGTGTGGAATCTTAATGGGCAGTTTTGTACATACTCATATTACTCCTGTACTGTTAATTATTCTGTTATATTTGCATACATAAATATCTCGGTAAAAATGTTCATTTACAAGAAAATGAATCAGAAGGCCTAACAGATTTCCTTCACCTAATACTTTAATGGGGCAAAGAAACAGTTTTGCTTGGTTTTGTGCAGTTTATCATATTTTAGTTTGCTTTCACTTTCAATGCAGACGTCCTCAGGTTATAAATATTGTGTTTCTGTGACTTTTCTTATCTGTTGAAGAGCAAATTTTGCATGTCAAAACCAACCTCTTTTATTTTAAAAAGGATATTCTCCAAAGCAACAAGCCTTGACACTGACAATAAGAAGCATTTAACCAAGAAAATGATTGCTTAGTCCAGAAGACTATTATTGTGCAGATTATAATGTCTTGTTATAATGGGAAAGAGGAGTTTTGCTTAACCCAGAGTTCTGTGTTTGGAGCTTCCACTTTCTTCATCTGCCTATCCTGGTAACTATCAGAGCCCAAACTGCAGTAAATGATTCCATGTTTCTTGTATATTCCAAACCTTGGATTTGGTTAAAACTGATGCTGCCGTAGCATTGGCTGTTCTAGGTGAGTCATGGAGTAAAAAACTTTGAGGTGGAATAAACCCAGCTTCTGTGCACAAGATCTCAAGATGTATTCCCTCCTAAAAAATTCCAAATGCAAGAAAGTTCATGGGTCAGTCTTAACCTTGGCAAGTGATTTATTTTGTGCCTTTTCAGGTCTACCTGGTGCTCTTAGTTGTGTTTGTATATTTCTTAATTTTCTGCCACCTCTGACTTTGGCAAATGATCTGTACATTGTGCAGCAGTGACACGTTCTCTTGTTGGATGACTGATGTATTTTACCTTATTGTATCTCAATGATTTAAAATTTTTTTCCATGTTAAATTGCTTTGAGTGAAGGATGGCAGAGTGAAATGTTGGAGTAGTGAATGTAGGCTTACCTCTGGTATGCAGCAATATTGCTAAATTCTACTGCCATTTTCTAAGTGTGCAGCTCTGGCATTCAGTACAAAGCACTACCTATGAAATATTGAGCAAACTTAGCCATATGAAAATATTCAAAATGCCTGCAACAACTTTACTGAAAGGTTAAACCCCATCTTTAATGCAGTTCTCACTTTTCCTGAAGGCTGAGATAAAAGAAGAAAGGGCAGTTTTCTTGATTCAGTTCACATGGCAACATGTTTATAAACACTTGCTTCTGAACAGAAACAATTATATTTGAAAAAAAAAAAATTATTGTTGCGTACCCTTTGGCAAAAAAATAAAATCTGTTGCTTAATAACCAGAACCATAATTTTCTTAGGAAAATGCAGAGTGTCTAACAATAGATGGAGGTGGATAATCATGCACCTGATATAATAATACCTCAAAGGGAATCTGGGTAATGGGATCCGTGTTTCCTTCCTGCTAGTTTTGCATGGAAGTGTTATCTGGTGATCTACCCAAAGTACCTTTCAGTGCAGCAAATTATGGTAGAGAAATTACCACGTAGGCAGCTGGTTCTTGATTGGGAAGGTGGATTTGCATCCCCTGCACAGAGGTTTTGTGGCATTTGCACAAAAACCTTGGAAAGAGGAGCCACTCACTCTTAACCACTTGCAAGAAATCCCTCAGGTCCAAACTTTCTCGTGGTCCTGAAGCATCAGAGCAGAGATTGTAGGAGAAGGAAATCCTCACTGGTAAAATATTAGTGAGAAGGGAAAATCTGAAGGCTGTATGCAGCATTTGATGGTTTGACTGTGTTGGATTGGCAGTTGCTAGGCTCTGATTTCCCCTGGGAATCTCAGCACTGCCAGGGACCACCACAGGCAGCCTGTGGCTTTCAGGGAAACAGAGTCCTGGAATGTTCTTTTGCAACAATTCTAATTTAGCCACTTTGAGGTCTAATGCCACATTCAGGTTCCTGTGGTAGATGAGGATTTCAGCTAATTTTAGTGCTCAAGGACATCTCTGCTTTCAGTTCTTCCTTCCAGCCTCTAAACAAAGATGACATTCATACTTGGGGAGTTCTGACATTCAGATTTATTACGAATTTCTAATTGGAAATGACTGTTTCTCAAGGAAAAGTAAAATCCACAAAAGAAATAAGTAAAGAGGATAATAGTGCAGCGCTGTGATGGTTTAATTAATGTTAGGCTAACCTTAGGATGTCGCAAATGTCATTTTCTGTTGGCTGCATTGGGACTGAGCTGGGTTTTAGCCCAGAGCAATGTGTGGGCTGTGGGTGGGCAGAGCACTCAGAGTGTTCTGCCTGAGGATCCTGCTGCAGTTCTCCAGTGCCTCCTTCTTCTTTTCCCAACACCCTGTGGCTCAACAGACATTTTATTTTCTTCCTTTTCTACTCTTGCTGTTTCCCAGTAGTTGCCCATGGCTAATCCAGAGGCTGACACTGGCATGGAGACAAGTTTGAGTACCTGATAGAAGTATGTGTGTTTAATTAGAATATATTGGTTAGCTAGTGTTAGTTTTTTGGTGTGATTTTTTTTTTTTTAATTTTATAGATTTCTTTGCATGTATCTTATACCTAATAATAATTCTTAGCACTTTTACATCATTTGCAATTTCCACAACACTGTACAAACATTGTTTGATTTATCCTACCTGTCTGCTGCAATGCACATATTGAAGTGGCAGCTCACATGAAAGCTTGGATCCTCTGTGCCTTCCTTTATGCTTTGCCCCTTGCCCTTAGAGATCTATATTTACCACAATCCCCCAAAAATATTAATTCCTCTCTTTAAAAAAACTGCTGAGGAAGAAAACTGAGCTCATGCACAAATATTTTAATTTTCCCATCTTTATCCTGCTGTTTTACGTGCTTTACAAAGTGCTTTTCCTCCCATCTCTATTTCTGATGTGTTTTCTTCCCACGTGAAACCCAAACCTAATCTCTGATACTGAAAATAGGTATTGCACCTCTTCAAACTTCAACTGTAAACTCTGAGTTAATGCAAAAAACCTGCTCAATATTTCTTCTGGTGCCTCTAAGACATGGGGAGGATGACAAGGCATTCTTTTCTTTTTTTTTTTTTTTTTCTGGGGGAAGGCAAGCTGCCACAAGAATCTCTGTGGATCAATAAAGCACAATTTATGTAAATCGCAGCAGCTGTCTCCCTTAAATTAAACAAATGGAGCTGGTCCAGCACGCAGTACTTCAGTGGCCCTTTCCATTTTGGGCTTGCTCAAAGTTTCCCTGAGCAACTGAGAACTCTACTCTTGCTTCACCTTGGGACTCTGGCAAGTTAAGAAGTGCAATTGCCTGGTTTTTTCTCATTATCTGCAGCTTAGGTCGGAGAGTACCTTCTGCACTATCATTTAGATTAATTAATTCACATTTTCCTGTGCTGTTTTGCCATTCTGTCCATAAAACCAGTCTCCAAACTACTGTAAAGATAATAGAATATGCATGTCATTTCACTTCCATTACTCTTAGGGTCCCTACTAGGCACTGACATCACATTTGCAGCTCTTATTCATATGTTCAGTTGGAAATCTCATATTTGATTTTAAGATAATCATATTTTCATGAAAGTGCACACAACTTCAGTTCCATCTTAGCTCAGTAAAATTATTTATCATACTGTTATTGGAGTAGAAATTATTGGAACAGCACTGGAAACTTGCCAGCTAACACACACTGAAGCTTTGAGGTATTCAGTCATTTTACATAATGTGCTGAGGTAAATTTATGTCGACTTTTCTTGCAAATTGTAGTAGTTTTCCAATTATTTTCCCCCCAAGTGAAGATGTTTGAGGAAAAGATTTAAATGTTTTTATGGAATGCTAAAAAAGAATTTAATGTGGAAAGAGAATAAATTTAAAGGCTCACTTTACTGTTCCTTAGATAAATGAGTGGAATACAAAGGAGAATATCTGTGATATGGCTGGAGAAAATAATTTTTCTGAGCATTTCCAGGCTCCAAGTGACTGTTTTGGCTTTTCTGGATCCCAATCCTCCCCTCTCTTTTTTTTTTTGTTTCCTTCCCACCTGCTGATGCCTTTCTGTATCAGATTGCTTCTAAGGATGCTCTTTATAGATAAACTAAACACTGCTTTCAGTACCTTATACACGAGGTCGTTCTTGGGGTCCCTTTGAACAGTTAATTTTTGTGTTTGAGACACTAAAGAGACTTGAAATTTGTTAGCCTGACCTTACAATCTTGAGCTGGTGATGCCCAACCCAACTTGCAAATCTCTGGTAACAGTTCTGAGCCCAGATTGCAGAATGCAGGATCTGAGATAAAGCTTTCCATGAGCCCACCCTTTCCTGCCCTGGGGCCAAGATCCCCTGGTTACAAATGCAGTGGGGAGCAGGAACAGCTTTGCTGCTCCTGCCTGAGGCAGATCATTCCTGGCAAGCACTGGGGATGGTTTTTGTCTGTAGATACCAATAAATGCATTGACAAGGAGGGATGGATGGCTCATGTCCAAGAGTGACCTTCAAAGTCAGCCTTAACTGGCACTGTAGGCATTGATTAAAATAACTAAGGAATATGTTACAAAACACGTGAAACCTAATGTCTTGAAAACAACATTCATAGATGCAACAACATAAGAACAAAAGGAAGATGGGATGCACAAGTCTTAGAATCCAGGGCCCCACTATAGCAGAAAACATCATAAAGGTCCTTTTAGTTTAACTTCCATCTTAAAATAAACTTAGATCTTTCTAATAATTGCTTTGAGTGATTATATTCTCTTTTCTTTCAGAACAGAATCATGAATAATGAAATAGAAATGTGTGGAAATATTATTAAAACTAACAGTGAAATTGCATTTCTGTTTAATATAAATGTATGTAGCCAACAAAGGGAAAAACATTGATTATTCTTATACAATCTTAAGTAGTTATTTAGGTGCTGAACCTTTTAATAAAGAACTAGATTATTTTTAGAGTGAACGCAAAGTAACAAAACTCCTTTAACAAATTATCCTTAGGAGATTGTTAGAGTTTTAATCGGTTTCTTGTACTTAAACTCATTTTCCCAGCATGATGTACCCTATCTGTGGGAGCTTTTCATAAGAAATTCACACTATGATTAAGGCACCAGCTATTTCAAGTGAAAACATTGTGAAATGTTACTATTGTTTGGGCAGTTGGAACTGAAATGATTGAGTGAAGGATGATAGTTATGCTGCAGGCTAATTACATGGCTAATGTCTTTGCTTTACATATGAATAGATGCTTCTAGAGATGAGCAATAACTGAGACTCCATTATCAGTCCAATACAATGCACTTAAATTAGCCACCATTTATGAATACTATTAAAATAAGAGCTGGCTACTGCTTAGTGATGTTGCACTTGACATGTTTTTTGTTATCAGTCTCTAGATGCTGGATATGGTATACAGGGGAGTTTTGACATAGTCAGAGAAGATGTTTTTACAACATTTTGCTCTTAACTACGTATTGATTAAAATCACAGGATTTTTCAATGGGGTAAGAGATCAAAAAAGGCCATCAGAACAAAGGAAAAATGGCATTAGAGGTAATTGTTGCCTTTGCAAATGCAGTGTAAATTAAGCATCATTGGTGAGAGGTTTCATAGCCAAACAATGAAGTTCAGTGGAGCAATGCTAATGGATGCTCTGTCTCAACTTTTGATACAGAATATTTCAAGCTGACCGAATTTTCAGCTTTAAAGTCAAAATGAAAGGCATCATCCCATGTCTGAAAGTGCTTGCCTGTGGGTTTTCATGGATACTTAAGGAGTTATTGTACTTTGTGAAAGGCTTAACACAGATTTTGTGTTAAGCAAGATATTGTCTCCTTGGCATTGCCTCCGAGTTCAGTGTGTGTGGGAAAAACCACAGGAATGTCATGCAGGCAGCACATGGATTAAAAAGAATTAGGTTTTGCTGACAATATGCCTCTTCTAAGTGGCAGCTTAACTGTTTAAAAGCAAAGATTAAAAAGGTGGGATTAATTATTAATTCCTACTAATCACAGAGCTCTTATTAGGCTGTTGTCCCCTTCTCTGCATTTGGGCAGCATGGTGCTCCTCATGTGGGACACTTCCCATCTTCTGGCAGTAATGCTGGAGCCTGGTGATCTGCAGAGCTGATTTCTGTCTGGTGACAGCAGGCTTTTGTCACCTACTTACACAGCATCCATTCTCCAATAATGTACAATTTATGGACCAAGCTACCCGGCTTCAATACAAATATAATTTATGCAGTGCTGTATAGCTGTGTAAGCTGGAAAGAACACGAAGTGTACGGTCAAATTTCAAATTCTTTTTAGAGAAAATGCTCAGGAAAATATTATCTAATTAAATGGAATCAGTTTGTAGCAAGGGCTGAAATTCAGTAGACTTCAACTCCTTGCCTTAAAAGTTAAAAAAACCAAAAAATGGAAGCATCTCAGATGTGTTTGAAGCATGAGGCCTGAGTGTTTTCCTTGTTGCCCCTGGCACAGGGCAGAAAAAGGTGCCCATAAGAAAAAACAATCAAAATAATTGCTCTGTGAAATGGCACAAAGCAAGGAAAGATGCACTGGTGGCATACACAAATGATAGACAAGAACTGTGAACCTTTCCTTGAGAAAAGAGCTGCTGAACATATAGTTTATACTTTATTGTTTAGCTGAAATCTTCATTTAAGGCTGGTGGAAGAGAATGATGATTAAATTATCTTTTTAGTGTTTATTAGATTAATTGTAGCATTGTGTTTTTGCTTTTTACAGTGAGGCTTAGATGTGTTAAACACATCCTGTTACAATCATCTTGTTTCACTTATGGGAGTTGATATTAATATCAACTGATTTAATTCTGCTTTTTTCCCATCAGTTGTTTTGTTTTTAATCAGTTTTGTGTCGTACTTATAGATAAATATGGCTTGTGAATGTAAGCTTGCTTGCTGTCTAGGATGCCTAGACCACAGCAACTACTCTAGAACACAAAATTGCAAGCACAGGATGCCTCCCTTACATCGTGCCTGAGTCTCAGGTAGCAGGTGAATGTGAATAACCTGTGGTATAAATTTCAATGTAGGAGTAAACACAGAAATATTCCTTAACCACCTGCATTTTCTAGGCACACAACTGCTTGCATGGGTTACTCTTCTGTTTTGCCTAGAAATCTATGCAAAGGCAAAGCTTACTATTTTTATTTGACTGGTCAAGAAGGACAGAGCAAATTTGAACCCCTATGACTGCATTCCTAGGAAAGATTATCCATACATTTTTTCCAATAGTTCATGTAGAAAACAAACATTCCAGTGCACTTCAAAGTCCTGCCTTAAGTGCAGATAAGTATTTTCTCCATTTCCATATGTAGCATAGTTTAAACCAAATACTAAGATGTTATTTCAGTTTGCAGATAAGTCTCACCTCAACACTGAAAGATATTCCTTCTTTAATGGATGCCAAACTTGCTGTTATTTTATTTCTTTTCTCAAATGGCAATACAGCCTGTACTGATCATCTCTAAAACCTGTACAGATTTTCTTTGCTCACCAAATTAGAATATATGGGACTAAATGACCTCTACAATCTTCTGGATGTGGAGGTGCCTCATGCTAGTTAAATGTGATTATTGCTTCTCTTTGTTTATCCAGTAAGGTCACCAACTTCTGTTAAATCAACAGCAAAAATGTTTGTGGCCACTGTTTTGTCATGTGCTTCACGACCTTTGTTATCTACATTCACTTTCTTCTCTCAGTTTTCCTAGTAAAATTAATTACTGAATGGCCTCCAGGATCCTCTCTTGAAAGGTTTCATGTTTTTACTTCATCATGGATGTAGCAGTGAATGTGACAGTGAAACACATATTAAAGTTTCAAATAATTTTAAAGCTGGTAGCATTGTGCACATAGTCAGGATAATTGAGCAGAAATATATCTATTTGGCTATCTAATGCAACTCCACATATATAGGTTTTCTTTTCCTGTGCCCATTACATTTACAATTGCATTCTTTTGTATCCTTTCCTGCACTTAAGGAAATTGTCCCCACCACATGTTATGCAGCTGTGAATAAATTCCTGGCATGGACAAGCATTTTGGATTATCTGAAATATTTTTGAAAAGTAATGAATTCAATATGAAGCTTAAATTTGTCTGGATTGATTTTCTGACAGCATTGCCAATGATGTGCATTATATAAGTTTTTAGTTATCATTTTGTTATTGTCATTTCCATGTGACCCATATGTGGAGAGCATTATTGTTGGTTCTCTGGTAAGCAATTGTTGGTGCTCATTTTCCTTCAGTTCTCATCTCTTTTATAGGGGATATTTTAAGTTCAAGGACACAATAAATTTTGCACAGACGAAAACGTCACGTGCTGTATTGTAGTCTTCAGATATTCCCATCCAATCTATGAAGAACAAACATGGATAATGATGTCTATGCATGTGTGTAGGTAAAAATTCTTCATATTCATGGAAGAAGCAGTCATGTTGTTCCAGCTCAGATGCGACTATACTTAGGTCAGTTTACCTTTGCCTTTTTATTAGTCAGATAATTTGCTGATTTTGTGAAGAGCTGCCCAGATATCAGAATTCTACTTAGTCTACCAGCTTTGAGGATCACTTATATACGTATATATTTTTTTATATTTGCCCTGGACAGCATAAAATTACTTTAGCCAGTAGCAGAATATCCATCCCAACAAACCAACCCAAGGGATGTTCCCTGGATGGTTTCCTGTGAGAAGAGGTTCAGTCTTTGCTGTGTGACAGAGCAATGGAGAAAGCTCCTGGCCATTGCTGGCTAAAGCATCCATTTAATGACAGACTCCAGCAGAGCAGTGCTTTGCATGAACAAGCAAGGAAGTGTCACAGCAGCTCCTTAATGCAAGGGGGTGATTTGTCTGGGGAGCTGGTGTGTTTTCCTACAGAATCACAATATCTGTGATTCATCTCCTCTGCTTCAGAAACACATTCACAAGTCCTATTGGCAAACATTTCTCACAAAGTCTGGAGTGGACAGGCAAGGGTTTGATCTTTGTGCCTGCACTGGATCAATGGAATTGGCTATTCAAATGCCATAAGGTCCTCCTTGCATTTCCTACATTGTAATGCTCCAGAGCAAGACAAACTACGTAGGTTTTTATGGAAATACTTCTCAGCAGAATTAGGATCTGTCAAGGCATGGCTCTTGCCAAGGTTAGCTGCAGTTTTTGACTGCCACTGTTTGTACTCACTGCTCTCAGCCCTCTAAGCTGAGCAAATCCAAGACCTTCAACATTTCTTTGTATTTTAACTTCTCAAACACCTTAATCATTGTGGTGGCCTCCTACTGCATCACTGGCAGGTTTTCAGTGTCTGTCATGGGGAAGGACCTGGGAAGGACCAAAACTAGAAATCTTACTGCTGGTGTGTCTGAACAAGTGCTGAGCAGAATGGGGTGTTTATTTCTCGTTTAATTACACATTTTTAAGAATCTTGTTTATTACCTAAAGCTATGTACTGTTGTTGTTGCCTAAGTATTAACTGACACGTTCTAATGTGAACACTTCTTGTGAGTAGATCTTGAAGGTGTTTATTGTGTCATAAGAAATATTTTGCCACCTTACAGATGGAGAGCTGAGCCATTCCATGGCAAAGTGATTTTTGAAAGGTCGTCTCACACACTAAGTCTGGGAAGCAGTCAGGTATTGGCTCTCCCTTTACTGTCATACAGAAAAGGTGCTAAATCACGTGAGAAATCAACCATGCTTTTGATTCTTTATTAAAAAAATATAATTTAAATCTATTTGACAGATCCACATCGTAGAATAGCCTGAGATCTCAAGTTGATCCTTTTGTTTCTGGTGCAGGTTACTACATGAGTTCCTCTCATACCAGATTGACTTTATCTTGTTCTTGTGCTTATAAACCAAATACTTAAAAAAATCATACTATCCAAGTATCATCCTTCTCAGAACACCTTATTCTAGTATCTAAGAAATCAACTGTGACAATTGAACAGTTGCTGCCAGCCTTGCCTGGATCTTAAGGGTGTATAGAGTGTATTCCCAAAACTGCATTGGTTCAAGATTAACTCCTGCTTTTATAATATACAGAGATACACAAAAAATACCAAAGAGAAAGAAAGAAATCTCCCCACACAGTACTTCCTGTGACTGACTGTAAAACTTTAGTTGGAATTATCAGTGTCAGTTTGGTGAATTACTCCACCTAAAATAGAAACAGGTCACATGGATTATAATAAGATTCTAAATGCTTTGGAGACAAGTGCTGAATGGAGCTTCATCCTACAGAAATACACTTGTCTACCAAGAAATAATTAGTTTCAGATTGACCAGAACTCCTGGACTGCAGCACTGTGCAAAGGAGGGTGGAACATGCCAAACACTTTGGGTGCAGCTCTACAGCACATTTAACCTTTCTGGCCTGGTTTTGTGGGCTGCAGCCACATTCTGCTGCTCCCTGAACTGATGAAATACAAGCACCAAGCCTGGTGTTGGACCTGCCTTGCCCTTTTCTCCCCACTGCACAATTCCAGTGCAGCATAAATCATTTACAGTGGTGATTTGGGGCAGTGGCTGTAGTTCACAGGACTCTTTTAGAAGTCTATCCCTAGGTCTTCTCTCTGTATTTTTTGTCTCCTCCCACAAGCTCTGATGGGCAAAAGGCATAAAATGTCCACTGAGTTCCATTTTTAATCTGAGCCACATTTTCTGATACACATATAATTTAGTCATCATCATCAAGAGGAGCTCTTCTTCTCACAAAAGAAATTGCCATTATACTGGAAAAAGTCCTGAAAGTGTGGTGAGAGACCACAACCATCATGCACAGAAGGACAAATTACTACTTACTTAAGGAAGTTGAACAGAATTTAGATTAAGGAGAGGAGAATACAACAGGAATTTACTATTGAGAGTGATCACATGAGGAAAAATACTTGGTGAAAATTATTTTCATTAAATTTAAATGTGTTAGACTCAGCAAGATGTATATAACGCTTCCCAAATAAAGTCAGCTTGCAATGATTGAACCAAATAAATATATATTAGTATGACTTTCTGATTAATTTAATTTAAATGCAAACTAAATAGCCATAAAAGTGAATACTTTTTAGAAATCTCCACTCTGAAAGTTTTATCTGACCAGGCTACAGACTTAGGAAATATGGTTTCAAAATGTGATAATATTTTTACATTTCAAATTTATTGAAGCTGCTTGCTGGAGGAAAAATATTTTTTGGCCATTTTTTGTAACTTCACTCCAAACCAATCAGTTTATTTTCAGTGCATGAAAGTCAGAGGGAGCACTGAGGGAAGGATTTGAGATGCCTGTTATTGAGCTGTTTTAGGGTCCTGTTAAAGTCTTATTTGTCATGGAGAATCAATCTTCTAAGAAGGTTAGGGATTGAGAGCAATAGTTTTTCTTCTTTTTTTTTCTTTTTGTTTTTTTAACAGATATACTGATAAAATTAGTGTAGGAGGAAACAAACAAGATATTAAGCATGGAAGTGTTTTGGGGGTCAAAAACTTGCCAGCGTCCCAGCCAGTACCCCACTTGGCTGAATAAGAGATGCCAACTCTTTCTTCAGGGTCTCTCTTACAGCACCAGCACCAGGGCAGCCCTAGGGATGTGCTCTCTGTGCCTTCTCCCCTAGGTGGAATCATAGATTCTTAGCTGGAACCATAGAATCGTTTCAAATCATTAAGTGGGTTAATTTAATCATGTGAATTACAGAATTCCTGTGGTAAGCCCTGACTCCCCCACTGCTGTCCCAGGGCAAAGGCTGAGGCAGCCACCCCTTACTCAAATGTAACAATATCACTTCTGTTTTTACAGCATTACCTCAAATCTCCACATTCTCTTTAGACTTATTTGAAAATATTCTCAGCACAAGCACCACGTCTGTGTCCAGTGCCAGCTATTATTAGGAATCTATTATAATAACAATCATATCAATAAATAATGTCTTTCTTTAGTCACAGTCATAAGATCTGAGCATGACAGTTCTGTTTACCAGATCAGGGGAAGTGAGCTGCCCTCTCAGTATTTAAGGGGAGTCCCAACCCTCTGATTTATTATATTTTGGTTGCCAGAGGCAGCCCTGAGGGCAACATCACCTCCCCAGACAGATCATATTTACCTCTAATCTCAGGCTTTAGCCCAAGATTGGGGCGTTGGTACAGCTACAAGTGCAGTTGCTTCTTCTGAAGAAGTGATGCTAAATAGATGGAAGAAGGACTATGGAGACAGGTTTTCTGTGGGCAGGTTGCAAAATGACAGAATCATTGACAGAATGTGCCAAAGGTATTATTTTCTTCATTTAGAAAAAAAAAAAAAAAAGAAAAAAAATCAGCCCAATGCTATCTTCAAAAAGAAGTGCAGAGATTAAAGGAGAAAGAATCAATGTTTCCATTTTGCCATTACAGAGATATATGCAACAAATTGTTTTGTCAGGAAGCAGGTATTATATTTTGTGTGTTGTTACAGGTGTCTATGTGTTAGAGGAAAATTGTGCGGCTCTCATACGCAAAGCAGGAATATAATCATGGGCTAACAGTCATATTTCTACACTCCTAAAACTTTCTAAAAATCTCTACTCTATGAATATTTTTAGACTGGGTGAAGCTGTAATATAATTATTGAATTGTCTCTTTGCAGCTATTTATAATATCCTGTCTTTCAGCCTGAAAAATCCATGTGTTTGAAGGGATTTAGGTCTTCAGGGATGTCAGCTGTGACTGGGGCTTAGAGAGATATCTATCTGTGTTTAATTGCTCTACTCCTAGACTTGCACAGATGAGTACTGTGGGACAGGACACTGAGTTATTTCTTTCCATAGGTAAGCAGTACAAGACATTTAGATATTTTGGGGTTTGTTTTCCCCAAGAATAGACAAAAGATAAACATTTCCACAGAACAGCACAGAAGAGAGGCAGGAGGAAGGATGTAGCACTAAACATAGTGCTTGGTAGCAGCATTTGTCATTAGTTCCTGCTGAGTGTGCTTAGTGCTTTAATATCAATTATAATGTTTTCTATTGTAGGGCTGATGAGTTTTGTATTAAGAAATTGCTTTTCATCCAGCATTTCATAGTACTTTACAGAGTTGGGAAATAGACTTTCTTTCCACAGATGTTGTGTTTAGAGCCGGGGGCTCTGTTCACTCAAAGTGGCACTGATAATGAATGGATAGTAAATTAGGAGGAGTCTCACTTGAGTGCTGCTTATCTATTTTTTTACAACAGAGATACTTTCTTAATATTTTTGTGTATTGTAACATGCAATAACCTACTTTTAAGGCATATTACAACTTCAAAACCTGCACAAGCTGATGAGAGCACTTAGAAAGCATTTATATCTTGCTTTTTTTAGGTGGTTTTGATAAATCTTTCCAGGAAAGTCCCATCTTTTTGTGCTCAGAGAGGGCTTTAAGGCATAATGGTGGGCAGCAAAATTTTTTCATGATTAAAATAGTGCTGCCCACTGCTATAGTAAACTATGAAATAAAATATATTCCAATTGAGTGTCTTCAACTACAGAGTGCATTCCTTAGTTGCTTTTTTTCAGTTTTCATCTATATGTTCAGTAGTGTTTAAAACAAAGAGGTTGCATTTATGGTACACTTTAAGGCATGGAAAGCTTTCCTAAGAGGGAAGACAGTTCTGTAATGAACAGCATAACTCCCAAATGCTTAAAATAGTACTGTGTTTAATGTCTGATCTGACGCGCGTGTATAAAATTAATAATTGCTTGAATTTTGAACAATGAAAATACAGGGGAAATTGCAACATAACAAAGGCAAACTATGCAAGTGAAAGTATCAGCTGGAAGAATAATAGCTTTATTTGACAGTGTTTTGACATCATTGATGTACTGTTGTCATTGGAGACTTTCCTTTCTGTGTTTGTGATATACTATTTCAATCCATATTATCCCAACAGAATCACAAACATTGAAAAGATCTGATGTGTGATAGTCTCTTACTAATATGTGAGTTGACATGTTGATTGCTCTTTCATATCTGGGACTTGTGAGAATTCTGTTTAAAACCAATTCACCAATACCTAATAAAAGATGCACAGTCGACAAAGGGGATACAGGTGTTTTGAAAGTGATTAGCATGTTAAAAAGTAAAGTGACTTCTCCACTCAATTTTGTGGAAAGCAAAAGTAAAAAGTAAAAGTAAACCAAGTGCATGATTGATGATATCTACAGCAGTTCCTGTGTTAAGTTAATGACAAGTTTATTATCCTCATTGAATAGACCAAAAACGCAAATCTGGATGCAAGAGACCTCTTGAAATTTAAAACTTTAAGGTTTCTATTTTTGGAAAAAGTACATAATGGTTATAATTATTCCTAGTTTTTATGCAGCTCTATCAGTGGGTGTTTTTTTTCCCTGATGGGCAGACACTCATCAGGACAAGCAGGTCTGGGGGAAAGGGGAAACACAAAAGCAGTGGGAAAATATTCCTCAGGAAAAAGTAAAAAATTAACACTTGCAACTCTCAGCCAAATGGACTGACCTGTCCAGGAAATGTCTGTGCAAGCCTACAGGTCCAACCTGGCAGTGTTTGGTGTCTGCAGCCCAGGTGTGCTCACAAGTGAGGAAGGAATCCTTCTCTACTGTTTTGCCACTTGCGTTTTTCTCTCCCTTGTTGCTTGTGTGAAGCACAATTTCCCCACCACAGCAGGCAGGCTGGGGCATGTGTACAGCTGTATCAGGCTTGTTAGGATTTCTCCAACCATAGTCAATAAATTTGTGTGTTTAGACCTGGGTACAGTGATGTGGAGGAAGTCCCTTGGAGAAACATGGGATGAACACAACTTCCAAGACCAGGTCTGCTTCCACTCAGGTGCCCCTTATGAAAGCAATGAGAAGAAGGAGATATTGGTAGAAGAATTTGGTGCAGAACAGTCACCTGAAGGCAGCCTATTATTCTTTTGCTAATCTGTCCTGCTGTCACCTTCAATCTCATCTCAGGAGCACAAAAGTGCTGTGATGTGATAAAGCAGGAAGGAAAGATGAAGTGTTCTCTCTTTCCCACAAAGCCTGGTGAGTAAGGACTCTTCAGGTTTTTTATACAACATTGGTAGAATGTGAGAAAACATGGGTTTGAGTTTGAGAAGAACACACTGAAAGGAATTTCCATATGCAGTGATAAAATGTTCAGGATTTTTTTTTTGTGCAATGGATGTGTATGTCTAGGTCATAAAGAAAGAGTCTTCTTAAAGCTGCTTCCCTTTTTGATGCTTTTGTTCATCCCTGCCAAAACCTGCTCCTTTGTCTTCCCAGTATGGATTAGAGGTATCAGTGCATCTATCTGAAGATGAACAAGATGATCTGGTTTGCTCTCTACATATTGTCTCTGGAAAATGGGCTCCGTTTCTTCATTTAGTTCACTAGTTACTATGTTTCTGGTAAATATTTCAATCCTAGGCATAAAGCAGCAGATGGGAATAAAAATTGTGGGTGCCAGGATGTGTGGGAGAGGAAAGGACTGTTAAATTATGAAAGGGAACGCAGCATTCAAAGAGAATGGTCTTTGTGGGAAGGGGTGGACTGGACAAAGTCAAGGGCAGGGCTTAGAATGCACAGTGAGAGTGAAGAAAGATAAAATAAGTGTGAAGAGAGAGGGAACAGATTCCAAAAGCCATTTATATAAAGTTGTCTGTGATGCTGTGGAGGAAAGAGGAAGCGCAGTGCAGACGAGAAAGCAAACAGTGGGTGGGGAGCTGTGCTAATGCTCCTGAGCTGCTCTCGTGTCCTTGGCTGTTCCCAGTGAGTTTGGATCTCTGTGAGGGGATCCCACTCTTCCATGGAGCTGTGCACACCATGTTTTCTGCAGTCTGAGCCTCACAGATTAGGGTGGGTTAGTTATTAACCCAGCACTCATAGTAAGACAGGTTTCTACAACTTCACTTCTCAGATGGTCAGAAATAGTCAAAGAATTCTCAGTCTAAATTTAATCATGGCTGTTCTCTTACTCTTGCTTGGGGTTTTCTTTAGTATAAACGCTTTTTTTCCTTCCTTAGATGACAGCTTCCCTGATATATTTTGTATGTACAGGTTTTAATTCTGCCTTTTTCTGGTCTAAGGAGCCCCCAGTGCAGCCTGAGTGTGGGAGGTTGTGCTCAGCCCCACCCTGGGGGCTGTGGTGCCCCACAACCCTGTGGCTGCCCCACAAGGGCTCCCTGATGGCCAGCAGTGTGTGCTCACTGCAGCATCCACCCAATCAATCCACTGCCTTTCCATGGCTGGTCCCTTGGTAAAACTCTTCCTCTTGACAGTTCCTGCCATCCTCTATATAATGGAAATAAAACAGGAGCTGACAGTTTCCAGCATTATAAATAAATACCTCATACTGTGAGTGATACACAAATGTTGTATTCCTTTCAGTGGTAGAAGATAAGGCTTTTGGAGTATGTTACCACTGGCATTTTTGCCTGCAACAAGGGGCTCAGACTGCAGGCTAGGGAATGTTAAATAAATTTCTCAAGCTCTAATGCCATCTATTTTTTTAAACAATGTTGAATTGGAACTGGTGAGCTTGTCATTGCAGAAATAGAAAATTTTATTTTACAGTTTCTTCTAGATGTATTAGCAAAAAGTATGTTGTGAAAATGGGCAAAAAAATGCACCCATGTTAAATAGATGTTTTTTTATGCCCAGTCTAATGAAGATACCTCTAGCAATCAGGAGCCACTTAAGTGACAATAAACAAAACAATATCTGATGCCTTTCTGTTCATTCACATCAGTGAAGTTATATCATATTAAAGAAGTAACAAGTAGAACTACCTATGCAGAATAATTCTAGTTTGCAATCCCAAAATTTTCCTCTGCCTTTTTTTTAATGACAACCTCTTATTCTTCTGAGTATTATTGCAAGCTGCTTTAAGCACCCTATCATTAATCCTGAAATATGTATATATCTTCCTGCATTGTTAGTCAGATGAATGTGCTGTAGCTCTTATGATCACCTGAAGAAAATTACAACTCTGTGAGAAATATTTATATTGTAAATTTTCAAAATATTACATGCTCTCAAGTCCAAATATATAATTGCCTTCTATTACAGATAGAAAGGATGTGATTTAAAAAGAAAAGTACTTCAGGAACTGGCAAGCAAATGGTGTCTAAATTTCACCTAATTTATGGGATCTTTTAAATCCTTCAAGCCTTCAGATGTCTGAAGTCTGGTAGATACCTGAGATTTTGTCACTAGTGTTCTTTCTGTGTCTTCAATCCATTGCCTGCCAGAGCTTCCAAAGTCATTCCTGGCCACCCTAAGCGCAACCCATGCTCTGGAGAGAAGTGCTCAGCCCACGATTCTTTAATTAATTGATAATGGAGGGAGTCTCTCCTCTGGCCTCTTGCCTCAGGTGATCCTAGAGGAAGGAATGTCCTTTCCACACTGCTGGTGTTTCAGGTCTGTTCTTGTTCCTGAGCTCCCCTGGTTTCAGGGGCCTCCCCAAGGGTTGTCTCCCTGCTGGGAATTGCTGAAGGCCTTTTCCAAGATTATTTTAGGGAATTTTTTCTTGTGCCTGAGGTTCATGTCCCTGCTCCTTAGCTGTGACAAGCTTTGTCTCAGGGCCAAAATCTCTTGGTGGTCCCACACATTGATTGCCTTTTAAATTACAGGGGAAAACGTGTGCCCAGCTTTTCTAGGTGTCCTCCAGCATCCAGACATCACAACAGGCACTTCTGGACAGTGGCTGCATCCAGCAGTGCTTCATGTTTGTAGCTGCTAAACTGAACTAGAAAACACCATTGCAATTGTACTCTGTACTCTCCAAAATTCCCTTTTCTACATGGACAGATGGTAAAATGGTTCTGTTGCTCTCTTATAAACTGCCCTTAATCTCTCCTCTAAATGATAAATTAAACTTCTCTCTGAAAATTTTCCTTGGCACATGAAAAAGTTCCCAAACTTGTAACCAAAAATTAAATAAGCAAATGCTCTAATATTAGTCTACAGGATATTACAAGATGTAGTGATGATATTTGAACTAATTTGATAAAAAAAACTTAATGGGAAAAAAGGAAACATTACAGTTTTAGCTTTTCTCTGATGTAATAGATCTGTTCAACTCTAGCAGGTTTTTTATACTTTTTATTGAGACAAATCCTGAAATCCTTGTTCTTTCCTTCCTTAGGACAATCTCCTTTTAACTTCAGTGAGATAATAAGGCTTATGCTGCTTTGTAAAGTACTTTGAGATCTATGCTGAACAAGATTTAAATATTATTGAAAGGGAAATTTGATTGAGTTAAAATTAAATAAGGAACTTCAGGATTCAGTTTATGGAGATTGCTCTTTTTTTTTCTTCTTTTTTTTTTTCCTTTTTTTTTAACCACATGGTTCTTTATGCATTCATAACTTCAGACTTTGGTTGCAGTAGTGAATGCTCTGCCTTCTAGGAGGGTGTAGGAGGGACACTTGTGGCTGGCCTTGGAGCAGGGCTATCTTCCTGCTCTTGTACACAATCTGCCACTTCATGGATACATTTGCCAGCAGAATTACTTGTTTAAATAATTTACTTTGACATGTGGCTGCAGCATTACGAGGAAAATACAGATGCTTTATTTCAGCTTAAGTAAAACCTGCCTCACACCAGAGTTTGTTCTATTAGGTGGGGCCACCAGGGTCAGAACTTTAATGTAGGAGCCCATAAGGTAGATTGCAAGTAATTTTAGTTTCTGAACTTGGTCAAATTCATGAAGCATGAATAATTTTTCTTATAGAAATGAAATTTTGTGAAGAGAAAGGCATGTGTTTTGAGAGAAAATGATAAATGAAGCGGAAGTAAAAATGGAAAAAGTGTAATCGTATCAGTTTCCTATTGACTTTTATTGAATTAGTCATATCTGCTACTTAAGTGTTTTGTAATCTACTAAAAATGCTTTTATAGTGTAGAAATTTCATTTTATGAGTTTCACATAATGCAATCAAGACATTTGGACTAATATCTTCATGGTAAGAAATTCCATCCACATATTATTTTGCAATTCTTTTTGATGAAAAGTAATGTGTCTAATGTTACATGGAAGTATCTTGACAGAAAATGCAAGAGTTATGTAGTAGCATGGAATTCATCGTTTGCCAGTGTTCTGGGATGAGAAAATAACCTTGTGAAAGAAGTGCTAGGTTTAATCTAACATTGGAATGTAGCTTGACACCAAGAGGATCTACTGCCACGTCCCTTGAAGCTCATGGAAATCCTGTTGTTGACTTAAAGTAAAATCTGTTTGACACTGAAACAAATTCTGTGAGTTTTTTATGCTTCTCAATGCAAAAAGGAAGAGGGAGCTAGAGGAGTGAGGCCACCCAGATCTGGATTATAGAAATGTTGATAGTGCCAGTTATTTGGAAGAGGAGGAGGAGTGTGGGTGTATCGAGTGCAGTAGCCAAAGAGCTCTGTTGTAACTTGGGAGGTAAAGTGTGCACAGGTAACCCAGTGATGTGGGACTGCTGTCCAAACCCCATTTTCTCACATTGGTGAGGGATTTCCTCCTGTAGCCCAAGTCAGTAGAATTTCTTTTCTGTCTCCTGCCATACTGGTGCTGCACTGTCAGCTGATTATTGTACTGCCATGTCAGACTGAATGAGGGGGACTCCCTCAAAAGGAAAAAAATGAATTCACTTGAAAAAAGTTGTCTTCAGTGTTGCCCTAATGTAAAAATAGTTAAATTTAATAATTGATGAGACTAGATTTCATTGGGTAACACAGACCCAAGCTGTAGGGCAATGGAAAATGAGTTTGCATCTGCCTGCCTGTTGGAAGAAGCCTTCCATTTCTCTAGCACAGCTCTTTTGGGGAGTGGTGGTCTGAAGACTTGGGCTTTGAGGTACCATAATTCTTGCAAATGAATATTTGAAAATTTCCAGGCACTTAATGTGTCTGAGCATTTCAAGCTGTTCTTTGCAATGTTTGTGGAGGCTGCAGCTCAAACTATGCTGGATTCTTGCATGCTCATTTGCCAGGATTTGACCAAGGATTGCTGCAAAGCCTGAATTGCAGGCAGGCAAATTACATAAGAAGACACTTTATTTGTCTGTCACTGTATCCATCACAAACATGGTTGACTGGGTCAGAATTCCTCCTCTAGGCAGTGGCAGAGGAGGCTGCTGGGTTTGGCTGCGACAGCAGATCTCAGTGGACTGACTTCCTAAGCCACCGCGTCCCAGTTGTGGCTTCCATGTAGGGAAAAACATCTGGTTTCTTAAAATGTTCTGGGCCCAGAAGTTGTGTAATGACTCTTTGGAGGACAGGTACAAGTATCAAGGAGATCTTTCCTCTTGTTTTTGTGGTGTTGTGGTTTGGGTTTGTTTTGTTTTTTTGAATATCTGCTTTGAATGAAGCAAAAGGTGCAAGATGTCAATATTTAATGAAAGAAAAAAAAAAGGAACTTGTTAGTATTGTCAAAAAACAACATTTTTTTTAAAGGGAAAAATGTGGTTTCATGGGTAAATGTCACCTCTTTTAGGTTTGCAGGATGTGGTGACAGTGAGAACTTTGCATGGTGGTACTTAATATTTGCATGAGGGAAAGCTTGGTTTGTGAAGTCTCTGTGCATGACTTGAGCCACTTGAGATCAAAATAGGAAACAGATCATCTGAAACAGATAGAATTAGAATGATCCTCCATATTTTTGTGAGTAGGACCAGAAGCAAAGACATTGTTCCAGAACTAAGGCTAATATAACTTCTTGAGGGCTGTTCTACATTTTATTCCAAAGTAATGCTTCTCCCTATCTTTAATTAATATCTATTTAAACACTATATTTAAATATTTAAATACTGTATTTAAATGTAATAATTAAGATATTTGAATAAATTGAAATCCAAGTATTTAATGTATTTAAATAATACCTTTATTTGCTGAAAGCAGGTTTTATCTCAAATTTTAGGGAATCCATTTAGCCCACAAGAAACTAATTTCTTATTTCTCAAAGTCTTCCCTCTGGAATGAATGCAAATAGGAAGACATCTTGAAATGAGAAAAGGTTTACCTTTGTGTACCCAAAGCAATGGGTATTTTATGCTCAAATGGAATTTTTTCAATCCACAAAGCAGGGAGCTGAGTGTACCCATGAGCACTTAAACTTCTGAATAGAGTTTAGGAAACCAGCTGCTGTGTTGAATTCCTGGAGTGCAAAGTTTTAACACGTCAACACACACCAACTAAACACATCTTTTAAAGTTTTGTTTAGTTTTTCAACTGATGAGGTTTGGTGCAGTTGTAGTGCTAATATACAAAAAGATTCCAAATGTAAAACCACATAAACTTTATTCCAGGACTTGTTCAAACTAGAAAGAGCATTTTCATTGACTTGGATGGACACTGGATTGAACACAGAATGGATATTTTTGTTTAAATAAACAAGAAACATATGGCAGACAGCTGATTCTCTTTCTGTTGTTTGTTCAGTTAACAGCTTCTTGAGAATCACTACATTTGTTATTAGGATATAGATTAGGGATGAGATTAAATAGTCTTCAAATTGCCCACCCAAGTTTGTTCAATTCTCGGAGGCAAACTGAGTAAATTAAACCCTGAGATTGGAGACCAAGATATCTTAATTCAGAGTATTTCTCCTTCCACATCCTAGCTGCTTTCCAGAGACTGGGGCTTTTTTCCCCCCAGTTAGTTAATTCAGCTACTGAATCTTTAGAGGTGTTTGAAAAGAACAGCTGAAAACAAAAATAAAATGCATATTATGTATTATTTAGCAAATATTTATTTAGCTCCTGCTAATACAATTCCTTTTATTCACATTGTTTGCTGCAGGTGCAATACATCTCTTTTTCTTGTACCTGCAAAACATTAAAGACTTCTCCCTGTGAAGAATACTTATTATTTTTTTACTATTTTCTTGCCTTTGGCTGCTATTACAATATGGCATCGGTGGCTGATTGTCTTCTGCAGGAATACATTGTGGTTTGCTGCCATATTTTGGTGTCTCCTGGAGCCTGTGCTCCCTGGCTGAGCAGTGGTGCTGGCTGTAGGCGAGCGCAGCGCGGTGACCGAGCGCTGTTGTAGGTGGGTGTTTCAGCAGAGCAGCCGCAGCTGTTATCTCCCTCCAACCTGGTGCAGCATATTAACTATGCCAGCAGTAAACTGAGGCCTGCCTTTAACCATTTTTATTCACAGTTTGTCCCCATTTTGCATTTGTGCTGTCGGGAGATTTTTGTTTTTTTTCTAGAACGACTTCATATCTCCGTCAGCTTTGCTTTCTTTTCTCTTGTGTTCTCTTGATGTTTTTCATGTTGTTTATTCTTTTCCCCTCCCTCAATCATTTCTTTTTATTGTCCTTTTCATTCCTGCAGCTCAGTGCTGTTGAGGAAGAGGCAGTACCTTTTCTCTGGCTGTATGTGTCAAGCCAGCTTAACCTACTGCTCTTTGACTTCTGCATCTTCAGTTTGCTGTCACGCTCTGCTCTCCCTCCAAACTTCCATCATTCTCCTCCTCCCGAGCAGCCTCTTGGACATGCTGTTTCTGGCTGAGTATTCCATGTGTAGGGAGCAGGCTCTGCCTGCCACAGCTCCCAGCATCACCTGCCTCATCTTTTGTGGTGCTTCAGAGCACCAAGGCTCTTTGATGTACCAGAGGGAAGGGGGGAAGTTTTACACAAGTTTTACACACAGACCTCCTCTCTGCCTTCCATCACTGCTATTTATCATATTGCTGACACATGGATGGGAGCATTTCCTTTTTATGTTAAGCCTGGTCAATGCAAAGGCACTGGAAAGCAATTTATACACTGCTGCAACTTGTGGACTGGTATTTTTACAAGTTTGAGACATTACCACAGTTAAATAAACCAGGGTAGTGATGAGGAGGAAAAAAGTGAAAGTGGCTGTAGCAGCTGCACATTTCTGGTAGGGAAAAAGATAATATGGGAATTATGACTTACAGCTTTCTAGGGTAAAATGTGTATAGCTGCAATACCTGAGGTCACAGCTGGGTGTGGACATCATGGTGCACTGCTTTGAAGTGTATACATTTATTGACCTGGGGAGGGTCTTTGCTTTGTCTTTGCCTTGTCCAAGTCATCTGTGACATGTAGCTGCATAAAGAAGTTTTAGATAGGAATAATGCATAGGAAGCTGGGGAAAACTGTTCCAAATAGTCAAGTTAAACCTGCTTGAAGTTTGGTTCTACTCTTCAGTATGGCTTCAGGAATGATATTTATGCCAGCAGGATGATTTGGGCTGATATCACTTCAGTCTGAGGCAAGATGAGGAGCCTGTTCTGATAGCAGAAACGTGAATGTGTATAATTTGGTTTGTGGTTTTTTGTTGGTTTGTAAATATATTAATCATTCAGCGAATCCATTGTGACTGAAAATGAAGATTTGAACACATAGATTCCTCCCAGCAGCCACAGTTTGTTTGCATCTGTGAAGTGTACATCCCTGGCTTGGACTTGTGATAATTGTTTCTTTTTTAAAATGCTTCTCAGAGTGGAATGTAAGTGCTAATTGAAATACTTATTCTACTTTGTTTTTGTCCTAAAATTGCATCCACTTAGAGAGGAGTTAGGCTTTAATTGTTTAAAATCTGCTATATCAAGCAGTGTAAATTTTTTTAAGGATGTATGTTTTGCTTTTCACTATGAAAGGCAAGTTATTAAATTTACCAAAATGTAGATAATCTGAAGAGATGAGGGAGAGTGTATTTCTCTCCCTCCTATCCATATTGATTTTTTGGAGCTATAATTACTCTTATTTTCTTTTGTAAAAATTACAAACTCCATTTTGTCTGTGTGTAGCTTCCCTGTTACTGCTATGTTCAGAGTCTCCAGCAGGAGTTCTGTGCAGACAGAGGTGAAATTTAGCCTGATGTGTTGGCATATACTACAGTATATTAAACCTTACTGCTTACATCATCATCATAATCAATTTTATTTGGTCATTTCACCATTTTTTTGACTGAAAGAGTGGTTTAGGTCTGAATTTCAAGTAGTGTCTTTGTTAACAACAGTAAAAGAGGTATAAATCTTGCATTCAAGCAAGTGCACACTCTTGTATACATTATAAAATATGCTAAAATGTTTATAAAGCTCCAAGATGGTGTTTAAATGACATTATGTGACTTTATCAGCAAGTAGTGCTTCTCCAAGTGAAGGCAGTAGTTGTAATGTTTTTGATTTTTACTACATGTTTTTATTCAGAGAGAACCTGAGAGCCTGGAGAGAAGAAAAGGAGAGTTCAAATTAGAAAGTAAAAATAAATGGCAAATCACTGATCTACTCCAGTGGCTTAGGAGAGTTGCATCTCCCTAAAACCCTTCTTTTCTGTGATGCCTGTTTAAAACTGGACAACAGTGTTCTTCTGCTCTGACTCCTGCCTGGAGCAGTGATCACAAGCATCTTGTCACCTTCCATCCCTCTCCATCTGTCCGACGCTCCCCTTGTCTTGCAGATGGTGAGCTGTCTAGGGCAGGAGCTGGGGTTTTGTTCTCTGCTAACGCAGCACTTAGTGAACAGCACTTGGCACCATGGAGTCCTGGTCAATGACAAGAACTCTGAAGTTTTGTGATGATGAAGCAAGTAAAATTGTCAACTTCATATCCGTTAGAAACTTTGGTTATGTAAATAACTGGTTTCCCCCAGAGTTTTTTTCAAATATTTTACGTTGCTAAATTATTTACGGTAAACACGTTGTCTTACTACTCAGCATAAATTTAAAAGACAATTTTAGCATGGAAAGAAAATATTCATGAAGAGATAGCAGAGGAAGAAAAAAAAGTGATAAATTAATGAAAATACACTGATAATGGCAATGATCCAGATGAGAAATATCTCTCATCTGAGAGTTCATTTGGTACTGTAAGGATGATTTTGCACCTGTATATATTATGTGCTGCATTTTCCCACCTTTGTGATCCATGTACAGCTCGGGAATAGCGGAGGACAAGGGCATTCTGGAAAGATTTTGGGAAAAGAATTACCTTGAAATGCAGTAGGCAGTGAGGAGCAGGAATGCAGTAGTGCTGCTGGGAGGTCTTAACACCATTGGAGTTTCACTGGGAGCTGTCAGAGCAAGGGGGAAGAAACCAGGGGCATTTGGGGTGCAATAACAATGGATAACCTTTAAAGAATTGTTACCAGATAGAGGCAGCAGGAGCAGACAGGAGAGCCCATGGCCCTGAAGCAAGAGGCTGTTCGTAGCAAGGTGTGCCATTTTTGACTGCAGAAAACTATAGGCTTGCCTCAGGGAGAGGTCCCTCATGGAACAGGGAAAGGTTGTAACAAGATCTTTCCATACTGTAAATATCACATGTCACCTCCACACTGGGTCTTTTCTCTGCTAGTTTATGTAGACTGAAATGTCAACAACATGCTTCTGCTCTGTTCCATGTCACTTGTACAAAATCAACTGTTGCTAAGAAAAACTGGATTATGGGTGTTTGCCTAAAGATAATCCAGGAGATGATGGCTCTGGCCATAGCCCCAGAACCTATTATTTAATGCAGATATACTTTTAACACTTTTAATAGTTTCAACATTTTAGAAAGACAAGAAACTTCAGCATTTTGCAAAAAAAAAAAAAAATTATGGCAGAAATGGTGTATTCATTATAAATTCATTATATACTAATATACATATATAATACACAATGAATATATATATTCATATATAATCATTATATATTATATAGTCATAATGTAACAGTTTGGGAATTAATATTTATTCCTACAGGAACAGAGACAAAGACGTATTGGCCGAGTAGAAGACATGGATAATGTGTTTGTGCAAATCATGAGGAGTTTTCAATAAGCTGAAAAATGCTGTCAGTGTGAGCACTCAACAACAGCTTTGCTGTTTTGTTCTATACAGCACCAAAATCCAATATCCTCCCGGAGTCTGACAAGTGTTCTTGCATTTATATCATTATCCTGGATTCTTGCATGAGTATTGTGTTTACTCTGACAGTAATTATAACAAAGTAAGAGGTGGCAGCTCTGATTGTGGTCATGAAGGCTTTCTGTTCCAAAGGATGTTTTCCAAGAGGCAGGATTATCCTTAGTCTCTGTAGGGATACAGCAGTTGTTTCTGTCTTGCTCCAGGGGCATGGAAGCCTTCAGAGAATTCCCACCCTCATGGCACCATTCCCCCACGCTCTGCAAATCTGGCTGGAGCTGAGAGTGTTTATATTTGTGTGTGTTTGTGATTCTGTCCTCCACCTAAGAGTTCAAGTACCCAGAGAAAACATCTGCCTCTGGAAACAAATGAAAAAGATCATCTGTGCTGTGTTAGTCATAGAAATATCTTTTTCTTTGGTTGCTGGACAAAATTCTTTACTGAGCAATGTCAAGCATTGAAGTTATTTGGTTTACTGAATTTCCAATGAAATTTGCTTTTGATCTTGGTGAGGTACAGCCCTTACTTTTATGCAATCAAATATTCCTTAAAATGAGTGCAATGGATGTGTTTTAGTTTCATAAAATTGGTTTCAGGAGGTTTCTGCACGATTGTACTATCAAGACAGATACATTAATGCTAGTTTGTTTGTTTGTTTTTCTCCTTATTTCCAAGTGAAATGGTGGCCGAATTTTGGCCCAGATGAAATATCAGAATTTTGACTGTCCAAATGGCAAATTATCACTCTCATGTGAGACCCTCTGTGCTGTAAGTGTTGCATGATGCCTTTAGAGACTGCAGAGAGCAGTTTCACCTCTGCACACTTGGAGACCAGGAATTTTGCTGTCCTGCAGTCCTTTCATCCCTGGTGACTGCAAATCCTGGGTGTGCACGGGTTGTCAGTGGCACCCACGCTTGGGAAAATGGAATATGGGACTGGCTGAGTGTGGTGTCAAATTTCTTGGTCTGCCATCAACACAGTGAGGCAATAGTTCTGTTCCAGCCTTGCTCTCCAGAAAAGCAGGTGCAGATAAAACAATGTGACATTGAAACCTCCCAGCAAATTCTTCTGCTCTAGCAATATGTTCTCTTACCTTGTAGCTTCCCAGTCTTCTTACACATCCAGGATATTTTGGGCATGCTTTGGAGAAACCTGACAAAAGCCTTTGCATGTACAGAGAAAGAGCAGTGAACCTTAATAAAGGTGTGTAGAAGGGAAATTTTGGATTTGTAGAGTTGCTGTCCTCTCTGTTGGGAACTACAGCCAAGGACAATCTCATCTCTTCATGCCCCTAAACCTGAAAGCAGAAGTGAGACTACACCACAGAAATGGCAGATTAAAGCCCCTGCCATGAGTACAGGGGGCACGTGTGTGACATATGGAGCCACCAGTGTGCTGTGAACATTTCCCTGATTTCTCTGGGAGCCTCTTATGCTGTCCCTTCATGTACAGAAACAAAGGAATCTCCATGAGGAGATTTAAACTACAATTTACACTAATAGGAGAGCAGAAGGATTTTTAATATTAGTCTGTGGAGGTATTTAGGTTTTAGGTATGACTGCAGACTGCTGTGGATTTTGTTGCTGCTTCATGGAATCTCAGTTGTCACAAGGGGCTGCTGAAGAATTCATAGGCTATTGTTTTTTTTCTTGTAGGTCTTAAATATTTGCCCTTTAAATTAAAAAATGAGAGAAGGCATTACTCTCATGCTTTGCTTTTTCCTTCAGTGAGCTGTGCAAGTTCCAAAATGGAAGTGTACCTATTTTGTGTCTGGGAATATTTGTTTAAAAACTGTGTTATAGTTAATATAAATGATCTATACCATTCCTCTCTTGGTTACAAACTGTTCACAAGTTTTCAGAATCAAAGAAACTGGAAACAATGGATCAGTGAGATTATTACCTTTATTTTTGGGCTATACTTACCTATACTACCTTTCCAAAGTATCTTTATGGCTAGAGACAGAGATCTGGAGAAGACAAAGTTCTTTGGAACTAAAAGAGTAGGTTCTGTTCAAGATGACACTTGGTCTGGAGTTCTTGGGTTCCTCCTGCTTTTATCTATCCTCCAAAATAAGGAGGTTAAATTTTGTTAGATTTATGGGAAGATATCAGCTCCATATGGAGATATCTCTTTTCCTCTAATGCTCTGCCAAGCAATGCCAAAGGGATGCATCCATCATTAGGCACTAAGAAATGTTTTTGGATCATCATCAGGTGAAAGACTTGGAGGAACCTGGGAATACACTGAAGGTCAGAGCTCAAATATTTGTGTAACTTTACAGTTGACTTGAAGATAGATTAATCCAATGGTAAAAAGCAGCACTATATGCCAAATTTATAAAGGAAAGAATATGCACAGTCACTCTCCCCACTGTGAAGAAGCAGCTCAGCTATGAAAGCAGCAGATTTAGCAATGTATATCTCATATTTCAACTCTCTGGAAGATGCATTGCTATTTTTGGATTATATGAGGAAACAGTATTTTCAACAGTTCCCAAACTGATGGTGAAAGGAATTAAGTTCAGGTGAATATTCAAGTAGTTATATGAAGCACTCAAGTGGACATTAGAGGAATGGGGTCATCCATCATCAACCCATTTGCATTAGAGAAACAGAAAAATTTTCGTTGTTTGGGGCCTCTTTTGCACACTCACATATCCAGAAATATGACCAGAATTCTGGGTCTTTTTCTACATAGGCTGATTAATTTACCAGCTCGATTCACAGCCAGTTGCTGGCCGTGAGCCACTAATAATGGATTGCCTATGCAGTAGCCTTCAAAGAGAAAACAAAAATAAATTTTTATTACCACAGCAATTTTGGCTCTGCTATGAAAATGCATTTTACAATCTTTTGTTCTGTGCTCGAGCAGAATGCTTTGTCATCAGGAGGTTGTGGCAATAAAGATGTGGTGGGCAAGTGGGACTGCTCTGGGGTTTTAACTGCTCTGGAGTTTTACCCCCCTGGATATGACATCCTCTCTCTGGGTGTTGAGGCCCAAAAGCCTCTGAAGTAAAAATATGAAGTACTCACGTTACTTTATGGGAGGGAGGTGATTAATGTCTCACAAAAAATAGGTAAAATTGCCCACAAAGAGGATGACACGTGGATACCTTGAATAAATCTCTTCACATCCTTTCCTCCTTCTTCTCAGCCCCTGATGAATATTCAATATAAAATCTACCTAGAACAGCCTGTTCACATGACATCAAACCAACAAATCAGTAGATCAGACAATATCTATGTTATTTCTAAGTTACTAATCCTCAGTGGTTTCTTTTTTGTTCAAACTTTGCACAGAAAACAAAATAATTTGTAGTTTTTCATATGTAATTACCTACGAGTTTTCCTGAAGGTGATGGTGAGATTAAATTTCAAAAATATTTTCTTTTTCTGTTCCTGACAACGGTTAATAAGAAACAACTATTAATGGGAAATCTGAGTCCAAACTGGGACCACAGGTGAGTGCTCTCCCTCACTTGTAACACTCTGCTCACTAAGGCAAAGCTATTTAATTGGTTCCTAAGCACCTAATTTTTATGAGTGGGGCCTAAGTGCTGAAATACAGGAAAGCACATTTCCTTGTGCTTGCTATCAGCATGCAGGAATATAAATGTAGTTCAAAGAAAATCCTAGAAAGCTTCCTAAATTATTCTTTCTTTGGAAAATGGAAAGCATTATCCTGTAATCTTTATTTTTATCGGAGAACAAAGGGGTTTTCTTTGGGAAAAGCACAGTACTCATTTCTGGTTTCTTTTAGTGGGAGTTTCACAGAGGGGCAAAAGAAGAAGATGTGACTTCCTTTTTTGGTGGGGGAAAGCTTTGACATTAATGCTAAAAATCTCAGAGATATGAGTGCTATGGTGTAAAACACAGTGATGCTTCTTACTGATGTGACCAACTGAACTTGGTATTGTGACCCTGTCATCTCTATCCTGTTGATTTGGAATCTTTGTAATCAGAGATTCTGACTGACTTGTATGCAAAGCTGCAAAGTATTTCTGTAAGGTAAAGCAAAGCAGTGTTTTACAAACACCTGGCAACAAACAAGAATATTAAACAATAGCACTGTACTTTTGTCCCTCAGGCAAGATTTATGGTCTTTACAGGTTTATTCTGATGAGTCTTTTTTTCCTCTCTTTGAATGAACATTGAAATAAAAAGAATGTTTTTCTAGTTAGTTCATTGTCTTTAGGAAGCAACATAAACTAAAGTTGTGTCTCTGATTGTTCTCTCTTGACATGCAAGACTTCTATGAATTCTTTATTCTGGTCTCTCTTGTTTGTATCTTATTTTCATAAAAACAATCATTTGCAGTATTCTGATGATGGCAGGTGTTTATAAAAGTCAAATTACACCAGACTGATATGGATAAAGTCTAAAAAATACCATAAAAGATGGAAGATATCAGTTAATTGAACAGTGTCATTACAGTTTTTATTTCTGAATAGGAAAAAAAGGGTAAATTGGAATGCCTAGATAAAAAAAATATTTTAGCTCTTATATTTATTTATTATGGCTATTATATTAAAAATCTATCAATGAAGATTTTATTTAATGATTATAATGGTTTAACATAGTATCCTGGCCCATGGTTCAGGGTTGGTGGCATGACTGCAGCAGATACTTGTAGTAAAAATAATCAAAGTTGTAGAAGGCATCATTTAAAAGAAATCCCACTTTATAAATGAGGTGGAATAAGTGATAGAAATAAAGTATTTCACTTACATTTCTCATTTGTACCTGTGTTTTGATGTTTAGGGTTCTTTTTTATTTTTTAAATATATTTGACATGACTCTTACAAGATTTGTTAATGGTTACCTTTAAAAGATGAAGATATTTGCATTACAGGTTCAAACACGTGCTTTGTATATTGAAATCAAATGGGAGATGTTTCCATCTACCAATGATGGGAGATGGTGCCTTGATGTCCTCGCCCCTGGCAGTTGAGATAAAGAGGAGTTTATGGCTTGTAATAAAAGCTTATGCTAATGAATGAACTTCAGTACTCGAAGGTGCTAAATCCACTTGCCAAAAAAGGTGTCATAAAACTCTTCTTTTTCCAGCCAAGGAGAAATGATAGAACAACTAAAAAATTAACCATAGTTATAAAAAGCACTTTAACTGCACACACTACAAATAAAAGTTCCAACACAAGTCATTTAAATGTTTTATCTATTAAATGGTTATGTATCTAAGGCACAGTTTCTTTCTAAAAAGCTTGAAAAGCCCAAAACCTTTGGCAAGGTATTTTAGGTCTTGATTCTCTCTCTTAGGGTATGTAGTTTAATCTGCCTCAAAGGTCTTCTTCAGTGTGTGCTATGAATTATTCTCTTCCTGTGTGCTGTGTACATGCCATGTCTGACCCTCCCAGCAGAAGGGGAAAAGCATCCAGCAGCACTATTGTCTTAAAAATTGTGATTTTCATGTTTTAGGCACCAAAAAGTGCTATAATACCTCCTTATGAATAACGCGATTTTTTTTTTCCTGGCAATTTTAAAAGAGAAAGCAAAGTAAACTCTGGGTGCCATCTGGTAGGATATAGGAGCTGCAGGTAAGCACACTAATAATACTTAATGCTGCTGCAACATGCTGTGTTTTCAGCACTGTAGGCATCAAGTGATGAATTCTCAGAACATTTCCTGTGCTCAAGGTAAATGTTACTAATCTCTTTAAGGAATCTTCTTGGTCTTGCTGAGAATAATACCTATGTGCTTGCCAGCCCTGGAACCCCTAAAATCGGCTTAATATTGTGTTTGCTGAAGTTTGTTCTTTCTCTGGCCAGCCCTTCTTTTTCCTGCCCTTTTCAGCAGCTCAGATTCTGCTTCTTCAGAGAACACCTGGTGAAAAAAACCAGACAAAATTAGTTTTTTGTTTTGGTTTTTTTTTTTTTTCTGAGATATCTGAGAACCCAGGGAAGTGTCGACCTACTGTCATGGTATAAAGAAAGGCAGATTTCCTTCCTACTGTCCAGACATTGCCCCACAGAAACAATAAATACTGTTCTGTGCATATTTTTATTACAGTAAATATGCAGACATATTTGCCAGGCTGGAATCCCTGCATGTTGCTAAGTTCATATTAGCTAAAAGAGACAGGCAGCAGTAAGTGTAATATATTGTCACAATTAATGTTCTAGCCTGTGACCATGTTTAATTAATTATTTTTATCACACTAGCAGTATGTTTAGTGTATAATTAATTTGCCCAGAAGCAGAAGAGTAAAGAAGAACGACTTTAAAACTGATGGTGAAAAGGTTCCTGGCATATCATAGTCAGGCTTGTTCTTCTGTCTTTCTTCACAGTGGAAGCCCTTGCAGTGTTTTTGCTTTAAAGTAAACAAAATGGATCCCTATGTATTTGCTAAGAAATTAATGTATCATTTGCTCTGTGTGGGACAAGGCATTAGTCTCAAGTCAGTGCAAGATGTGTAAGACAAGTGCATGAATTTTTTTTTGGTCTCTGTGTTACCTCTTAGGCAGGAAAAGCATCAGCTCCTATTCAGTATCTGTCAATGCTCCAAGTGGATGTGTTACATTTTTCTCACTTCCCAACATGACAGACATTGGGACTGTGGCTGTGTCTTGGTCTTTCTAGTTCTGGCAGCTGAATTCTAATACTTGCTCGGGGCTCTCTGTGACAAGCACACTCCTTGGTGAGGATGTGAGGAGCTTCCTCTGCCTTGGCACTTCAAAGCACTGCAGAGGCAGCTCTGCTGCTGCTCCCTGGGGCAGGTGGACAGGGGAGCAGGCCATGCCCTTGCCTCTGTCTCTACCCCTTGACCTTTGTGTCAGTCTGCTGGAGCTGGTGGAACTGGGGGAGCAGGCTGCACCCTTTCCAGAGACATCAGCCAGGGCACAGCCTTAAGGACCTGAGGGGGAATCAGCACAGCAGGGCACTGACACCTCCCCCAGGAGTGCTGAGCACAGGTGCCTGCTGAGCTTTAGGGCTGTAATGTGGGAAAACAGACCCTTGTGGATGTAGATTCTGAAGATGTAGAATGCAAAATACAAGTTGAAACATAAATACAAGTTGAAAACATAAATACTTGAACATTCGCTCACAGTCTGGCACACCAGGAGCACTGGAATCAAGGGAAATCACCACTTTACAATGTGCTGTGAAAGTTTTTGCTCTGTTAACAATTGGGCCCAAGAAAATGAAATGCTGATTTCACTCTTTCCATTGTGTTTCACTGGGTTTAACTGGCTTTCAAATTGGAGTCACCACTGGATGAGCGAGTCTGTGGTGGTGCCAAATAGCTGCACAGGCGTGAAATGTGACATCAGAACAATGCAGTGCCTAAGGTTCCCACTGCAAATGCCACCTGGATTTGTAATTTCCTCCATGCTTCTGAAATCACAACAATAGCATTAAAAATTCAAGTCAGGCAGAAGTTTTTCTGTCTCTGAATAGAGATCACTACAATGCTTACACTCTCTAAATGCAGATAATTAGAGGCTGTGGCATAATTCTCTTCTTCCTTGACCTAAAAGCAGTCACAAGTAAAGTCACTGCAGCAATTGGTTACTGTCTCAGAGAGCTAACAGAATGCATTGTGCCTACAGTGAGATCCTTGACTTGCATTAATTTGGGTGGCATGATCTTTACATTACTTTTTTTTTTTTCTTCAATTGCACAGTCTCATGGCAACTCTTATTTGGAGGTGAACATCAGCAGATGTAGGGAACAGTTGTGATAATGTCTGAACAGTAGGCAGGAGTGGAACAGGAATGCCAAATTTTAAGAATTTTCTCTTTTTTTTTAGTGTTTGGGGAATAAAGGAATCTATGCTATCTACTTTGCTTATAATTCACTAAAATGGGTCAATGCTTGAGCTAGCAGTTGCTCTGAAATTACAATGACTGACTGTAATTAAGAACTAATTTGTAGTCATAAAAAAGCCAGATAAGGGGCTATCCACTTCATGAGAAATGAATATAATCAGGATAACTGGCACAGCTGGTGGCCATACTCTGTCCTCTGTGAGCACACACAATTCCCATAATTCATAATAGGACGTATGTATCTGCCTCAGAAAGTGGTTACTTAAGAAAATTTCTTTTAGATTTGAAACATAAGAACTTACCGAGTGTGGGGACAGGGCTTGGGGAACAAGGTGCAACCATTTATTAACTATACAACATTAGCATTTTGATAGGTGTCATGTGAATGAATTGGGTAGATTTCTTTTGGTTTGCCAGAAAATGTCAGGTTTGTTTCAGAGGAGTTGTATTGAAGCTGAATGTGCCATTTTATAAATGTGAGCAGGAATTGACTTCAACTGAAGCCATTCCTTAGTTGTATTTGAATTTGTGGACTTCTTTCCCTTGATATCACAGGCAGAGCTAGCAGCACTACCCTGTAACCTTTTCATTTGTGATACTCAACTAACTTCTGTATGAAAACAATCAGCTTTAGCTTTACTGCAGAATATATATCTATAAAACCCTGTTAACTGTTTTCCATGTGCAAAACTGCAATTATGACCTCTTTGACTTAGCACTTATTCTACAGAAATAAGCAATTGCCATTTGGCTCTATTCATTTTGTACTTTGTTTCACACTTTCTTAAGATGTATCAGCAGACTTTTAATTATCCTGCAAATGATTCTATTAAGCATTCTCCTTGCATATTAAATGCAGAAGACATTGTTTTGAGCTTCCTTTTCCTCCTGTGAATAGAATGTGGGCAGACATAGAAAAATCAAATTATTTTACTAAATGAAAACAACCTGAGCAGAAGAAATCATTTTGAATAATGACAGCTTGGGTGAGAGTGTCACCATTTTCTATCAGTTTGCTCTGCATCAAATAGGAGCTCACTTGATGGAATGTTAAAAAAAGATGTGTCTAGTAAAAATAAGCTGTGACAGTCTCTAAGTAAATGTAATAAATCAGGAGGATTTTCAAAGGGAATAAAAAGTGTCATTTATGATGGTTACAGCTTATACGCCCACTATGATTCCTGTACTGGTACAGTTTATACTCTCCCATGGTAGATAAAATTATTACTTGATCTGTCAAAATGGAGTGACAAAATTTTTGTGGGTAGACAGCTTATTTAAGAATAGTAAAGTTCTATTGTGTGTTTGCTATCCTAACTCAAAGTACTGTAAAAAACAAGAAATGAGGGAAAGCAATCATTGTTCAGAAAGTTGAAATAAAATTGGGGAAAAAAAGGTTAGCAGCAAAAGTCTTAATGTTTTATCCCTAGGAATCTGAAGAAATAGTAAACATTCTGTCATCTGAGAAGTGATTATTTCAGTACCCTGTGAGACCTAAATTCAAGCAGATTTCCTGTGCTAGAGTGAATTGATAATTCTCAGAAAAAGTCTTTGCTCTGCTGGAAGTGGACTGGATTAATCACTCAGTTCCAGGTGTTCTCTGGAATGGGATTAATTCTGAGAATTGACTGTGGTTCCATAGTGCTGGCTCAGATTTGCCAGACACCCATATGTGACCAGGAAATTCAGAGACATGGAATATTTATGCAGCCTCAAGCACTGAATCATTGTCATTTACAGAAGTTCTGTTTCTCTACTTTTTGAGCACATAATCGAGAAGCTGCCAAGTCATGATGTGTAACTGCTCATGTAGGTAAAGGCATCTAATACTGGAAAGCTTTTAAAAGTAGCTGAAAATGTCTTATGGCCAGAATTAAAGTCAGCAAGGTGTCAGAAGTAAATAAAGTGCATATGTTCTGACAGTAGGAAGGAATACTCAGCCTTTGGGATGGGTTGTGCAGGAATGTATTGAATCTGTCATTACTTAAAGCCTTTAAATTTTGATTCAGAATACTTCCAGCTCTCTAAACTCACCATGAGCTACTGCTGAAACCTGAATAAAGGCCAGGCATACTCTTCTGTACCCTTTTTTCTCTGCTTGCACATTTTGAAAGAAATGTTGTGGAGTTACACTTGCAGTGCTAAATGTGGAGTTGGAGTTCTGTGCTCTGTTAGAAATGGCATTTAGAAGATGAATGCATTTGCATATTTTCTGAAGAAGTGATCACAGTTGAAGGCAAAGGATGATTCCAACATAAGGAATAAGTCCCATATTTCAAAATTGCTACTAATTCCCACTAACCAGATCATACCAGTTCCCACTAGGCAGCTGAAACCCCAAGTGCTTTGGAAGGAGCATGGCTCTAAAAATTTTAGGCTGATCTATAGTGAACTCACTTCACTGACAGAACAACTCCGTTCTCTCTGTTATGGCTATTTCTTTAAGGCATTTTCTACTCAGAAAATGCCTTAAAGAAATTTCTACAGCTTCCTAGAGCATTCATTAATTTTGGTAAAGGAAAAGGGGAGTTGTGGGAGAGGGAGCAATCAAAATTGGGAAACTATTCCCTCCTCTTCAGATAAAGGACAAGCTGTAAAGTGACTGTCTGGATTTTCTAAAATGCTCAGTGAGATGCTGCTTTGGGTCTACCCTTAGTGAAGATAAGCTGGTTTTCATGGGCATCGGCTTGCTCCTACTGCTCGTAGAGCTGAAAGAATGGTTGTGGCAAGTGGAGTCAAACTGGACTTCTTCCCCCAGAAAATGGACATTTTAGGAAAATAAAGCATTTCCTTGCACCAATGGAAAAGTCAGCATAGTGTAGTCTCACTAGGTGGACAGCAAAATTCATGACAAAAATAAGCAAGGGGACATCAAACACACCATAGAGTTTTTTTTTTCCAAGAGCAGAGTCTTCTAAATATAGATTATAGTAATTTACTTTCAAACAACTCATTTTCAGCATCTGACATGTTCATTAACCCCAGGTAGAAAAATTATTGTGGTGCATTAATTTTTTACCAATGAAGACATTAGTCATATTTGCAAGTATCATTAGTGTCTGCCACCGAGGTGGAAAAGTCTTACTGTCTCTCTCCAAATGGAGGATGCATTAGAATGTTAACTAGGGTCTGCTGAGTTCTGTGGGTTATCAGCCCTTGCACGCTTTTATGCATTGAATTTTAATTAGACTTTTCTAAAAGTACATCATTAAAAGACATGTTTTATATGTGAATGGGAGAGGTACGTAATCCTTTGGTAAAATAAGGCAAAATGTACAAGGATTTAGTGTAAGTATTCTGATAGTTCTTCTGACAATATGAAAGGTACAAGTTCGTATATTAAACTGTGTGTGTGCTCAGCAATTATAAGAAGGAAATGAGATCAGAGGTATTAGAGTCCACTGGGGGGGAAGGGAAGGTTTCAGAGGTGCCAGCAACAGCAGGTAGGTGAGGTCAGGGAGACTTGGGTGTTTTTCTTCCCACTGCGTCACGATAAATCCCTTACACAGAGCATTCCTAAAATAAAGGCTGAGTATGGAAAAATGTCTCTGAACGATTGCCTCCTATCTTAGATGCTTTTCTGTAGGTTATTTCTACTAGATGATCACAAAGTCTTTCATTTTATCAAATCTATATTTAAACAGTTTTGCTTTGCATTTATCTATGACCTATTTTTTTAATCCTTCAGGGAATAGTCCTTCTAGCTTTTGTTAAAGACGTGATGAAAAGGAGAAAAAGTTGAAACAATGTTGCTCTAGTTAAATTTTTTCACATTTAAAAAACGTTCAAATTTTATTCCCTGAAGTATAAGGCTGTATATTTGTACAGTGGATAATATTTTAGAACATTATTTTTGTAGCTAGAAGGATGAAGGTGTGTCTTACTGATGAATATGACTAAATTTTGGTCAGGAGCCAAGGGAAACTGACATTCCCTTTAGTAGTTCTTGTAAAACTTGTAATCAATTATTCCCTATTTCCCCAGTTCCATCCCCTTTTACTTTCAATGTCCAATTTCCACTTAAATGAAAGAAGGCATGAATGAGCTCTATGCAGAACCTGCTGAGAACAGTCAACAAGTTCACTAATGGGAGTAACATAATGTGGTGGAAGACATACCTGATTCTCTTCTTCCCTCAGACCAGTTTGGTTGGGTTTCTTTCCTGATACTTTTTGGTATAATAAAGGCAACAGTCTGGCAAAAAAAGAGAAACCATTTATAATTCAAAGTTATTTTCTAACTAATCTGTCCATTATTAGTACAGCTGGGATGGGTCTTGTCTTGCATTGCTCTAAAATTAGGTGTATTGTCTAACTGTGTCTTTTCTCCAATGGAGAAAAGTGGAACAGGAGTCAGTGTAAGGATCAGTCACTTCCAATGACAATGCTCATTTTCCAGAGTCACAGAAGGCAACCAGATTCCTGGGCACAGGATTCCATCAGGAGCATGACCAGGGTGGGATGTGGTGCATCTCTGGAGCTGCCCATCTCCATGCTGGGCCTGGAGCAGTGATGGGTTTTAAATGTTTGGTTTACAGTTATTGTTAGAACAGACTGTCCAGTGGTGTCTGGAGAGTCCTTTCACTGCGTCCTTTCACACACCAAAACCACAGGCATCACCAAGTGATGTATCAACAGAGCTCCTTAAGTAGGAAATAGTTTATTTTTCCCTAACCAGAGGATTGCCCAGTTAGAGTGTGAGAGTGTCCATAGTTGCCTCCACTGCAGGAAAAGAGTGGAATATTAATTGTCCTGGTTTAGGGCATTCCTAATTGAATTTTTAGCTGGTGAATGTTTGGATTATCATGAGGAATGCCTAAATGTTAAATGATGTAGCATTTAGGAATCTGATGGTGTATGAAGCTGATGGCAAACTGTGACACCAGATATAAACCTTGTCTTCAAGAGGAGAATAAATTGTAGATTCATCCTCTCTTAATAAAGACCTCTGTTATTAGGTTTGTAACTTACTAATTTTTTACCACTTTTGTAAAGTATGTTAGATCTTTCTGATTAAAAAGATGTTTTTTTTTCATTTTCTTGGTAGTGTAGGTGGTAGCATACAATGTGAAATTCCATGAGATTCTCCAGGGAGATGAAATATTAGAATTGGTAATGCAGTTTGAAAATGAAGGCAGGAATGCCCTTTGAGCTTCATGTATCAAAATAAAAGTAAACTTATTAGAACTTTGTTGCATTACTCATGGATTTGCCTTGATTGTAAAAACTTTGTTTAACCAGTATTTAATTTAGTTGTACTACCTAAATTTTTTAAAATAAAGGTAGTAAGTTCTCGTTACTGATTATATTAGTAGTGGAAACTTTAGTTCATGCATCTATTAATTATTGAACATTTGAGTGATTATTTGATCACATCACAATATGAGTAGTTGAATAGGTACAGATGTTGCTTGCTTAATTTCAGTGTTATAATTCAGATTTTTTGAATACAATAATAAGTCCATTTATGAAGCCTTTGTGTAACCATTCTTTTCAGTAGAGTTTTCCTATGGTAGAAGTTTCTAGGAACTGGAAAGCTCACCGAATATTTAACCATTGTACAATTTAATGGCACCTAATATTACATTTCTGGCATTTACACAATACAAAAGCTATTTGTTGCATTTTCATTTGTTTGCCTTTGAGCTCAGCCATAGAAAGTTATTTTCATCTTGAGATAGTTGTATTATTTAAGTACTTTTTGTTTTGATGGAAATTACTTTTGTAGGCAGAAATTTACCGCTTTGACTGCGATCAGGGCCACAGCTCAGTCTGTAACATTCACTGCTGACATGCCTATTTCCTACCTGTCAGAATGAAATACTAATGGTATGTCCTATGAATTCTGACATTGCTTTCTTATTTTTTATAACCAAGGTCACTTTGCTTCAAGTTTACATTTGGCATGCAAATAGCAATGAAACTGTAAAAAGGTTTATTTTATTTTTTTTTCTTGCAGCAAATTTGTGCTGATTGTGTCCTATTTTAATATTTTTTCATTTCAAAGAGTAAAACATTGGAGAAATTTAGGTTGATAGATAAGGCATTTACTTGTTGGAAAGCAGAAAAAGGTGGTTTTTCATCTTTATTAAATACACACGCTAAATCAGACTGGCTAATCAGCTGGTTCTTTTCTCAGCGTCTATATTACTGCATTCATGTTTAAATGAAGCATTTGAAAGGTGTTTAAGGACTATTGTCTAACCCTTACAACATTGCTGTTCACAAAGAGTCTAAAGGAAGCTTTAGTCTCTGTAGGAAAGGATGGTCTTTTGGGTAAAAGACATTGCATTTCCCTTGAACACACCAAGTCAGGCTTGCATTCCAATTCCCAGGGCCGATTTTCCACCGAATCTTTGTTCTTTAATCATAATTTTCACTATTGTCTGCTGAGAATGTAATTTCTTTTCTTTCAATACTCAGGAGCAAGAAGCCTTGTTTATGGCTCTGAAGTGGGGAACAATTGCACCCCAGGAAAGCAGAGCCCTTGTTTTATCTGCCTGCTTGGGTGCAGGGCAGGCAAAGCTTCTCCCATGGCTGCCCTGCATGGACTCTCTCTGGGTAGCCCAGGAGAAGTGACTCAGCTTAAAGTTGGCATTTTTGGGGAGTACTTCCTGGCTGTGACATGTTTTCAATTGCAATTCTCATGATCTTACCACGAGATCAATCTGTTACACTGAGATAATTTTGTGTCTGTTTGGTTTTGTTTTATTCTGGGATAATTTTTTGGGTTTCTTTAGCCAGCTGGAATAAGGTTTTTTTTTAGCACTGCTCTGACAAAAACATTCTTGTAAGTTGGAACAATAGGCAGGTTTTGTGTAACAATCTTTTCATTTATTCCAAAACTATGAAACACTGTATTTCCATTGTTCAGAAATGCCAATAAAAGGAGGAGTCGTTTTCGTGGTATAAAAGGAGCTGCTCTTGTGATGGAAACTCAGCAGCACAGTGCCTAGAATTAGGGTCTCTGGAGCATCAAAATACACCTTAATAACCAGACTCCTAGGTAGTTTTCGAAAGGCAAGGGTGTGATCTCAAGATTTCCTTGCAGTGCACTCAATTTCAGATCTATCCATTCTGCAGCAGTAAATTGATGGAATAATGCAGAACACCACTCTCTTTGGCATATCCAGAAAGAAACAAGAGGCTCTTTATACTGATGTGTGACATAATTTTTTGCAATTTTATCCTTATTGGAGAAATTCCTTTTTTATATTTTGAATTGTTAGATTTTATTTTGGTTAGTATCAAAGGATATTCATGAACTGGAGGAGGCATAGCAAGAGGATCCTGTTACTGTCATCCCTTTCCTTTTGGCAGTCACTGGGACTTTGTGCTGCTTTACAGAATCAGCTCTGCAATACTCTACAAGCTTGGTTTTTCAGCAGTCATTTTGGTCTGGGAAATAGCTTGATTGCTTCAAAATCAAAATTTGCTTTGGTAGATTGAGATTTCCCTGCTGTCAGCAATGGGGGGAAGTATTTGTGGTGGAAGAGCACAAAGTTGAAGGACACAGACTCTGAGATTTGTCCTCAAATTTGCAGCTGGTGTTTGAACAGCCTTCAGCAAGTGTCTCCCCTCACAAAGTGTATTTTGTAGGCATTTTTTGTAGTGTTGGAAGACACTGAAGTCCTGCAATAGGATGTACAAAGTGGTATTTTGTTTCCAAGAAAAATTTTTAAAGCCCACAGTCTTTATGTGCTATTTCTTTGTGCACAAGGAATTTTTTTCATCATATCTGATTTCTGTTTCCCTGAATTCAGAGTCTCCATCCAGTTAAATCTAAATATAAGGAAGAAGCTGAAAGTAAAGAAAAAGTAAGCCTTCTGGACTGTACTTACCTCTGTTATCTAGCCAGAAGTGTAGTTATTAGATTTGTTTCCATGTCTGTGTATGATGTGGGTAAGTCTACTGCACATCTATATTTTTAGAATGCCGCCTCTCCTGAAGGAAAGCTATCTTTTTTCTTGTCTTTCTTAATTTTCTTTTCTCTTTTTTTTTTTTCTTTTCTTTTTTGGAGTGTGAGGAAAGTCTGAGCTCAGTGTCATTCAATGGCAGTAGCCTTGCAAGGTGAGAAAATCCATTAAAGGCATATAAATAACCACTTTCCTTTATTTTTTTTTTTTGGTTAAGGAAAAAGTCTCCACTTATTTGCCTTTGGAGTAATAATGCAAAAGCTTCTATTGTAATCTGTGTGCCCAGCACTGTATCTTTTCCCTCTCAGACAGAAAGAAATGGCTTTATTTTTCTAATCTGCCAATCTAACCTCTGCGATTCTGATGTAGACATTTACCAGAGGTCTGAGCCCTGTTTGTGCTGCTCTGATTTATAGAGAGTTCTCACTGATATATGGCCTTGATGTTCCTCCTCTTCTGTATTTTAGCTGTTGGTGGCTGTTCTTTGATTGTTATTTGTTAAGTCTTGTTACTGCACTGCTCTAATTATAGCTCCCATTATTTTTAGGGAAATGCTGAAATACAAGCTCAAAAGGGGCTTTAGAAGTGCTCAGATAAGAATTGGAGATGTGATAAGCGCTCGTCAACAGGCTTCTGGGGCTTTTCATTTGCCATCATTCAAATAATAATTAGAATATTTAGATGCTAAGTACATATCTGAGGGAGAAAATCAAATGGAAATGGTTGGGGCTTTAATATGTATATATATAAATAGAATATAATGCAGATCTTCACTTGTGTGGACTGACACACAATGTAGAGTTATGTGTATTTTGTCTTTGTTTTGCAGAGCTGTTCTTTACAGGAAGTACTGCAGGCTTTTTATAGTAAATGAAACTGCTAAATATGGATTATGTAGGAGCAGAATTGGTAAAAGACCTGCAGAATGGCTCTGTACTTAAATGCAAAAAGAGAAAGGCACAGTCTAAATTCTCTTAGTGTGGACAGTCTAAGTCATTGCTTCAACCTGGTTTTGATCATAAACAATTGTCAGAAGAACTTTTTGAAAGAGACAGCACAAAAGAAAGGAAACTTAGTAATGAAAATGGGGGGACTATAACAGTAAATAAATAGTAAATAGGGAATAAAATGAAACATGTACTAGAAATACCTGGAAAAGTAATCATTAAGTGTATGCCAGAATCCATGTGAAGGCATTCCCAGCTTGCCATGTTTCAGGATTGGGAAAGCTGCCTAGGAGCCATACAGTTATCTGTGGTTGCAAAATGTCTAACTTTGCAAGGATGACTCCAATTCCTTTGCCATTTCTTCACAAGCATTGGAAGCAGCAGAGATGGCTCTTCTATACTGGTAGTAAGACCAACGGTTTGCTATGTTTTAAATGCCTATCTTACAAAACATTTTGCTTTTGTAGCTGAAGCCTTGCTCTCTTGTGACTATTGACTCTCCATGAAGCTCATTCTGCAGTAAATATTTTTTCCTTTACCAATGTAAACGTTCCTGATTTCTTATGCATCTCACCCCCCTCTCTCTATGCCTGGTGATCTTCCCTATAGATCCCTTCTGTTTGGATAACTGTGTGCATCAGATGGCAAATGGTTGACTGCTGGTTTGCATGTTGCTGGGATCAATCCTTCACTGATAGGGCAATGGACTGGATGACCTAAGATATGTCTTTCATCTCTATTTTATCACTGCAAAATGCAAGTGGGCGTGCAAATCCCAGCTCTTTGCCAAAGCCATCTGCTCAAAAATATTATACAAACAGACAAGGAGGGTTTAAACTAATTGCAACTTTTGTCTGGTTACGAAAATTATTCTTTGCTACTGCAATCATGTATCTGGGCTTCCTCTAGTTGTGTCTTTTTTAAAATCAGAAAATCTCCTCTGAGCACAAGATGAAGGCTTTGGGTATTTTTCAGAGATTTTTGGATGTCCCCAGTCCACTTTCTCTGGAAACTGGCAGTTTCTCTGATTGCCAATCAGTTCAATGCACTCATTGTACAAAGACTGCTCATATTTTCCCCTACAATATCAAAGACAGCAATAGGAAAGGCCTAAGTTAGGTTTTCTATTAAATTGTTGCCTTTTTCAGGCTTTTTCACTTTGAAAGGCCTGTCTCTTGGGAAGAACTAGGATTCACATCAATATAAATTTTGTCTTTGGTGTTGGAAACTCTTTGCTTGCATGAGATGGTGTATTTTGCCTGTGTTGAGAGGAACTTCATTTCACATGGGCTGGAGAAACTGGACTGAACGTGACCTACTTCTAGAGCCTCCAGCAAACCAGAGAATGGTTCCTCTGAACTTCCATGGTCTCCTCTTTCTCTCAGAGCTCGCTGCACCCATTTCCTATTTCCCGATTTGATCAAGAAATGCTTCCAGGGTGACGTGGGCTGTTTCCCCAGCTGGGATGAGTTGTCCCCTGTTTTGTGTGCCCAGCTGTCCTGGGCAGCCCTTCTGCATGCTGAGCTGTGCAGCAGCCAGATGAGGAGTGAATCCTCCCCCGTGCAGCGGGTCACTGAGCTCAGCTCCGAGGCTGTGCTGCGCTGCCGCCGGCTTTTCGGGTGACAGATGGAAAGCCATAAGCTTTGTCACTAAGTGTTGCCTGAGCCAGTAACAGTTGTATGTGCAGTTCAGGGTGCTGGTGTATTCAAAGTTTTATTTGTGTGTTTTGGTTGTGTTTGTGTGATATTGTAAAAAAGAAAAAAAAAAAAAACCGATTAATCTCTTGGCTGGTTAAAGGGAGCTCCCCTTAAAAATAGTAGGGAGGAAAAGGAAAGCTGTTTATGTTCATTTTTAATAGGATTTTTCAGCTTGTTTGGTTTTTCCCCTTCTTTTTCTTTTGGCCAACCCTTTATGGTTTTTACCTTTTCAAGTAGTAACTAAGAATATTTTTAGCCCTGTATTGTATCAGAGGCATCAGCTCCAGAGAAACTCTGCATCTAAATAAAAGGCTCACTGTTGTCTCAATCAACGTAAGCTGAGTTTGATCACAGTTTTAACACTCTCCAAAGTAATTACATTATTTTTCTGTTCCATGAGTCTGTATTTCAACACATAGAAATCTTTTGCTATTAAAAGTTCTTTTGGAATGGTTAAATTACCTGTGGTGATTATGTGTATCTGTGCTGCCATTGACTCAGTCTCAGAGAGGCTGAACAGCGCTAAAATCTGACCTTAGAGCAGGATATGTGGATATTTGCTTAGAATGAGTGAGGTTGGTTCATCAGAGAAAACAACCAACGTATTTAGCTAAGTATTGGACAATTTTTAGCATTGTATTAGTACATAATTAACAGTTTTGCAACTAGCTTAATAAACAAACAACAATTAAACTTCCACATATGGCTTACTTTGCAAAGTTACACCGCCATGCAGAACTAATGGGTTTGCTACCACATGTTAGGAACAATTCTGTTATAGTTTAATGAAACTGGTGGTTTGTCTGTTGCAGGAATGGCTTTACATTCTTATCAATATCAAATAAAGTATTGGACGTGGGTTGCATTTTATTGCCTATTACCAGACACCTTGCATTGGGATTTGCAGAGAATTTTAGGGTCAGTGAGAACTTATGTCTTATGTTTTAACGAGGAAAATTAACTGAATTTGAAGAGGAGCCACTGCACTGTTTGGTATCTTAGTGATAATAATGAGATATGATCCTTATCTTCTGCAGGCTCTATGCCAGTTAAATATTACTCAGCTTGGACATCCTAAAGGTCAAGGAAGCAATCCGGGTTTTCATGGCTGGAAACTGAAGAGCAACAGGGTAATGTGGCTGGAACGGCACGAGGGGCAGGGCTGTTGGTACCCAAAATGTGAATGAGGCCAGCCTTGTTCCCAAGCACAGGGAGTGTTTTCTGCTTGCACTGCTCATAATTCAAGTGAGAATGGCCAAGTAGGTGGGGCTGAGGGAGGGGCAGAGTTTTCCCTCACTAAAGCCATTGCAGGAAAAAACAAAATACTGCACAGATTTCTCATGAGCTGCTGCTACCAGGGGTCCTGTCCCTTTGTGGGACACATTATAAGGCTGCACACACTGCTCTGGAAACCAGCACAGGCGGTTTTTGCAGTTAATGTGTTTTCCCCAAAGTTGCAGCTCTGGTTGGAGATTGCAGCTGCTGAGATTGCAGGTCAGGGCCATGCCCTGCAATGCTGCAGTGGCAGCCTTGTGAAGCTGCATTTGTGTGCAATTCATACCAGTGGCATTAAGGGCTGCTGCACCAAAACCCCTGAAATTCAGGAATTTCTGTGTCTTTATTCCCTTTTTAGTCATAAGTAAATAAAATCAGGAATTTGTGTAGATACACAGACTTGAATGCATTTGAAATGCATTTTGATGGATTTTTCCTTAATAAACCAATGACAATCACTTGCTTCTCCCTTTTGCTGTTCTTAAAAAAGTTGAATTATTTTGAAAATGGAAACTTGTCATGAAGGGAGATTTGGTTTGTATTGTTTCATGTGCAAACTTCAGCTTTACCTTTACAACTTCCTTTACTGTTTTATGGCTTATGACATTTGTGTCAGATCTACTTTTGTTTCGCAATGTAAGCTATATTCTTTTACTGTATGTCATCCCTCTGCATGAAAGAGAGCTGGACAGAGGTTAGGATATTATCTTTTTGAGGCTAATTAAATTCCAGCATAATCATTACACCTTGCCTATATTTTCTTGTTGAATATAAAACTTGCTTTGAGCAGGAGGTTGGCCGAGATAACCTCCCAAATTTGCTTCTGACCTGAATTACTCTGATTCTATAAAAACAACAGTCGAAGGTGTGTGTTTATTGTAGAAAGAGATGTTTCATTGCCTAAAATTCTGTTTTTGAGAAGTCAGAGTTCATTGTAGAACATTCTGACTTGTGGTAATAGAAAATGAGATTTCCCAGAAGAAAACTGTAACTCTAACATGGACACAGCTAAATACATTCTTCAAATTTCCATCCTCCAGCCTGTAGGTCCTGCATCCTGCAGAAAATACCTGTTCTTCTCAAGGCCATGTAGCTCACAGAAGGCAAACATGTTTTTCTAAAACAGAGGCTTTGCCTTTTAAGAAAAAGGATTGAAATGAAGTGGAAGACTATAATTTAAAAACAAAGGTCTCCACAGTTTCAGGTTGTGGAGAACTCATGCTGTATAAATTTTTTAGAACACCAATATTTCAGTTGCTGAGTTGATGGATGAACTTGGCAGCCTGTCCTCAAACGATCTGGGATTTTTAGAAAAACAAAAAACAGCACCCTTAATGCCAGGCTTTAAACTGTATTTAATAAAAAATAGAGCTGTGTGCAATGTGCTTATTTTGCTTTTTTAGCTATGAGGCCTGTTGCTGCATTCAGCCATTAACTTCTACCTCATTCTGTCAATATCCAGGATTGCAGATACAATAAGCCACCCTGACTGCCTTCAGGAGGATGCAAACTAAGGGGAGAAAAACAGCCACAACTTAGCCATGCCTCTCTTAACTCTTTCTTCTCTGATCATGTTTATTCTCTCATTTGATCTTCAGAAACTAAAAACTAATTTAAACATGATACAGGCTCCCTCATGGGACAAGAGCACAGAGCACAGTGCTCACAGTCACTAAGGAAGACATATGAGCTTACATCTGGGGTGGGTAAAAGGTCCCTGGGTTTTGTATGCTTAAACTTCTCTGTGTGAAGTCAAAATAGATAATCCCAGAGAAGCAGGCAGGAAGGGCAAGGGAATACGAGTAGGATATGAAGAGATCATGGCCTCTGTTCTCCACAGAATCATTTCCATTTCATTTTCTAAAGCCTCCAAAGAAACAGGTCATCTGGCCTCTATATCTGACAGAATACATATAGAAGGGCTCTGCCTCCAAATCCAAGCCCTTGCCCACTATTTGTTGTTTTCTGTTCATGAGAGTCCACAGACCTGCTTATATGCAAATAATTAAAGGTCTGTCTAAAAATGAATGATGATAATTAGGATAAGATTATAATTATTGAACTTCACTGTATCTTTTGCAGTTTCTATTGCCTTTAAGACTGGGATATGCAAGGGAAAAGTGCAGCAAGCAATGCTTTGGTAAATATGCAGGAAATTTAAAATCAGTAAACTGGTCCTTGATTGTGAATCCAGCTGTGCAATAGTTTCTTTCTTTCTTAAGTTGTTCTGAGTCACAGGCAGTTTCAGTATAAAAATATACACATCAGGCTAAAAATCCACATGCTTTCTTTGCTGCACCAAGTTCTAATATGTCAAATTTTGTGCAGTCAGTCAAGCTACATAACTTTATTTACTGGAGAATACTGAAAGCTAGCTCTCCATGTCAGTAGTCAGAAATAATTAAACAAAAAATAGTTTCACAGAGGGTTTGGGTAAGAAGAAAGCAATTTAATTTCTTTCCAGCTTAGGTTTCATGCTCAGTTAATTACAGAATCGTGGAATCACAGAATAATTGAGGTTGGAAAGAACCTCAGGAGATCTCTAGTCCAGCCTCCTTCTCAAGGCAGAGCCAGCTGTGAAATCAGACCAAGTTGCTCAGGGCTTTATCCAGTCAGATCTTGAAAACCTCCAAGGATAGCAATGGCACAACCTCTCTGCACTGTCCTCATGGGAAACAAGTTTCTCCTTCTGTGCCATCAGATCTGCTCTAATTTCAATTTGTATCAGTTGTTGCTCGTCCTGCTGGGATGCGGCACTGTGGAGAGCCTGGTCCCTCCTCTGTGGAACCATTTGGAGGCTCTGGGGTCTCTTCTCCAGACTGAGCCAGGCCTGCCCCTCCAGCCCCAGAGAAGTGCTTCACCCCACAGCCATCCCAGCGCTGATCTTGCTCCAGATGATCAACGCCTCTCTTGTATCTGGAGGGGAAAATCTAGACAAGGGCTGAGCAGAGAGGAATAATTGCTTTGCTACATCCCCTGGCCATGCTCCTGGTCAGATATCCAAGGGTGCTGCTGTCCTTCTTTGCTGCTAGGGAACATGGTTGGCTTGTTTGAAACTTCCCAGCCCTCTGTCATGGCAAGGGCTTGCGGGATTTTGCATTTCTCCTTGCTGAGTTTCATTAGGTTCCTGCCTGCCCTTTTCTCCAGCCTGGGTGGCAGCCCTGCCCTTGGACATGCTGACTGATCCCCCAGGTCTGGTCCTCTCCATTTACAAAATACTGCCATGCATTTCTAGTAGAGCCATATCTGCTGCATTTATTATAGTAGAAATAAAACAACACAGTTTAGACTCAGTGTTTTGACAGTATGAATTTTTGTTTATATCATAGCTGTAAAGTTGTGGAACAGAAAGCTTTGTAAAATTTAACTAAATCATACTGATAGTTAAAATACATAAAAAAAGTCTTTGTGTGCCAAATACCTATTTTACTTGGGTTTGATTTTAATTCATATGTCATGCTGTCCACATTCAATTACATTTGGACCCTCTGGGTTGGACTTGTTCTTGGAAAAAGGTAGATGCACTCCTGTCTGCTTCCTGAGTGTGCTAATACGTCACTGCATTGGCTGCAAAATGCATGGTGATATCCATTCGTAAAACAGAAATGGAAACTCTAAAAAACAGTGGCTTGGTGCAGTGTCCCGTGGGGCTGGAAAAAGAAGCCAAATCACAAGTCCCATTCCACTGCCCAGGCGTTAGATTAATACCCTTTCTGGCAGCTATTTAATTCAGAATAGATTTAGATCAGAACTTTTGTTTGAACACAGTGGCCATTTAATCATGCCAAAATGTTTCCACTGTTCCCATTTTTTCTTTCATTACATTGTGTGCTAAAGAAATTATAATCAGCAAAGCACTAGAATTATCACCTGGCTATCCTGAATCATAATGAAGTACTGTGTGGCATTTTACTGTTCCAATTCCTGACTTGTGGTTAAATTTGATATGCAGCATACTGAATTCACATTATTGTGTAAATATTCTCATTATAAGCTATAATTTGCTTTTGATCTGAAAAGGTCATAAACATGCCATCAGTTATTTCGTAGTAGTATAGAATGATTCGTTGGGATTTTTCTCCACTCAGAATGGGAGGTATCTGCAGGAACTGTATGGTAATGCCTGGCAAATGTTGACTTTTATCAATGGCTTGTGTTTGCTTCACGCCTTCAACTCCTACATATTATAGCAGTGATTGCTGTTTCTGTTTTATTCTATGGTGGTTTAGTATTATGCTGGATATACTACTTTGCATAATGTTATCAAATTCCTACTATTAGGCCTTGGAAAATATTCAGCTCATATTCCAAACTGTTCTGAAATAATGGTAAGTTTAAATCTAATTTGTATTCAATAATTCAAGGTCCATAAATGATTGTCAACCATCAATTTAATGCATCTTTAATTCTGTTTTGAAAAACAAACATTTGAATTTTATCTTTTCCAAGTCCCATCTGAAGCTGGTTTTTTTTTTGTTGTTGTTGTTTTGACTATTTCTCGCCTTACTATTCCTTCTGGTCCTGTCACAATCTCTCCATGAAATCAGAGTAATGACTGTGGTGCAGCAGCTTTTCTGAGAAAGCACCTTAGCATCTTATGGGACTTTGGGGAGGAATTTATACTCACACTGAGCCAGAAAGGAAAAGATGTGACTTCTTTCTCACATAAAGTCTTGGTGTTAAGGGAGGTGGCAAGTCAGCAAGAACAGGAAACAGTATTTTTATTATTTCAGTCCAAGTTATTGCAAATTGTAGGTGGCTGCTGCTTGGAATTGTCCCAAATCTGAATGGGTGCTTTATAATAAAGTAGAAATGCAGTACAGGAAGAGTTATTAAATGTAGATGATCTCTGGGGCATGGCAGAGGCATGGATGCTTTGTTTGGATTGCAGACTTCAGTTTAAGTAGCCACCAACATTGCATTTCTATGCATGGAGATTAAACTGTAAGATTAAACAAAAATTAGCCACTTCCTAGGGCTGCCAAAAGCTACCAACAATTCAGGATTTGGCAAAACTGACAAGAAATCTATATTCCACCCTTTGGGCTCATGGAGGGGAAAGACAGAGTCTGTGGGCTCTTCCTTGTGGGAACAGAAATGCCAGGTAGCACAGAACTGAACCCATCCAGAGAATTCCTGATGGAAAGTTGTGAGGGATGCAGTGATGGAAGTTGTGAGGAATTCAGCGATGGAAAGTTGTGAGGGGTTCAGCGATGGAAAGTTGTGAGGGGTTCAGCGATGGAAAGTTGTGAGGGGTTCAGCGATGGAAAGTTGTGAGGGGTTCAGCGATGGAAAGTTGTGAGGGGTTCAGTGATGGAAAGTTGTGAGGGGTTCTGTGATGGAAAGTTGTGAGGGGTTCAGTGATGGAAAGTTGTGAGGGGTTCAGTGATGGAAAGTTGTGAGGGTTCAGTGATGGAAAGTTGTGAGGGGTTCAGTGATGGAAAGTTGTGAGGGGTTCTGTGATGGAAAGTTGTGAGGGGTTCAGCGATGGAAAGTTGTGAGGGGTTCAGTGATGGAAAGTTGTGAGGGGTTCAGTGATGCCACTTCCCAAGCTGGGATGGGAACCTGAGCCCCAGTGTTTGCATTAAACAACACCCCTGAGTCAAACCTCTCAGCCAGGCTCTACAACTTGTTTACTGGTGGTTTTTGGGGCTGCATGGTAGCTGACAATCTTTGGGCTTGTTGCTTGTACTTTGTCAGAGCAAACTGTAGGAAAACTCAGAATTATTAATAATCCAGGATTACAAAGTTTGGTGATGCAATTTTCTTTTGTGACTTTGCTGTCTGTCTGGTGAGGAACATTTTCTGTATTTAAGGAGTTTTTCTGAAGACCATCACATAATATGGATTGAATTAGTTTGCATATAGCAACATTAATAAACCCAAATCATAGATGAGGAATGACCGTTCTGGTGTCTGAAGTCAGTGTCCCAAATTCACATGAATTGTCAGGTTAGCTGAATACACAGGTGCTGTCTTACAAATTTTCTACTCAGACATTTCTCATTGCATGCCCTTGAAAGTCTACAGAGAGGTGATGAGCAAGGATTTGAGCGTTACCTGAACCCTCTTTATGCACGGCAGCAATTGACTGATGCACTTTTTTCCTACCATTATGTACACAAAGGAGCAACACTTTCCTCTTCCAGAGTATGTTGAAAAGCATTTTTGGTGTCTTAAGACAGCTACTTTCATGCAAGTTTTCCCTACAGCCTCAGATTTTTGATGGAATCTTGGAGGGTGTTCTGTAGATTTAATCTTACCAACACTGAATTTACTCCAGCCAAAAGTGTTTTAAAAATCAAAAGCAAATACATATCTAAGAAAAGTGCCTCACTGTTTCTCCCTCAGTTGCAGCACATATTCAAGATTTCCTTTACTGGGATTCTCAGTCTTTTGATGGTAAGGGAGTATATTTGCTCACTACAGAAGTCACAGCTGAAATTCCAAGGCTGTATTTGCTGTGTGTAGTCCAGGATTTTAGTAATAATGGAGATCAATCAGAGAAAGCCCAAATTTTTCTGGCAGACTTTCTTGGCATAATTTTGTCTAGAAAATCTTCATATGGCTCATAAAAATTCATTTATTTCCACTACTGCCTCATGTGATAGAAAAAACCCACATAAAATCCTTATCCTCAGATGTTTGCTATATATATGGGTAAGAAAGTCTTATAGTTCCCCTGCCTGTTGTTCATTATTTTAGCCTCAACACAGTAATCAGTTAACAAAGAACAGTAACTTTTTATTTTCATACTTTTATTCAGAAAAAGAAACAAATTATCTCCCTCATTTACATTTATATTTAATCCATGAGACATCTTGTCTTTTTTTTCCTGAGGAGCAGGGAACAGATTTGTGTCCAGATAGATAGTTTACCAGGATCTGCCTTTGAAGGTCTATTAATTAAAATGTGGATATCTGCCTTCCTGAGTCTGTTTAAATATGCCTTAAATATGTCTTAGCCTTAAATCTGTCTTAGAAGATTTACACTTTTGCTTTTATAAAAATAGCATTAAAAATAATAAAAATAATCATTTGTAAGACCATTTTTATGATAAAGGAAATTATTTTTGTATAACCAACAATGTAGGAACTATCAATTTTTATAACTTTTTCCTGTGAGTGCTTTTTAGCAATTTCATAACACTGAAGAGAAGGATATTAGTAAAATGCATTGTTGTTGGTTTTTCTCTATGTCTTTTCAGTTATAGATCTGGATGTAGAAGTCCTTAGTATGTCAAACTCTTTCTAAACCAGGTGCATGCTTTTGCTGAAAAGACTCATGATGGCAAGAACCGAGGAGCAGAATCATGTCAAAACATCCCAAAGTCAGCAGGAAATTCTTTTCTAGTTAGAGGGCCTGCACAAAGCTCAACATTTCAATAGTGCCTCATTTAATTCAGGATGTAAATGAGGATTAAATACTGCCTAGGACTACACATGGAGCTTGCAAAGTCCAAGAAGAGGGAGAAACTGAAAAAAGAGGTTTTATATAGGCACAAAATGAAGCTGGGAGTAAGTTCCCTAACGTTTAGGATAAAACAAGGTGGTAAAATTTGTTACAAGCAGCCCCCTTTCTTTCTGTTTAAACGTGCTGGTTAATATTCCAGCCTGACTGAAGGCAGGAACAAGATCCCAGTGACAGCAGTGGAGCCAGGATTTCCCTCTCTGGCTGAGGGAAGACATAGATCTTCTGTATTTCTCCCTTTCTTCAGAAATCAGGCTCCAAGGAGCTATTTGCTTTGCATTTGACTTTGCCCATGGGACATCTGCTTTTCCCTTCAGCAGGTGGAGATCAGTCCCTTCCTGGCATGAAGCTTGGAGTTTCCCCTGAGTGTGTGTGTGGGAGTGCCCAAAATAAGTGTGATTTTTCCCTACTATTCTTTGCGATTATGTCAGGGGAAGATGTTTATGAATGTGCTATTTTTAAGTGGGGTTTTGTGAAGGATGTGATGTTCTGAATCAATTTATCCCTTTTGACATCAGCCACCAAACTGCAGATTGTTCTGCCAAGGGGCAGAGCCCAGCAGAAACCACCCATGCAGGGAGCCTGTGGTGGACACTGTGCACAAGTCACAGAGGAAAGTGGTGTGGGAGCAAAACTTGTTAGGTTTTGGTTAATTCTTATATTAGCAATTCTTTTAAAAAAAATGTAATTTGTGGGGGTTCACTCCTCAAAGTGTTAAAGAACTCTGAGTTCCTTTAAAGGCAATACTTATCCTATTATCAAAAATAAAACTGTGCTTTTCAAACTTACCTTTTGTTAATTTTTTGGCCTTCTTGCTTTTTCCCTTTCCATCCCTTCTTGATCTTCTTCACAATGCCAATTTAAATATTTTTCTTTTTTTTTTTCAGTTCCTCATTTAACATTTGGGTTGTGCATGATGTTGCCTTTCTGTTTAGGAAATATGAAGCAGTCAGTATTCCACAGCTGCAAAGTTACTGCTGTCTTGAGGCTGACACAGAAACAGACACAGAGCTTTAGTCTGTTTAAATGGAGATTAAAATTTTATGTAGCAATTAATGGTTAACTGGGGGTAAATGATCCAAAATTACCCAGCAGGGTCTTTGTTGAACAGAAACACTGCTTAATGTGCCTTGTTTACTAACAATCTGATGATGAGTGAGAAGACATTTCTACTTGTGCTCTGTCAGGTCTGTAGAGAAGCCAGGCTGTGCTCCTGAGGAACAGCTCAATAGGGACCTGACAAAGCTGTGCCAGTTGCAACAAGATGTGGCATTCAAAAAGGTCAGCTCCTGACTTCTGGACATGACAGGGGATGTGGGGAGAACCAGGTATTTGCTTGCCAGTTTGAGCACTCAGGACTTTCCTGTGCACAAAAGCAGTTTTCGTTCACGTTCTGGGCACCAAAAGCAGTGTTGGTGCTGGTTTAAAGCTGCGAGGTTGGGAATGAAACTGCCAGTTTGGGGAAAAAATTTCTTTTGACACTCCCTCCTTGGCTATGGGTTTCAGGCTGAGCAGGATAAGTCCAGAGGCTGCATCCTGGTGCTGCAGCTGTGGGAATGAAAGAAAATATGGGAAAAGGATGGGAAGGTGTCAACAGGCTGCAACCTCCTGAAGGTGGGATGAAGGAGAGAAGGGGGATTTTGAGAAGTGTTCTTCCAAGCAAACGTTTTGTTTGGAAAAGTTTGTATTAATGGACATTCAGACTTGAGATTATTGTAGATATCTGACTGTATTTCAGTTCAGACACCTTTCTAAGGACATAATTTCCTATAAAGTCTGTGGATATAAATAGTGGTACTGTAAATGTTGGAAGAGGTGAGTTTTGCCAGAAAGTGGTCCAGATCCCCTAAGTCAAATGCTTAAATTTAGAGATGGTGATGAGCTGGTTGTCAATTACTATTTCCTCTAAATAGGAGGTATTTTCTTCCCCTCTTAAGCTAAAATACAGTCCTGTGACTTTAGTACAGCATATGAAATTGTAGAATTTCCCTCCCAACGCACACTTTCCACAGCAATCCTCCAAAGTTATCCACAATGAAAGGTTCCAAGCAAATAAGAGTAGGAGTTAAGTCATCTGCTATGCATTAAATGTACAAATACTGAAAATTAAAATCCTATTTGCAGCATGCATCCCAAAAGGTTTAAAGATTGTTCTGTAAGGAAGAGTGGGAAGGCAAATGTCTCTCAATGCATTTTATATATGCTACCTGTGACAAATGTTTCACAGACTTGAGGAATGGAAGGGAAAAGAATCCTAGGGAGGGAAGCAAATTGCTGCTTGGTTTCCAGCACTTGTAGATCTACTTAAAAATTTAAACAGGGAATATATGATATAAGCACTTTAGCTTACGTGATAATAACTACCAGAAATTTTCTGTGAAAATTAAGTGCATAATGTGCACAAGTACCCTGAAAATCCTGGTAAAAAGTTGCAAATAGCCACTGGTACAGAAGCCGAGCGTGGGCAGATTAAACTGCAAGGCGACGAGCCATTTTGCATTTGCTGGCAGGAGCTGGCATCTGTTTTTAGATGTAACATCCTCAGTGTAGCTGAAGAGCCTCTCAGAAAGAATGTTGCTGGGAAGAGCTCCAAGCAAAGACAAAGCCAGGTTTGCAAGATGTGGAAGTGAGCTGGTGTTAGACTTGCACCACTCAGCAAGACCTGCTCTGTGAGGAGCGAGCTCAACGAGGTACAGGGCTGGCTCAGATTTGGCAGAAACAAGAGTCACTTGAGTTTGAGGTTGTCATGAGCTTTTCCAAATAGCTCATTACGTTTGCAGCTTCCAGGTGGGCTGGATGATAATCTTTGGTCTTTATTATTGCTTCTTGGATGACTGGGATTTTCCCCTGATGTTCCTCAGCTTGACTGTGCGTGACAGTTCTGGCATTGTCTTGGGGAAATGGAGAACTGGCAGAGAAGTGCCTGAGCTAAGGAATCAGAACTCATTCTACATGGTGCCTTCACTGACACCACACTGTTAAACAGCTCAGAAAGACAAGATAACACTTCCTTTTTTTTGGCCTCGTTGCCTTGATCCGGTACTCACATGCTGAGGGGGGACTGTCAGAGCCCTGACAGCTGGCACGATGACACACATACACACATCTCCAGAGCTTATTTTTCAAACTAACTCCTCAAAGGGCTTGAGGATTTGAATGACAGTGTCTGCCAGGCTCCACTGTACCTGAGTCAGCACCAGCTGTCTCCAGCCAGAGAGCTGTCCATGATTGTTTATTCTTCTGCAGGCTTTTCTGTATGCAGTGTGTGGTTCACCTTGCGCCTGTGCCCTGGCAGAGCCAGCTCATGAAAAGGCAGTTTGGAATAAAATGGGTAGTGTATTTATAGTTGCTGAGTATTCAGCTGGTAATAAACCTGTCTTAATCCTTGAGAGATATTTCAGTGAGATGACTCTTTGGAACCATCTTGTTTAAACAATGCATCATTCATACAGATGCAAAAGGTGTGTAGAAGCCTCCTCTCTAATCCCATTGGAGTCTGCAGCTACTTACAGCAAGAGCAGAGCACTGACAAGGTCCTCCCTGCCAGCCACAAACCATTCTCTCATTTGGCAAATGGTCATTATTATTTTAACATGTCCAGGAAGCTGTGGCCAGCTGCTGAAGGCCTGGGCATGCACAACCCAGGCCTTGAAAAGTAGGTGAGCAAAAAAAACCCCATGAATTTTGGTCTTAAAAGACCACACACATGATAGGAGTTATTTTCTGCTTTTAGCATGACTACTGCTCATGGGAAACTTTTTCTGGGATGATGGCATTTAAAATCAGAAGATGTGGGAATATTTTCTGTGGGAGGGGTGATATTGAAACTCTACTAAGCACATCACTGACCTGGAGTTCAGACATTCCGCTGGAGATATTTGTGACTTCTCAGCTGGTGCAGTTTCTCTTTGGGAGAGAAGGTTTCTGATGGTGCCTGTTGTATCTAACCTCCAGGGTCCTCCAGCTTTTGCAGAGCTCTCAATATGGTTGATTTGAAAGCCTGGCTACGCTGTGACCTTAATCTTTGATACTCCTATAAGCTTCCACAGATGCAGTTTCAGCTTATTTATTTTTCTGGCTGACACACACTAACAAAATACAACAGTTCTTTCAGAAATGTAAACTTTCTGGGGGGTTTTGCAGCCATTTCTTGTAATGTGAGTAAAGTGAGGGGTCCCCCCTCCCTTTTTTTTTTTCCTCTTGAACTTTGTCTGGCAAGGTCCAAAGGGAGGCATATCTCATGCAAGTAAGATTTTTGCCATTACAGTAATTAAGAAGAGACTGTAACTAAAAAGCATTGATCAGTTGGATCATCTCAGTGATAAGGGACTGGGACTCCTACACACTAAGACTTCAGTATCCAGATAGTAAAAAACCAGTTTAGAATGAAAGGCTTTACAGAAAATAAAAGTTTGGTTTTTTTTGTTTTGTGTTTTTTTTTTTTTTGTTTGGGGTCAATTGTTTTTCATATCCTTGTGAAGCATTGGTATCTTTTCTTATAAAAATTACATCTTGAATGTAATATCTCCTTTTATTCTATAGCATGTGATGTAGGTATTTTGTAATTGCTGTGTAGTGGGACTTTATTGAAGTAAATCCACTGCGTCTTGTATCCCACTTACTTTTATTCTAAATGCATTTCCAAAGAGTACTTTTTTAAAAAGTCACTTAAAAGCAGGTGATCAATATTTCTTTGATTCTAACTGCCTGGTACTGATATAGGTAGTTATTTTTATCTAAAACTCTTCAATCTGCCCATACAACCTAGAAAAATGGCATTTGTGATCAGGGAGTTTCACCTTGGAAATTAAAAAAGAAGTCTACAACAATACTGGAAACACATTTGCTGAGCTGCAAGAATTCTTTCCTGGCTATAGACTGTCCATAAAGAAAGTACCTAATTGTACTAGACACACTTTGGAATCTTTCCCAGAGGAGTAATAGATAAGTTAACGGAGCACTTTTTAATTTTGCAAAGTGCACTCTTCCTTATAATTTACTTAATATAGAAATTTAATGTACTGCAGTTTACTGAACAAATTACATTTAAAGTATTTCAGAGTTAAGTTGAAAGCTCTGCTTTGGTAGCCAGTTGGACTTTATTATTTGATTATCCAGATAAGGACAAGCAGTAACAAAGTTCTCTGTCTTAAGTGGTTCCAGGGATTATCTCTCAACCATTACCACTGTTAAATGCAGATTTTAAATTCCCAGGAAAAAAACCCCACAAAACAACAAAAAAGATACAGTAGTCCTTTCCTGCCTCTGCACTAGCTAATGTTTAGTTTTTGTTTGACTTAAGTCTGAGAGGATTTTGTATCTGTTCCATAACAGCTTTCATAAATGGACTAAAACTTCATTAAATAAAACCCTAAAGTTATAGGAAAATACAAGGATATTAGAAATTAGTATAGGCAGAACCAAATGTCCTCTTTGTGTGTTACTGCAGCCCAGCTAACTGCGGTTCTTTTCCATTTATTTGCCTGAAACATGACAAAAAGCACAATCCTGGATTAGAAGTAACAGCATATATTTTCATTAAGCCATTGCCACAGACCCATGATTCATCGTGAGTGATACTTCTGTCCTGCCCTCCTGTAGGGAAATCGTGTAATGTAACCCCCTCCCCCTGCATTTGTTCTTCAAATTGTGTTAGGGTTTGTTATCAGCCAACAGGTCAAATGAGTGTTTGTACTTGGAATGACATAGACCTGTGGCATAAATTATCCCAGGCTCCAAAGCAGCTCATTAAAAAATTTCATCTAGTACATGGTGGAGCTCTACCCATCTTCTGTGTCAGAAGTAGAGTTCTGATCAAAAAATCCTTTTCATGGAGGCTTTTTCACTGGGATGGGCACATAGATCACTTGAAGGAGAGAATTATTTAAACTTTAGGGGAAGCTGATGCAGAGAGTAGAAATCAGAACTCTTCTTGAAAATCTTGGTGGCTGAGGAGATGCACTGTACTTCGCTGTTTAAATTTTCCTATGAATAGTTTCTCTGTCAGGAGGAGTTGTAAGAAAACAGGACACCAAAGAAAAGGAAGTATCCCTGAACATTATGGCATCTGCTGCTGGTGTGTTCTGCAGATGGGAGTTTGAAGAACTTGATGGCCTGTGGGAGAGGGTGGGATGAGGGAAATACATGGCAGCAGACTACAGCAGCAGCAATCAATGAAACCAGACCATCACACTAAGCATGGAACAATTTCTAGTCAAATTGCCAGGCAGTTCACAGCTTCTGCAATGAGGTGGAGTCTGAGAATCACCAGACTGGAGAATGGCTCAGACATTCCCAGCTGGGAGCTTCCAAAAAAGCCTGCACTGCAATGGCAATGCCTCAAAATATCACCTGCTCTCAGAGGGTCTCACCAGTGCTGTTCCTCTGTTTAGTTTCAGCAGTTCACTGATGATTAACCTGATGATCTTGGCTTAACACAGAGCCAATCTGGATGAAAAGAATGTTTCTGCAACTGAAATGTGGAGAGGTTGTGTAGTGCTTCATATCTGCCCTGTGCATGTGTCCCTCCATGCAAGACATGGGGTCTCTGAAGGGATTTTAGTAGACATCCCTTCCTATGGTGTACCAGAAAATTCTAGAGATGAAATCTATGGCGTGCTGCTGTGGTCCAGGGGGACTAAAGGTAAGCAAATGCCCTCTGTCTACAAAAAACTGAACAATGTTAGGGCAACCTCTATTCCTAATCCTTGCTGCAATCCACATTGTGCTAATGGAAGATGCTCAAATCAGTCGAGGTTTTAGGCAGCCTTTGGTATATTTCCTTGTGACAACAAAGCTTGGAGTTGGATGGTAATTGACTTTGTTTTATCAAGGTAGGTAAGGAAGGCAAAAGAGAATTCACTACTAGACAATCTATTGCATTCTTGAAGAAGAAAGAAAATGTCAAATTGGGCCAAGGGAGGATTTGTCACTCCTACGTCTCTTTTACCAGCTGGGAAAACAGAGATGAAATGGCTAAGAATTGGACAATCAATATTTTTTTTGATGAAAACCTTTTGAATTCTTGAAGTGAAATCACCTGGTTTCCTGGCTGGTGGAGGGACATGGCTTGTGTGTTAATGAGGATTCCAAATGATCATGGGAGCAGTTAGGCAGGACTTTCTTGGTACCTGGATCTGGGCAGTACTGCTGTTTGTGGATAGACTGATGATACATCTCAGAGTTTGAATAGCCCTTTGGTGTGAGGCTTGATGGCTGGAGATGAAGAATGAAGTTTGCTTCATCTGGAACATAGCCTCAAGATAACATCAGAAAAATGCTTTAAGCCTCCGCTTCTTTTAAAAGCGTATATGTGCCGTTGGCTTTTAGTGAAAACACATAAATGGGTAAATGGCTTCATGAGATTAACGTTCAATTAATGGATGATTTCTGCTATACAAAGATTTTTATTAGCATTGTGATTACTGAGAGTAATTAGTCATAGAAGTCTATACTATCATCAAGTTGAAGAACATGACTGGATCTAATTAAAGCTAATGTGAAGAATTGGATATTGCATTTTGACTAGGATGGCAATGCAAAATCCCATGCTCCTGTGAAGCATGAGCTTCAGTGACATCCTGTGGTCAGGACTCACTTTGTTGCATTGAAAGAAGGCATTTTCAAAACCTAGGGATGAAGACATCCTTCTTTCTGAAAATGGTGTGAGTGTGTGTGGTGGTTGCACCTTGTCCACAGTGACCTCACTGGGAACCTCAGCGTGAAAAACTCAGTTTCCTCCTGGGTCACCTGGTGGTTCTTCAAGGAGAAACAAAAGCTCTTCTGCAAGACCAGGGAGTAGCCAGCTGGAGAAAAGCAGCAGCCAGTGTTCTGACAGGTCCTCAGAAATAGGATTTTATTATTGGAATACTGGAGGTAATTTCTGCCTACAGGTGTGGATTGAGGTAAAAACATAGCTAGATACAGCAAGTTGTTATTATTCACAGACATGAAGAAGATATTTAAGGTAAAGATCATCATTAATTTCCCTGTAATGACTAATGCTTTATATTCCCAGAGGCCTACCCCTTCTTTGATGAAATACTTGCCAAGCTTTGGCTCACACAGGGTTTTCTGCCTTCTCAATGAAGCTCTGCTTCTACATCTTTCAGGAAAAAAAGATCTGGTGATGTTGATACAATGCATGTGAAGGTGCTATAACAGAAGTGAGATGAGCAGGTACACAGATCATTCAGATAAAATCATTATATACAACAGAAATTAAATTATTTTTTTAGGTTAGAAACACTTAAGTCAGAGTTTTATTGTAATTTTTTACCTTTAACAAAATGTTGTAAAAGACAGTCTCCTGCCTGTTGGGAAGAAATAAGTAAAATTCATAGGGAATTAACTCACAAATAAGCCAATATGTAGATTAAGTGGGCAGATTGACTTTTTGTTTAATAACTCCTATTCCAAGCCATTATCACCAATGAATTTGACTGCAAGGGAAAGGAAATTCCTATATCTTAGTTATGGTGATATAAAAATAATAATTAAAAAAATGGCTTAGTGTTTGTTGCTTCTTTCAATTTTTTTTCTTTGATATGCACATAGTTGATACAAACAATCAATGGTTTTGTAGGTGAATAGTGCAAGTCATTTAATGAAACCAGCTTTAATAATCTTCCAAAGATAATCACATGTGCATCCAAAGAAGATTGACTTCTGCCTTTAACATTTACATGAACATTTTTCTTTACATTTCAAGAATACAATGTTGGGACTGGCAATTTGAAAGAATTTTCTATCATTTTGTGTAGGTTGTTACTGCTGCTGAGTGTTAGCAAGTGCATCTCTAATATGCATTTAGAAGTTTTGAGAAACAGAATTTTTAAACATTTTGTCTCTTTTCTAAACAACAATTGTTGCCATCAGCTATTTTTTCTCCCATGCTTTTCTCACAGATCTCCAAGAAAAAAAAAAAAAATTCAACTTCTGTGTATGAAGACAGAAAGGTCTTAAAGACAGACTTGGATATCTAGAAATACCACTCATCTCATGACTATTGGGTATTAAAATCTATGTGAAAGTGGTGGAATGCAGGGTGAACAGATTTGAAGGCTCACAACCCAGCAAATTCTAAAAATCTGCTTGTTCTTTGTTTAGATGGAAATTTCAGAGACTTGATAACACATCAACTATGATAAGCTGGAGGTGTGAAACAGCTCAGTCTCTCTACCTCCTTTTCTTTTTTTGTTACAACTCTTCCTTATTTTATTCAGGTGCATTTGCAATCAGAAGACTCTTATCATATGTGTGCTTATAGTTGAGAATGACACACCTGCCCAGTATCTATGGTAACAAAGGCTCTCTTCAATCTCAGACTTCTTGGTTCTCTTTTCTGCCTTTTCATCCTCTGCAAGAATAGATAAGAAAAAAAAATATTTGTGACAGTTTGTTTTAATTTCTCTTACCATTTATAAATTTTCTGTAATAATCCAAGCATCTTGTTACTATAAGCTTTTCTCCATGATTACAGAGGGTTGGTCTTTTGTGGTAATGCATGGTTTCTGTTTTTCGCCTTGGGAATATGATTAAAAATGCAAGAAATAGTAAAATGAACATTGCCTTTATAGAAAAGAATGACAATGAGAGAGTTATGTATAACACGTAGAATACCTATAACTGCGTCAGAGAATTCTGTTTCTAACATAAGAAACTGCAGATCTACAGGGAAATTACTTTAATCAAAATGATAAATAAACTCTAGTCCATGTTTTATTATGGAGAGCTGATCCAATGTACTAAGCTCTTTTCTGCTATTGATGAAAAGGCAACATACAATATCAGTTAGCTTGGATCACTCTGCAGTGAATCAATACTTCACAGAAAATAATTGGATTAATAACTTTCTCTTTATTTATAGGCCCTGACAATTAAAAAAAAAAAAAAAGAAGAAAACATAAGGTCTGTTTTTCTTCTTAAACCTCTCGCTCTTTCCAGACTTATAAGTACAGCCAGTATTAGCTAAAGGAAAGGGCTTCAGTACCATCTGTTTTGCCTTGTTCTGAGATTCTTTCAGTGAAATCAGAAAGCCTGAGCATATTTTAAGTGGTATTGTTTGTACGTTCTTTTAAATCAAGGTGAAGAGACAAGTCCCCCCGTGGAGTTCAAGAATCACTTAGCAAACCAGATCCTTGTCAGAAAACATAACAATATTCTTTCTTTATAGTGCACTCTATTCAAGGCTGCCTTTCATAGACTACCCATGACATAAGGCTGCTATTCTTCAGTTCCTCCTGCTCTCCTATTTCTCATTTGACAAGCACCTTCCAACAAGTGCAAAACCTTTCACTTCTAAGAACAGGCTTTCTATTAAAATGTGATGTAATCCTCGCTGTGCCCTACTTACAAAACCTCACAGGCCTAATATACTTCCCAAAGGTCTGTGGGTCAGATTTTGTCCCCAGAACATCTGCATAAATCTCAGTGAGTTGATGGAGTTACTATGGATTTACACTGGTGTAGCAGAGCAGTGCTCTGCTCTATTCAGTATATAATTCCTTAACCACTGCATCATTTTAATATGATGGTTAGGAACGTGATAATTTACTATTTTGTTCTCATTACAACTCATCAAATTTGGATATACAGTATGCTGGGATTTGTGTGAGGGCTTAAGGAGAGAAACAAAATTACTGAAATGCATGTTTTGATCTGAGCCTGTAAAGAGTTTTGCAAATGAAGGTGAATAACTTGGATACAGCTGTGAAAACAAATGTGTACAGGGATTTAAAGACTAATATGGCCAAAGCAACTGACTTGGGAGAATAAACTTTTTGCAGCAGTTTCTTGAACAGCTCTGATCAAAGCAAGGGCACAAACATTCAGAAATGACCTGATAAGGGATGTTGTGACATTAGAAATGCAAAACAATGTTGAGGAGATTCAAATCTGCAGAAACCTTTTACCCTAGAGGCTGAAACACTCAGCTCAGTGGCAGAAAGAAAATTTGGAATCCCTTCCCTGTTTGACCACAAGGCAGTGGCCATATCCAGTGGAGATTTCCCTGAGATTTCCCAGGTTATAGGACCAAGTTCTAATGGATTTCAGTTAGTTAGTTTCTTAAGGCTAAAGAAAAATACTTTGAAAACATCAGACCCGCTAACCTGATGAAATTTTTGTTCAGCTTTCTGGCTGGGAAATCAGTTATTTTCACATCTCTGTTGCACAAATGATGTCTTTTATTTCTCTCTCACCAGCTAAATCAGCCTTTCCCACTGCAGTTTATTTTCCAGGTGTGTGCAGTGACTCTGGGGAAAGGGCTAGGGCAGGACTGTGCCTGTGTGGGGTTGGGTGTGCTTGGACACCTCTCAGCTGGACCTGCTGGGGGGAATCCACTGCTGACAGGCAGAAGTGAGAGTTGACAATGTCAGGGCTCGAGCACTGTCTCAGGTGATGCTGCTCTTCTCTCCCTGGTGAGAAATTTACCTCACACAGAGGCTGTTGAAGGCAGAATGGGTGAGGCAGGACCGCATGAAATTTTGTTTGCCACCTATGAGGAAAACTCCCTTTTCTTCTGTTCAGCCTGTTCTTCAGATGTGACCAACACCGATCACCACCTGATGCTCAATGTCTGGGATTTGCTGACCTTTAAATGGTCAGCCTTCATGTGCTGGTTGACCTTCAGGGCTGAAGAGCAGAGGTTTGTGCATTTAGTTGTAGGTGAACCTGATATGTAAATATATAAAAATATAGAGAAAATATACAAATACTCTCCTTTAATTTCTTTAATTTCTACTTTTGCACTACAGAGTCCATAGAGGGTAGTGATAGCAGGGAGCAGAGGTCGAAAATATTAATAGGATCATTTAATGTTCTAAAAGAGTTCTGGTTTTCAAGGTTATTCTAATATCCCAGTCAATAGTAATATCATCACAGTGTCTTCATGTAATCAAGTTATGCTTAATAAAATATAGTGCTGAATTCTCAAATTTCAAATGAAGATGGAACAGGAGGAAGATTGTGATAAAGAAAGTTGTCATCATCATTTTATCAAATAACTTCTACTGAACAATAGTGAGGCTCCACATAGGTTCAGTGGCCTTGTTGCACAGAGGTCACCCAGAGATAACTTGTCCTTCCCTATCACTATTTCAATTATTCCAATTGTTTCCATTTCCTTGCAGAGCTGGCAAGCATTTTAGAATCCATGGGACTTGCTGCTCGGGGGAGAAGAATTCTCTTTATTCAAAGTACAAAATCACAGAATAGCCCAGTTTGGAAGGGAGCTTGATGGGAGCCATTTTGTGAGCAATGAGTTTAGATGAGATTATTTAGCACTCTGACCAATTGTATCTTGAAAACTTCCAGAGACGGGGGACTCTGCCATGTCCTGGGGAGGAGATGGAACATGAAGAGCTATCCAGTTTTCCCCAGCTCTTAAATGTGGGTGTAAATACTCTCTCTTAGAAAAGCTGTTTGGGAGAAACTCCTCCTCTCTTGCAAGAAAATTTGTATAGAAGAGGAAAATGAGTGGGGAAGAAGCCGAAGGCTGGGAGAACAAAGGAAATGATTATTTCTAAGGGGAAGAGAATGTGATTGCTCAGGAAATAATTACACTTGTTACTTAATAAATAGTGTTCTATTTATTATGTAGCTAGAACTTGTTTGGTGTCTACGAGGAAATAATTGATTTGACTTTTAACACACACTTAATGAGTTATAGAATAGCTCAGAAATCTTCACACTGTGAATGGAATTGTTTTCACAGCAGATTTGTGAAATTCATGAAGATTGGCCCAGAGTTCAAACCCAAAAGTGAACTCCACCCACACTGAAGGTTTATTTGGATCATTCCTCATGCTCAGCCCATTGATAACAATCGGATTCAGCCTCCAAGAGGAAATTTTTCTTTCTAAGCTTAGGGGTGTTTGAGGCTGACGGTGCTGTTGTGAGGTTCCCTTTGAAATTTTGTTTTACAACTGGTTTAATGGTGATTGGCAATATCACATCCTATCACAAAGGAGAAAATGAGGGCACTCCAATTGCAGTTTTGTTCTAACTAAATTCCTGATAGATACACTCAGATATGATTCTATGATTTTATCTTGGTTTAATATGCAAAAGCACATGGAGTGGTTTTGGGTTATTTTTAATTGCTTGGAAACTTCAGCATGCACTGAGTGCTTTTGCTGCATTTCTACTCCTCTTTCAGCCCTGTCACTTTAAACAGAAGGGGTAAAAAACTGTCTCATTTGTAGTCTTAAGGACCTTAAACTTATTGGAGAAAAATGTGACTGTGGTCAGTTACCAGATTGTGAGTAAATGCTGATTCATTTAAAAGTAAAAGAAAATAATCTTTTCTTCTTAACTTCAAATATGAGGGAAAAACTGGATATTGAGACTTTAAAGTAAAAGGTGCTTTTTATTCTCCCCCTGCCCCCTAGCTGATCAAGGCTGATTTGTAACTGTTAGTCTGTAAATTTTGGGAAATATCTATAAAGACTGAGGTTGCTTTTGCAGCATTTGATAAGAGCCTCTGTGGGAAACAGATAAACAAGAAAATTATTTTTTTCTATCTTGATTGAGTATTAATATGTTGCACAATTTCATAGATGTAACGCGTCTCTATAAGTAAATACTTTCAATCACAAGACCAGATTGTGCCAATAAAAAGAAACCTCATTTTAATGGAACTAATAGCTTGAAATGCTGGGGGTTTTGTTCCCTTCATTTTAAATGAAGCCAAATATAATCCAAGTGGGGGATACAGAGAGTTGGGGAGATTGACTGAAGGAACCAGTGTTTTCAGCATATGGCTACTATTAATACCATAAATGCCATTTTTACCTGCTTCCTGGGATTTTCCTTTGTTGTTTTAGTGCTGGAGGACGTGCAGACCATTGTGCCCACACTGCTCAGACACTGGGTAGGGACAGCTCACATTTCCTGTCTCCAAAGGTGTGGGATTATCCAGTTAGTGGGAACAAATCCAGGCCACAGAAAGGCACCACGCATTTGCAGCAGTGGGGGACATTCAACATTTTCAACCAACTTAGGAAATAATGGACTTGTCCGTCACTTGGAATCTTTAATCAGCCTGATATCTTTTGTAAAAATACATTATTGCATCAAAAATTTTAGGTTTGATGAGGGTTATGGGGTGGTGATATATGCACTGTGGAGGCTAGGCAATAATTTAAAATGCAAAAGCAAAGCTACTCCTTGTATTCACAATCTCAATATATCACCCTTCTGTAACTGTTTTTTTCTTCAGAACAACCAAAATATTCTTTTGGGTAGGATGAGGGCCAGAAAGGAATGCAGAAGTCCAGCTGGTGGGTAACAGATAACAAGATCATAAAAATTAAAGTTATACTTTGGGTAATTAGGAAGTTTGCTTATTCTATCATTAATTGTGCAGCTGTGTAATTTAAATATAATCTGATTCAGAGTGTTAAAGTTTACTCCAAGCTGAATGTTACTGTTTTCCCTGCAGTCTGCAGCATTTTGCAAGGGAAATATAAAATCTGGGAATAAAAGGAAAACAGTATTTTTTGTTTGCAAAATTACATGTTATGCCTATCTATAATTTTTTTTTTTAATAAAAGGAACTTGAAGTAATGCAATTATTTCTACTGGGAAAACCTCTCAGGAGCAAGTTGTACACAGTAATTATGATTTTAGACTGAGCTGACATCTTTACTAAGTTCTGTGTTATCTTACCCTATATTAAGTATGTTCGTTTTTTGAAGTGGGTGTTTCAAATGTCTACTCTTAATTATCACTGTAACTGAAGAGAAGTACAAACTCACAGCCCCATAAATGTGAAGACTGTTTTGATTTGGTTTGTTTTGATATTGTTTTTCACATATAAATCATATGGGCACATCTGCCACTGAAATGGAGATAAACCTCCTGGTGTTATCTTATTTCTTAATTGTAGGCTCTCAGTTTCCAGGGAGAGTGTTGACTTGGTCCTTCCCTTATCATGCCCTCCTCTGCTGTTTACTTGCTTATTTACTGGCAAAGCTGCTTATATTTTAAACCTATCTAGGCAGAGCAAGCTTTAGAAATACACGTCAGATTCGTTTTAATTCAGAAACCATTTTGTTCAGCAGCACATGTGGGCTTGCTCCAATTTTCTATTTCCTTTTTTCCTATTTCACACTAGAGTCATAGAAATGCCTCCTCCAGATAACAGAAGGAGGCAGGTGTTATTGAGAATAGTTTTTTTTTTTGTGGAAAAGTGGAACCATTATTAAAAATACTTTCAGATAAATGTCAGCCTTTATACTTCCTGATATTTAACACACATTTCAACTTTTCCTACTTGGGTATCTCTGGTGTGAGATACTCTTTGAAATGAGGCAGTCAGATACAAGCCAGAGCTGCTTCTTCTGGGGTCCTGCTAGTGCTGAAGTCCCAGGCTGAGAAAGGCTCACAGGATTTTGGATCTAAGCTCATATTTTTCATCTGGCTACAATATTATTAGGGATAAAATCCTGTTGCGCTGCCTGTGGTCGGATGCTCTTTCACCTTGGCACTTCGTAGTTATTTGGAGCTTCCCACTTGATCATTGCACAGTGGCCTGGGCCACTTCATTTGCAAATATACTTCCAATCTTATGAAGTACATACAGGTTTTTTTTTCCACTGGTGGAAAAGCTGAAAATTGGAGTGCTGGAAGCAGGAAGGACTGATGAGGTAGGATAACAATAGGAGAAAGCTGCATTGGCAATCAAGGTTCTCTTTCCTCTCTCTTTCTATCCTGTTAGTCCATTATCAGGGACAAGTAACTGTCCTTATAAATAGTGTTTAATTTGAGGTTGCAGCTTTCAGATATTAGTTAAGACTAATTAACTAAGGGAAGACAGGTTAGAGCTGCCATTTTAGTCCTGATGATGGAAAAGTGGGGCCCACAGATGTCTTATGATTACAAAATGTGCCAGTGTCAGACCCAGGGCTGTGAGATGGGATTGAGCAGCACTCCTGTGAAAATGCCCAGTGCCCAACCAGCCACAAATTGTCTCAAACTTGAGAAAAATTTGTCTCAGATTTGAGTAACCATTTTCCCTGCCATAGTATCCTGATTCATTGAGTCCTGCTTAGTGTTATGGGTGGGAACAGCATCCCTGAGTCCTGGTATCCCTTTTTGTGAATGTTTTAAAGGTTGTCTTCTCCATTTTCCACAGCTGTTATATCCTGTCACAGTTATTTCATGAGTGAGTAGAAAGTATATTTTGCATCTCGTTTAAATGTGCCAGATAAAATGGGGAAATGAGAAATACAGGTGGATTAAAAAGCAAAGGTTTAACCTTGCAGACAGTGCTGAAGAGAATCTTCCAGATGTGATAAATCCGTGTCGTTAGATGATTTATGTTGCAGTTAGCTGTGCATCCAGGCAGAGAAAAATTAATAGAACAGAACCTGAAAGTTTTGGAAAACAAACAGGAGATAAAAGTATTTGGAAACATCGAAACTGTTTTTTACCACAACAGTAATTTTCAACAATTCGGTCCTGGTAATCAAAAGTGTTCTGAGAAGGAAAAGCAAATTCAGAAGACTCCAGACCTCCAGAAGCAGCAGGAATTTTCAGAGGTTTAAAAGGACCACTTTCCTCAACTACTGCTGAATAAATTTCTAGATAAATTTATAGTAAATGATGCATTTTGCTGAAATTTCTCTCAACTTATATATAGGACAAGTGGAAGAGTGAAATAAGAATAATCTCATCTGTGAGTTTCTGAAGAACCTAAAAATATGCTCTTAGAGGATAAATAGATATTTCAGAAATAGAAGTCAGAGTACAGTGCTTTCCATTTTTAAGGCAGATGTCTGTGACACAGACACTAAATTCAGAGATCCATTCTGTCTGATTTCAGAAAGACTTAGGAGCATCTTGTGGCTGTGTATCTGCTAGACCAACTGCAGCAAATAAGTAACAAAGAATTCTGTGTTATGTTGGATACTGGGATTTTTTCCTATTTCTTCTTGCAACTGCAAAGTTATTTAGTATTTGTTTTACTGTAATTTTCTATTACATTCAGACAAGCCAGATTATTTAGATTTATTCTGATCTGATTCTTTACAAGTTTTGATTTGTCAAATGTTTAGGGAATTAAAAAAAAAGACTGGACAATGTGCAAAGAATTTTCTAGTTTACTGAGGATTTTTTCTCCCTAGTAACGTCCTCTTCCTTAATTTATTTATATTTATATTTGTCTTTCTAATTAAAGTAGATAAAAAAATTAAACCAAACATCTCCCAAATGGGTAGAAATAATAGACTAGCATAATTAATTTTAAGCATTTAGCTATATTCTTTGCATACAGCCTTCTCTGTCAGTAGCTGTGGTCACTCCATATGGTTTGAACTGTGAAGACCACAGTTTAAAACTGTTCTAATAAAACCCCATTTCAATTGCAAGTTATTTTCATTGTCTGATATTTTTAATGTGCTCTCCAGTAGGCCAGTTTGCCTGAAATTTTAGTCCTTTTTTAAAGTTTGTATGAAAAAAGAGACACTGTCCCAGGGGAAACAGGATGGCTAAAGTAAGATTTAATAAGAATTAGCAATCACCTCTCAGAGCTTTCTTGTGCAAGGCAGATGACTGCAGGCAGAACACTCCATGCAGAGTGGGGTTACTCTTCCCTCCTCCTGAACCCCAAAATTCTGTGACTCAAACTGCCTCACTTCTCTTGTCCAGACAGAGTTTTACCTGGCTTTATTCAAGGAGCTTTTCCTCAAGCCTCCTGGTGCCTATAGCAATGATGCTCTGGAGCCTGCAGCCATACACAATCTGTAAAAAAAAAAAGATGAGACAGTAGGTATGGTCCTGGGAATTTCCCACACTCTAAAGCACACAGGCAGGAAAGTGTAGACCCTGGAGAAAACACTTCTGCAGCTGAATCCTACAGGCTTTGTGCCACTGCACTCAAAAAATGCCTTTCCAGTGGGAATAACACTGCAACTGGTATTTCCACCCAGACTGGGAGCCACTGTTTAAAGTGCTATTGTGCATCCTTTTTCTTAGTAGCACCTCGAGCTATTTATATTTCATTGAATTTAATAGTTTGTTTTCATGCTGCAGCAGATTTGCCAAACAGTTCATTAAAAAAGTATTAAAAAAAGTTGCTGGGGTTGAGGAAGCATTGTGGAAGATGGATTCTTCCTGGCTTGAAGAAATGGTAATGTTGTTTTTTGGCTATAAGGCAGAATTGATGCATGTTTGTGCTAAAATTACCCACAGTGAAGCAGTTAATAATAGTAACATCAGAGAGATAAAAAGTGCAGTTCACACAGTTTAGAGTTATCACCTCTACCTGTTCGTAGGAGGATATAACACTGCGTTGGATTATATTCTCTTGTTAGGTTGTTAAAAGTCACAAAGGAGGAATACTTTAATGTGATCATTCTGGGTTTTCAGTGAAGTGAAAGAATCACAAAGTGCTTAAATGCCAAGATTAGGGAAAAAAACAACAGAGTGAGATAACTGGATTAAACCCCAGCCTATAGCATAGAGACAATTCTAACTGCAACCTTTTCCTTTAACATTTCCCTTCTCCCTACTTCTTTCTGGATGGCTTTAGGAGAGTAATTTTAAGATAACTTAGAAATATGCCCAAGTCCTGCCTTTCTGAACTCAAAGTTTTGCAGCACCTCATGCAGCACTGGACCACCCACCCTGGGATTCCCATTTTCATCTTTGCATTGTTTTACAGATAGGACTAAACCTGTTTTTTCATTAATTAGCTTGTAAGCTTTTGTGGCAGGGACCAACTCATTGTTATGTCTCTGTGCAGTGCTGAGTCCAATGGGATCATTGCTTATTATTCATATCAGAGGCAGCTTAAGGCTTGTCAGCAGTGTAGGAAAAATTGAATTTTGCTGCCCCTGGGAAGGCTGGCGTGGGCAGTAAGGTTTTTCCAGGGGACATGGCAGAGGGGACATGGAGGACTTTCAGTGTTGGGAGTGTCAATATATTTGAAATTACTGCGAGATGTGTGGGGATGCTGCAGAATAGACTATGTTAGCTCCTTTCTCCAGATGGGGAAAAATAATTAAAAGCTTGGTTGAAAAGGTACATTCTTCTCCATGGCTCCTGAGATTTCAAAACTACAATATCAATTTTTAAAATAGGTTTTTAGCCTTTTATGTCTATTTGATTACTTTGAAGAAGGAAGTGAAAGTGGCTCAGAAATATCAGGTCACCTGCAAGGTAGGGTGTGACCAAGCATTTTGAACTCTGAGAGCATGTTATCTTTTGCATCTGATAATACTGCTGTTCACTTACAGAGGCACTTGACTAAATAAGAATAACTATGAAAAAAATATGAGTAACGAATCAATTTTAGTTATTTTCCTTATTAGGCATAATATAAAAATATAATGTTTAATTGCAGGCATATAACAGGGGTCCTGATCATTTCTTATTGAAATATTACTGATATCTCAGTTGATCAGCCTTTAAAACATGATAAGGGTGAGACGTGGCCATGAGATAAATATCTTTATATCCTGTAGAAGTAAAGGTCTTAAAAATGTTCTATCTACAAAATTTTTTAGTTGAATATCCAGTGAAGATTGCTCAATTTTAGTCTTATAGTTCTGTGAAAATACAAAAGATGGTAGTGACTCAGAGTTGGCTGGATGTTACTTAGGTTTCTCCCACAGTGCTTCAAAACTTATCCTGTTTCTGATGCTGTCTGAAATCTGATCATTCCTCAGCTTTGAAATAATTCCTTGATTAATGGATACGTTACACTGTTACATTTTCAACAAGTTCTGTCAAAAATTCAACTCACCTGAAAACAAATCATGAAAGAACTGAAAGGAAGAAAAAGGATTTATTCAGGAAAATGTATTTCATTTCTGAGAACTACCATGGCCTATAGATCTCCATGCATACTTCTGGAGTCTTCAGCTAGGAAATGGCCAATGTTGAAATCCTTTTCTTGTCCATTACCCAAATTTTGCAGAATTTTTATCTCTTTTTCATTTTCAAATACATCAAGGGAAAAGATAGTTCACTGAGGAATGTACAAAAAGGGCTTTGTGGGTTTATTAAAGAAAAGATGGATGTGAAAGTTTAAAAAACTCTCATAAATCTGATCTAAGTAACATATTCAAGCTTCAAAAAACTAAATTTGAAACCTGATAACAGTAGAATCACAAATCTTAGAGAAAAACATGATGTGCCATGCTGTGTACCTGAATGATGAATTGCAAAGATTTTTTCTTGTGTCTGCCCCAAGGTACCATGAAGAGGGTGAGGGAGACCTCTCCTTACATAGAAACCTCACTATCTCTGTGCAGCCCAAACTGGGACCTCCCTTTGTGGCATTGCTCCCCACAAACTGGGATTCCAGTTGGCCTCAATGTTTAGTTGTCACTCCTTGTTTGTTTTTATAAGCATGAGCCAACATTTCCCAAGCCATGCCCTTGCGCAAAATGGTGCCAGAGAGCCTCTGGTCATGTAGAGAACAACTCATTTTGGGGTGCTAACAGTTATAGAAAATGTTCTCTTTCTGATAAAAAGAAGAAAGCTTAGAGAGGAGTGGAGAATGACAGAGAAAAGATGACCTTTTCCAAAGGCACCCACTCTCATCTCGCAAATTTGAGAACACAATAAGTGTATTCAAATGATTTCTGGTTCATAAACTTGGGAGGGAGAAGTGTTTTAATTTCTACTTAATACATGGGGTATGTATGTTACACAGAATATAATCACAGGAAATTGATAAATGTGAGCCTTTTGCCTGGCTAGAGCATAATGATGGGTTGGAGGGAAAATATGCTGTACTTGAAATTTTGGGGAAATGGAAATTAATTTGGCTTTAGTTTCATATGGTTTCCTTGAAAGACTGTTCATAAAGTACTTTGTGCATAAATGTCTTGTAGAGTGGTAAGGGCTTTTCTTTTCTTTTTGGAAATTCCTTTTAAACTCATTCCTGCTGCAGATATTAATTATCAATATTTAATAGATTACATGCGTGAAGAAGAATATACTTCTTTTACTCTCTTATTGCCTCTTAGATTTTTAATATAATATGGGCAGATATCCACATATATTTTTTTCACACAGCTACCGATAAAGGCATTCTTACAAAGTGGAAGATAACAATATTAGAATCATGTTACAAAATGATAAAAAAGGGTTCATGCTACATTTATTTATACACATATCTGGATACTCTTGGTATAAGAAAAATAAATGGATGCATTGAAGGTAAAGTAATATTTAATTTAATATGGTTCCAACTTTTCTGTTGAGAGGGTGATTCTCTTGATAGTGAGATTTAAACTCTTATCTCTGCTCTCTGGCTTTGGACATTGCCTTCTATTTGGCAGCAAATGAGAAATTTCAGAGTAAACAGCTACAAGCAAGCAAATATTGTAGACAAACTCAGTTGCTACTGCAGTTCTTCTGTGTAAAAGCTTCTGAGATATGATTAAAGTTGAAATCTAAATGGAGATAAAACAAATAGGCCTAAGCTAAGTCCAAAAGGTAAAGCAGAAGAGGTTTATTTATTTTTAGGTAATGAGATTACAGTTTAAATTGCATTTCATCTCATTTAGGGACTGTTAACGTCTGTTACCTCTTTTTCTGACATTAAGTTACCATATACCACTGATTCCAGCTAATGACTTTTTGAGGGAGACATTTAGGACATTTCCTAGGAGAGGTTAAATTCATTTTTCTACTCCAGGAAAAGATTGAAAATTTTTTTAAACATACCAGGGAGTTAATTTATCTGATTAAGGATTAATTGTGATAATACAGTCCCACTGATTAGGTACCTTCAATGTAAAATTTGACTCCATATATTACAGATTTCTAGATTAAAGATCCTGATAGTCTTTGACCTGGTAGTGACCCCATGTTTGAAAGCAATTTTTTTAGTAAGGTGGGGACAATTCCATTCATGACCAAGTTCTGAAGCTTCAGTTTGGGCTAATTTGATTTTTGTTTCAATCAATTTTTTTTTTCCTGTAAAATTAACATAACTTCTGGTTCACCATAATGGTGATCAAATCCCTGTATGCAAGTGTTGTGCTGAAAAGCACATTCTGCTCACAGGTCAAAGCTGCTTGATTTTCTAAAACCTAGGAGAAGTCAACTTTTACATATTGGAGTTCAGAAATATTAAACTGATATTTTTTGTGGGAGTGAACCATGCAGTTTAAACAGTTATTAATGCCTTTGAAAGTGCTATGACAGAATTCTGTCACAACAGGCCAAAACATGAAGGTAATTTACTGTTAATACCAGCTAAATCCATCCCTGGTTTCCTGGTGAGTACTTCTGTACAGTGAACATAAAATAAAAACACACAACAAAGGATAGGACCTTCCACAGATTCTGGTGAATCCAGGGGTGGTAGCAGGATGCCATAGAAAGGCACTGAGCTGAATTTTGCCATCATTCCTCAGATTTTGTTTTTCTAAGTAGCAGAGTTTCTATTTTTCTGTAGTCTGTATCCTTTCATTTGGATTTACTCATGGAGAATGATCCCATAATAAAATGGTTATCCATTAGTGAGGCTGAGGCAAACGAGGGAATGCTGACACAATTGCAAATTAGTTCATAACCCCACCAAACCTGTATTAATGTCTGAGAGTGCAACACTTGCTATTTAAAAGAAACAGAGCACAACATAAAAAGGGAATTTGAAATAAAAAAGGTCAAGGAGGAAATCTTTGTGTGAATATTACTCCATTTGTGTGCATCCACTTTCGTACTTGGTAAATTCTAAACCACAAAAATGTTTCCTGCCTCATAACAGGAACTTAGGAGGGACAAACTTTTATTTCTACCTCCCATGTATTTCATGTGATGAGATGGATCAATGCCAGCCTTTGGCCTGCTGGGGCATATTTAGGGAAAATCTTTCTGCAGTATTTAGGATTTTTGGAAAGTGTTCTGGTTTTGTTTGAATCTGATGTTAAAGACAACGATGAGGATATCTGATAATGGTTTCCTTGGGGGTGCTGAATCTGTTTTTCAGCCTTGTCCATGCTCTGAGATGGAACAGGCTCCATCTCACTGTGTGTGTGCAGCCCTGTGTAGTGAGCTGAGCAGATCTGATGTGTAATTGAAAGGAACAGCTTTGTGACTGAGAGTAATGGAGATTAATTAATGTACTGTTATTGCTAGAGAGCTGTTTGTGAGAAAGTTTGCAGTTATTTTGAATACAATAGGAATGTGGGAGACTGGATTATAATTTGCATGGGTTTGAAGGATGTTCCAGTTTATTTTCTCTCACTGTTGCATTTTTCCTCCCAAAATTGTTCATTTTCTGGGCTGGATATTTCTTTCTGTATTTAGTTTTAGTACATGGTCTAAATTCTTGACATCAAATTCTGTCAGCAATTTTTCAGTAATTTTCCCCCTATATATGCAAGGACTGGAATGGCTGGCCAAACAGGATTTGTTCAAGCAAGGATTTCAACCTGGACAAATAATGTAGCTTTAGCATATTCCCCAACAAAATCCCATTATCCTTAAATTATTCTCTTTAGTCAGCTTTGATTGTGTTGTAAATACTACACAGATTGAAATACTAGTATATTAGTAATAATGTCCTATATTAGTAATAATGTCCTATATTAAAATTAGAATTTTTCAGTGATTAGTTCAATTTTGAATTTAAAATATTAAGAGAAAAAAACAGTGGGGGTTGTTATTTTGAACAAATTGCATGTAAAGCATGACTGCAGCAATAGTAGTAAAAGGCAGAAAGCTATATCATTGCTAATCAATCTAGAGAGCTCTGTCTCTTACAGATGTCAATACAAAGTTAAGTGCTAAAATAATTGTAGTGTAGGCTTCCTCATAATTACTGTTGTTCATTTGGTGTGTTGTGCAAAAAAAAGAGAAAAGAGGAATTTGCTTTGCAGTCAGCAGCCGCAAATCTCTAAGGAGAAAGAAAAAGATAGCAGAAGGCTGATAGTCATCCATCATTCCTGACAATTTCACAGCCTAGAATAACTTGACAGAGACCCAGAACAAAATGTTGTTGAGAATTGAATGCTGCTAAGCTGAGTGAATTGACTTTCTGATGTCAAAGCAGGACCTGCTTCAAGTGGCTGATGATTTTCCTTTTCTGACTTCAGAAACACTGACACTGAAAATGCCTGGTGGTGGGAATAGGCAAATTTGGAACCTGAGGAACTGTTTGAAAACTTTCTAGGTGCTTTTAAAGAATTTAGAAGGTGATTCTGGTCAGCAAGTGTGTGGGGGCGTAGCACACCTACTGTTAAAGAGTATTTGATCATTACATTCCTCAGAAAGCAGGAATAAGGAGTCAGAATTTTTCCCAATTGTCCTGAAACACAAAATTTTTTCAAGACCTGGCTCATTTCATCTAAATTTGTCTTTGGTGCAGTGCCAGTCTCTCTTTTACAAGCCTTGGGAAGGTAGGCTTAGTTTGTGTCTGCAAAACATGAGGTTAAATTTGCTATATTCGAACCCACATATTTATTTCTTATTTTAGGTTTAAAATTCTTGCATTTTGTTTAGAATAGGTGCAAAAAATCTTATGATAACATTAAAATGATGTAAGTTGTTACACAGTCTTTATTTAAATATTATTGTTATATGAAGGAAATAATTTTTGCAGCTATTTATTTGGAAAAAAACATATATTGGAAATCTTCCTAAATTATCATAATTAGGGCATTTATTTACCAATAAATATTGCCAGTTTTATCTACTATTCAAACACTAACCTTCTAAATTGCTTACAGCCATTAAATTGTATGAAGAACACAAACTGCAGGGTTTAAATGGAAAGAGCTCTTGTTTTGTAAAAGACACACTATATTTTAGAAGTGTAAAAGAAATAGAATGTAAATAGGACATGTGGGTTAAGCATGCCATCTCTGATCAATAATGCAAAAGGTTTAGCAGGTTTATTTGTAAACCTAGCAGCACAGATTTAGTCAGAATGGGGCCTTGTACAGTACATGCAGGTATTTAAAGGTTCGGAATGAGGAATTTCATTATTCTGGCAAATCCTCTGCTGTCATTCCCCAATCTCTTTGAATTATTTCCAAATGTATTCTCACTTTTTTTTTTTAACTTTTTTTTTTTTTTTACTAATGGCAGTGTTACTACTACAGAGCTTTAGTGCTAATTTAACTCCACCACAAATTGGCACAAGGAGCAAAGACTTTCAAAGTGCCTTGATTCCCAGTAATGATATTATAGCAGCTATCTTTATGTTAATGTAGTTATGGCTGGTATAAAAAGGTTACTGTATCAAGCCTGCTAGTCTACAACATTTTATCTGTGTTTCCAGTTTGCTTAAAAAAAAGCAAAGCATGATGTCTGATAGACTGAGGCATAGATCTGGTATTTTACAGCATCCACTGCAACCTGAAAGCAGCACTGAGGGACATAAACCTGAAAATTGGTTGAAAAAACAACTTTTAGTGCATCTTTGTGCTAAAATAAAGACCCAAAGAAACAACCCTCAGACCTTTTGTAGCAGAGCGTGGTTCCTTCCCTCTCCTTCCTCTCTGCCTTCCCTTTCCATCATCACAATGAAAAAAGAAAACCTTAGGCTTTGCTAAGAGTTAAAGAATAATGTATTAATGGAGCAAAAAGGCAGACATTCTCCCATTTGAAATGTACAATTGTTTTCTGCATGTGCACAGAGGTCTTACCTAAAATATAGACTATCCAAAAAGAGGTTTCTAGGCATAAAATAGCTTTCATTGTCATTTACTGCTCAAAAGTTATTTCTTCAAATGATATAAAATATTTTGCCTCTCATTTATTCTGTTCTTTTTCAATAAATCAAATATGAGAGCTTTGTTGAAGGCAGTGTTCAGTCGAGCTCTTGTATCCTTTTCCTGACAGCTCTGTTGTGACTGGGTAGTTATGTACATTTCTGTGGTGTAGAAACATGCAGGGGTCTTTTTTTACAGGGACTAAATGTTTAAAAGAATGGAGATATTTGAATTTTTATATCAATGTCAAAAAAAGAATATTTGCAGTTTTAATAATTCATTGTTTTCATGTATTTTTAGTTTTAGGTTGTAAAACAGAAGTTTGTTTGCAGATTGCAGAGTTTCTACAAATGCTTTTCAAGTGATCTGAGGTTGTCATCTGTCTGACAAAGACATTTTGTTTGAGATATTCATAATTTTGTGACGTTTGTGTTTTGTTTACATTGCTTCAGTAATTCACTTCTGGGACTAAAACTTGCTTTTGAGGTTTAGGCACACTGCAGGATGCCAAAAAAGCATCAGATTCTTCTGTATTTGAAAGCTTTTGGGCCATCAAGAGATCAAAAGCTGCCAGAATCAAACCTGAGATCTGCCATTATAAATAAGGCACTGACAATTCTTATTGTGAGAGGTCCTCCCAGGGGTGAAAGAAGCAAAGAGAAATGAATTGCCCTGACTTTTTCCTAAGAAAAATCTGGCTATGCAATGGTATCTTTCTTTGAGAAACTTATGTGCATATTAGAAAATGGAGTCTGCCATAACATGTTCTGGTGCTGAAATAACCAGTTTTACTCAATTAAAAATCTACTAAGGTTAAAATAAATCTTACAATCCTTTTGTGGTCAGCAATACCAAATTCTGGGGACCAGAGCTGTCCTGGTTTCAAACTATAATTTACTCTGCTAACCTTGTATTTATATACAGAAACTTACAAAATGCAAAGAAAACATTTCTATAAACATCAAAACAGATTTTTTCAATTTACCAGACCATTTCTCTGGTTTACATTTCATGCATATATAAAGGGTCATAATTCTTTACCAATTCTATTCTATTACACAAGTCTCAGCAGAAGTAACTAACTAGACTAATTCAACATATTCAACATTGTGTTTGTAATGAAACTTTTTTCTTTTACCAGCTGTGTTTTAGCAATTTTTAAAAAATAATAAACATGCTGTTAATGTGATTAAACCCTTGAAGCTATTTACAAGAGACTTCATATATGTTTATATCTGAATGTCTTTCCATTCTTCTGCTTGTTTGCTGTTGGTAAGGGCATAATGCAGAACTGCTGTAGTTATCACATTGGAACTCAGCAATAAGATCACCCAAGCAAACATCTAGAACAGTGTTGTTTCAAAGCGATCTATAAGAATTGTTCAATAAAGAAAATGTTCCTTATATGTATAGTTCAGCTTTATCTTTATTGATTTTTTCATATTTTTAATAGGTTTTGGAATTGTCAGTGTTCTAGTAAAATATCTTATAATCTGCTTTATTGTTAGAGTAATAGAGTTACAAACTTGGACAAAATTTTAATCTATCCTGCAAGGCAGTTGATATTTTTTTTTCCTTTTGTCATGCTTTTAAAAGTCAATTCCTTGAGGAAGAAAAGGCTCAAAGCATGTGCTGTGAGGAGCAATATGAGAAGAGGAATTGTCCTTTCCAAAAGAGGGAACCTGACTCTTTTTTTTGACCCAACTAATTTTTGGAAGATGGGCATTTTTTAACATGGAGAATTCTTCATGGTCATATTTTTTATTTCAGCATTCCATAGGGGCTGGCATGGTACAGGCAAATAAACAGCACTGTTGGAACTGCCTTAAAACACAGGGAAAACACAAGGGTTTGAAGGGAGTGAAATAAAAAGCACAAGGGAGTGAAGTAAAAATTTCCCCTTTTTTATGTCTATGTTCTTTCTTACCAGGGCTCTGGTTCATGATGAGCTGTAACCTTTCCTTTAGCAAGCAGTAAAAAATACTTTTATATTTACAGAAATGAGCTCCAGGAGGGGATTTAGCAGCTTTTTCCTTCCCAAACCACAGACTCTTACAACAACAACTTCTGTTTGCTTTTCTCTGCTTTTCCTATTTTCTTTTTACCTCTCTTAGACTGGATAATTGAGTCTTTCCACAGTCTGAGTTGCAGTGATTAATTCTGAAGCTTCTCTTTTTTCTTTTGTATAATTTTTTACTTGTATGTGACTTTCTCATGTACGCTTTATTAATTTTTTTGTATTATTATTTTTTAGAGGCAAGGTTTTTACGTGGTGATGTGGGACTGTACTCTGCAAGTTTATTTGTACTGGAGTCACAGACAAAAGGAGAGGAGATTTGAAATTCTGATGTGAGGGGCCTGTTTATCTCCAGGCTCTGATCTGGGGCTGTGCTGTCACAGGTTACCAGTGCAGTGCTGGCACTGTCATCACTGTCACATTGTCACGTGGAAAGCAGGAAGGTGCCATCTGGGGGAGCCTTGGGTGGCAAAATGTTGCTATAGGACACGAAATAAAACGATGCGGACACTGGAATCTCCAAGGTAAAAAGGAGAAAGTTTAATTTCTGACTCCAACATTTATAGATTTTCAAAATGACAGTGGATTGGAGGATGACAGTGCCACCTCTCCAATGACACTGGACAAACCAACAGTCCGTCAAATTTCTCCTCCTCCAGAAAAGAATGCAAAACAATAAGTATTTACAGAAAAGCAAGTGAGAAAGTTCCTTACAAGAATGTAAACATCAGAAAGCTTAGAAGAACTTAAAAACCAGGGTGGCAGAAAGTTTGCAGTCAGTGCTGCCACAGAGTGTGGATGACTCAGCTCTCCCACCCCAGGGATCTCGGCAGCTGGGCTGGGCTGGACTGTTTAGATTTCTTTGATTTATGCCCAGGAAATCCCTAATGATCCAGAACTAGGACAGTGCTAAGCCATGTATTTCACCCTCCTGAGACACCCAGTGTGCTGCTCTTGCAGCTGACATCCCAAATCTGAATCACCATTTTATTTCTCACAGTCACGTTTACAGCTTCAATCTTTATTCCTGGCATAACTAAAATTCCTGTTGAATCCAGTGTCAAGCACATAAGGACCACAGAAAAGCATTCTCCCATGCAATGGGAATTTGTGCTTTGGTGACAGAGCACTGTTTCAATTTTGTGGGAAAGTCCTCATTATTTTTAAGGTCATATTAGCATTTTTTGTTTATTGAAAGTCCACTGCTCCTGCCACTGCATGCACTTTTTTTGTTTGTATTTTCCTGCCTCCCTAGTGATAAGTGGGCTTCTTCCCCTCCCCAGGCTTGGCCACCAAAATAGTGTTTGCAGATTTTGCCTGTGTGATACGTGGTTATAGGCTGGCTGTCAGAGCAGTGTTCATGAGGTGATGTAACTATAGATATAAGTAAAATCAAGGGAGAACTTATCATATGCATTGCAGTAAAAAAAAATGTAAACTACATTAGTGTTCTGGAAAGCTCAGGGCTTAACTGATACTCTGGAAAATGAGAGATGATCAGCTGTGATTACTTTGTAAGGGAACTGAGGGATGTCTTGGATCTTCGATTACGAATTTTTTTCTTTGCTAATAATTTGTATCTTGTGCTGTTACAATTTTAAAATTCTAGGAAATCTGAAAGGAATTATATTTACATATGGTTTCCAAAAAAAACTTGAGTCTTTTCCAAAATGAAAAAATTGAACAACATAAAGTGTGAAAGATCTTTTTGCAGCATTACGGTTAATATTGAGATGTTGTATTAAAATACTGAGTTATGAGAAGCAATGTTATCAATTTTCACATTTCCCCAGAAGGGTTTTCAGCAACTTTGAATATTCCATCAACCTGGCATATTAAAAGTGCAGAATTTACCTGTTAAAATGCACGGAGCATTCATAGTAGCCTCATAGCAGCCTGCTGTTACTGTTGCTTTGCAGAAGAATAAGCAACCATTTAGAGATGATGTTTTCTCTACCAGGAGGGCTCTTCACAGCAGATTTCTACTCTACCTTTTGGAAGGGATCTGAAGGAAAATCAAATCTGTATCATATTGAAAGGGGCTTTGGCTGTACATGATACAATTTTTTTTAGAAAGATGTTCAGCCCTGTACCATATTTATATCTTTTTGGAGCCTTGTTTTTGATGGAAAATTACCAGAATTTGTGCTGAGACTTGCTTAGTATCTGAGCAATGGTTCTTATAACTCAATATAATATAATAGTTTCAGCAAAGTACCAAATACTCAGTACTTCAAAGCCAATAAAGATGAGCAATCCATTTCCAAATTCCTTTTATTCATACAGAAGATTGATTTACATAAACTAACAAAACAATATTACACTTAAAGTTGATCTGTAACAGTAATAAAAATGTTGCTGCATCACAAAGCTGCAGAAACGTCACTTCCAATCTACAGTGATCACTTAGTAAGGATAAATGGTGCCTATGGGATTTTTGGCAAACCCAGCATCTTTTTCCCATAATTCTAGGCTGCCTTAAATCCTGAATCAGAAATCCACCCATGTTCAGCAAGAAAGTGTGAATGTTTGCTTAACTTTAAGCCTCTAAGAACACTTAAAGTGGAGCTAAATATTTATGTGATTGAGAGCTGTTCTGAACACAGATTTTTTTTATCCGCATTTTAAACTCAGGCAGGGCAAAATGAAGTTTTACCTCTGACATTTGAAAGCAAAAGGACCTGACTGACTGGACTGCAGTAATACTGCTCATGCCAGTAATGAGAATTTGCCATTTCTGGGTGATTTTTTCCCCTTTCCAGTGCCAGGGAGGAATGCCAGAGGGGAATGACACCCCTGTTACACAAATACAGCACAGGGCACCTTGCTTTAAGACACTTAACTTTCCTGTTGAAATCCTCCCTGCTCCTTTGTTTAGCTGTTCTGTTCATGACACTGCCAAAACATGTTTATTCCACATGCTGTGAATCACCTTTGCAAACAGACAGAGATCAGCATTTGAATCTAACGTTCAGCATTTCAGCTCCAGAATGGGGTTTTCAAAGCTTTGAGTACAATTCATGTTATCCCCTTACTATTAGGGTTGGTTAAGGCAGTTCTGAGGTCTTATTCTAAATGTCAAATAGGTACACAAAAACTAGCAGGAATTAGATCAGATTTCCTTCTACTTACCCTTGGGTTTTCTTTTGAAGCACAAAACTTTGAATAGTCTGTTAGTACATGAGTTAGACTCTTGGAGTAGAATTCTAAGCAGTGAAAATTGAAAATACAAGAAATAGTGCTGAAGAACTGTAGAAATCATGAGCATTTTTTTTCAAATCAATACTGCAAGCTCCTGGTTGTCAATGCTAAGATTCCAATGTGCACTAACACATCGATTGCATTTTCTTATAGAAATCAGTGAATTGTGTGAATGTTGCAGTATTGCAAAAGGATTCAGCTAGAAAGAGCAGAAAAAACCCCCAGTATTTGAACGCTACTATATAGAAATAGAATGGATTATTAATTTTGCAAAGGAAAACTAGAGGGTACATGCTATAATAATATCCCTTATTTTCATGAAATTGATAGCATATAGTTTATGTTTTCCCTCAAAAAGGTTTATTTTTTTTTTTCATCAGTGCTGCAGCTACTCCAGTAAGGATCCAATTCAAATTCTGTCTAAATATAAAGGAGCTGTACAATATGGGAAACCTTTATTCTATTACTATTCAGAGCCATGCATGGAAGAACATAGAAGGTTCAAAGGTTTCATTGTAATAGCTTCTAAAATGCTTGAATTAAAGAAAATAAAGGGAACACCAAGGACCTCCATGAATAACCTGGACACAAAGCCCATCTGTGCTTAGTTACTGGAGAAGTAAATAGAGAGGGTTTATGTTTGCAAGGCTATGATCATAGTAACATGACCAAGACCACTGGCAGTAATGACCAGGGGCTGTACACATCAAAATGTCATTGTTTTCTAACCCATCAGAGAACACTGAGGCAAATACATTGGTGCTGGTTTTTGAGCTCTCCCATATATCCTGTTTTGCCTTCTATGTGTTATCATCTCCTTCTTTTCCCCCACAGAATTTTCCCACAAGCTCCAGACAAACATTAGCTTTTAACTGTGAAAAATGCCAGCTGCAAAAATACAAAGTAAACAATTGCTGGAAAAGCTTCATCCAAATCTCTCCCTTAACAGGGTTTTCTTTATCTTCCTCACAAGGGCCTACCCTTGAAAAGGCTTTTTCATTCTCATCTTCCAGCCTGGGTATCAGATTCTGTTTGCATGCTATTTAAATTGAGATTGTTACCTTCTGTGTGTTTAGGGATTGAGCAAAGTCATGATCCATGCAAGTATCAGTGCCACTCTGTCATTGTTAGTGCCACTGTCACCTGCTGCCTTGCAGTGTTTTGGGTGAGTGTTCAGCACTCCACCTGCATGCTTTCAGCTCTGCATCCCTTTGGTGTCCGTCACCAGGGTGTGATTTGTAGGGAAGTGCATCCCTTGTTGGTAAGGGAGGCTTTCATTCTGGATCATGGGCTGATTTGCACTTTATGAGGGGCTCAGAGAAGCAGTCTGTGCAGAGTGTGCAGAATGCTCCCATATGAACTAAGTGCCACTTCATGCTCTGCTCTTCAGGACAAACTTTATGCCAGTGCTTATAACCATGGGCTTTTGGTTCTTACCGTAGTTTCTATATGTGGAAACTTTTTCTGGCCCTTTCCCTTTTCCAAACTGCTCTCATTGTTTTGAAGCCTCCTGTGGGGCCTGCACCATGAAGAGGATATGGACTAGAAAACATTTCATTGATAGCATTATCTTTTTGTACCACCAAGATGTTACTATTATAACCATTTCAAATCCTACAAAACCTTGTAGCATTTCTTCTCACTGGCTAAATGATTTCTATTAGGAAAAGGAAAATGTAAGTCTTTTCAGCTGCTTCCTCTTGAGGGATGTAAGATATCCGCAAATTTTGCTAACACGTTCCAGAACAGCCAGCTGTTACTATCCACCTGCAGCCATAATATTGATTGAAAAGAATATAGAACCTAAACATGGATAGCTTCTGTAATTATGCAGAATGAGTTTAATACATGATGCTACTTCAAATGTCATCTGGCAGTGGCTGCAATGTGGCATGGAATCTATTAGGAAATAATTCAGCTGGTTGAGAAAGTCTCAGAGAAAGACTATGCACTGTTTTCTTGTATTGCTGATTCCTGAAAATATTCATGGAAGTGGGAAAAGGCAATGGCAAGACCAACAGGGCTCAGGCACCTGTCAGTTAGCAAATAAAAAGTTGCTCTCACATCCCTGTAGCTCTGCAATTTCCCAGCAATGGAACTAGAAGCCTCTCCTTTGCCAAAGTCTGCATATATATTAAGAGATAGGAAATAATAGAAGTACTTGTTTTTTCCCCCCAAGCTAATTAAATAAAGATGCCTTTGTTATTTTTGCAAAAACTTTGACCTTTTGCTACAAAAAATGGACAAAAAATGGCAGGCAGCTTTCAGCTTCAAACCTGTTTTAAATAACTCTGTAGCCTGGTTATATGCCCTGTCAGGACTTGTGCTATTTTCTTTTTGATGAATCAACACAATTCAATATATGTCTTGTGACACATTTGCAATTCTATTGGAGATTTTGGCCCAAGGGAGCAAGGAACAGGAGTCAGTCTAATTACTCAAGTGCTGGCTTTCCAAATGGACATTTCTGAGTTTTCAATTGAAAGTGTCAGATTATTGATGTTCAGATGAAAAGTTAGAACAGAAAGCTGACTTATGATTGCAAGAGAACAGTACTGTTATTCTGTTCATTGAAAAAGTTGCTGTTTTTCCAAAAAAAAGTTGAGTTGAGAAAACTTGGTCTCGTAATTTTTAAGTTCAACAGGTCATACAGAGAAGCCAGGTTAGTGGTCATTCCACAGCATGTGATTACACAGGGAGTAGAAATTCCTCTGAAAATCCTTTTGAAAGCTCTCTGCTGGAAGAGGGTCTTCTCCACAGTTTCCCCCTGCTATAGAACTTAGTGAAACCACTCATACAGCTCAAGGGTGCTGGGCTGGCAGCAAACCCAAGAATATCTCCCACACACAGACAAATACCACAATAAAGGCTAAACTAATTTAATAGTTAGCAAAGCATTATATCAGAGGTGTTGTTGTATTAAAATCCTTTGGGTCTCTTTTTAATGTTGCTCTTTGCAACATCCCAGACCTCAGCATTCCTCTCTTTCAAGTAACTAAATGAAGATCTCTTCCAAGGGAAAAACACTAATAATTCACGATCTGTAATACATTTGCTGCGTCACTTTCCTAAAATTTTGTTGTGTTGTAAAGACACGACAGTTTCCACTTAACAAGACACAGGTGCAGCTGATGAGCGAGGCTGGTGGAGCTCTCAGGGGTCCCCAGCATCCTCCCCCCTCTGAAAGTGAGAATTTATGTTCCCCTCCTGAGCATCAGCAGGTTTTGAAAGCTCCTTAGCTGAAGAGAAAAAGGCTAAATGCTGTCAATATTAAAAACTTTTCCATTTGAAAGGACAAGTGTTCCTACAAAGGGAAAAGAAAAGCATGGCTTATTTTAAAATGTTAGCAGTAATGAATGATTTAAATTTGAAAAGGTCAGAAAAACGCTATTTGTAAGTTCTCATTGGGGATTTTGCAAAGACCTGACTGTTATATTACTTGTTTTCTTCAGCATTGATAACAGTTGCAGGTGACACTTTTTTCTTGCCATTTGGAAGTCCCTCCAGTGTAATTTATTTTTGTACAGCTTTGTATAAGGTGCTTTGTCAGAAAAGATCCTAAAGACCTTCTGACTCAAATACCAAAATGCAGCACTATTTTTGGTGAGCAGGCAGCAATCCCGTGTTGCCACTTTCTCACATTCACAAATGGTGTCTCAAAATCTCACAAGTCATGATTTGGTTCATTTTTCTTTCTTTGTGGGTTTTTTTTTTCTTTCTCTCCTTCTGAAGTAGATCTGCCCTTTAAAGGGATGAAAACTTACATCTTTACCTTTTTTTAAAAAAAAGAAGGAAAGGATAACCAAGAATCTAGCCAAGGCAAGAACCCAACTCAAAAAAAGGTGCAAGTTTCAGGAATTCACAAAACGCTGTAATATCTAAAGAATCTACAGGAGAGGAAAGCAAGATCCAAGCAGCATAAGCGAGGCAGAGCCTCATGGTATCCACCACCTTTGGATTTTAATGTTCATTCAAAGAAAAGAAGCTCAGCTTAATTTCAGCTGAAAGGTCTTACTTAGTGCCCAGTTGTCTTATTTTGGCTGGTTAAATGAAGAAATTGTTCATGACTGACTTCAAACAATTGGTCCCCAGGTACTTTGATAGCTCATACTGGTAGCATTCAGCACTGTCCACTGAATTGAAATTGTTATGCCATTAATATTAAATATATGATATACATTTAAATATTTAATATATGAATGTTACATCAGTATTAAGAAGACTGACACTTCCTACTGCAAACCCTATTTTCAGTTAGTTAAAACTTCTCATACTTGTAATGATTTGACACAAAATTTTCCGTGCCAGGTGTCTGCCTCAGGCAGAATTTTGTGGTGTTCTATGGTGTGTTTGTTTTTTTTTTCCCTTTTAATGTCAGCCAGAGCTGCACATTTATTTCTGTGAGCAGCCAGCCAGGGAAAACCGTGCAAAATAAACCTGGAAGCCTTTTTGAAGGGACCTAATGTATCCTGATCCTGGGGGAAGGCACTTAACCTTTGTCAAAAGTGTGACTTTCTTTTGGAAACCTGCTTCAGTTGGAAAACCTGCTGGGAGCTGGGTGAACCCTGTGCTCCCACCAGCCTGTTGGAATATGATCCTCAATGCAACCATCCCCTCTCAGTGCCTTCAGCTCCAAACCAAAACCACCCTGCTGTGTGCTTGCTCCCCAAACAGCCAGCAGCTCCTTCCAGCACCAGTCAGGAAAACTGCTGGCAACAAGAGGAAAATGTGATGTATTTCAGCCACCTTTCCTCCTTTTATTCATGGCTCATCTTTGTCTTGCTCACCTTAAATATACCTTTATACCAGATTGTGCTTTAATTCCTGATGTAAGTTTGCAAAGGACTATAAGGAAAACTAGACATAAACTCAATTTCTATGTAAATTTTAAGGCTAAAGGAGGTACCAAGCTTTTCCTTTGTTTTCTGTCCCAGTGGTTTTATGAGCAAGATACCTTCAATTTCATACTTATTGCCCATGTTATGGAAAGAGGTCCTCCTCCTTCTTCTCTCAGTAGGCAGAACTTGCCTGCCTTGTCTCATGTTCTCCAACATCTGTCTCAGATTTGGCAGCCCAAGCCCAGAGCCTGAGACTGCAGCAGTTGTCTTCCCTCATGCTGTGAAGCCACAACACATCCCCAGGAGCATGGTTTGACTCGGTGCTCTCCTGAGAGGCTTTTCTGCATCATGCCTCTTCCACCTACCCAAAAATTGCAGATCAGTTTGTCAAAATAAGGAAATATACTTAAGATTTTATCCAAAATCTGAAGTGAAAGCAAAGAATTATTATTTCTGGTACAGCATCAGTTTGAACATTGCCTCTTTTAGTGGTATTCATACACTCCCAAATACCCAAGAAGTATTTTTATTGTAAAAATTTGCACCATTTTTCTCTGTATTGATGCTCTGGAGACCAGAAAAATTTCTAGGGAATTTTAAGTAGATTTAATCTCATTTTATTTTCTTGACATTTCTTAAATTCTTGAATACTCATTTTGGAGTATCTCAATTATATTGCTTATAAGAGGACAATCTTCTACATCTCTATAACTGATTTAATAATTCAGAATAGTGATAATTTTCTTGCAAAAGAGTGTTTAAATGTGCTCAGTTTGTTTTTAGTCCTTTTGCTCTTTACACTGCATAACTGGTGTGTTAAAGGATTATAAGTATAGACAGAAATTAGACTAAAAATTAGAATGTGCTCAGTTTGTTTCTATTCCTTTTGCTCTTTACGCTTCATAACTGGTGTGTTAAAGGATATAAGTATAGACAGAAATTAGACTAAAAATTAGATCTGTTCAGCAAAACTTTGATTGCTGTATCACAGCCTTTTATGGCAGCATTCAGTTCAAAGCTGTTTGCATACCTTATTGAGCAAGCTGCATATTTTTCCAGCATGTGTATCCAGTGTGCATCCTGTAGTCATTACATTTTTGCACACTCCACTGGCTGAGCTGCATGGACTATTTTAACCATCACCAGGAACACTTGACGGAGTTCAGCTGCTCATTTGAGTGCTTCGGTTTGTGTGCTTTATGACTTCAGTGGTGTGTGTGTGTTGATAAAGTTCTGCTCTGTGCTGTTAAATCTTTGGTTCTGCCAATCTAGCTCGGTGCCATGCTGGGGGAATTGCACGCGTTGCTGAGCGCTCGCTCCGCGCTCGGAGCGCAATAATCGGCAGTGTTTTGTTAAATGAGCTGCATATTTTTGTTTTTATATACATTGCTTACCCAGTTGTGTACATTTGCCCAACTCATTATACAAAATAAGCTTGATTGGAATAAGAACATTCTCTACCAGCTGTCTGCTCTGAGTCAGTATGTAACAAAATTAGCAACTTTCCCTTTCCAACAGTGACATGATTGCATCCAAAGTTTAAGGCAATTGGTTTGGAGATCTTGTTTGTTTCATTCACTCCATGCAAACATCAAGATTAACAAACCAATTTGTTGCAACTTAATTTGTTTTCAAAAATATGAACAGAGTTAAGTAACAGAGGAAAATCTGAGCATTCTAATAGAGGGAAATGTTTCTATGTAGAGCATAAAGCATGTAGAGACCTGAATACCATTCTGTAACTTAAAGCCATCCATTATAAACATTAGATGGAAAATAACTGGAGACCTCTCAAAGTGGATATTTCATCAGATAAGCAATAGCCTAAATACCTAAAATTACAAACATATCATTCTGTAAATTTAAGTGCATTCTTTTATCCAGAGTCATAAAAATAAGTTCATCTCATGACCACTCACTAGAAAATGTCAAAATCAAAATACATGAAAACTCTTGTGCTGGGATATGTAGTTTCCCTACTGCCTTTGGTGCAAAATTGAATTACCACCTTCAAAAAAGTGATTTTCTCAACTTTCTAGTTTTTCATGTCAGTTCTAGTCAAACCTACAGGTTTTTTTTAGCTTTTGCTTTTACTGATTGGCAGAATTTGCAGCATAGACGTATGTGCTCCCATTCACAAAACCTTCAGCACTACCTTACCTCAAAAAAACTTAATTTTTCTAGAGTACAGAGCCACTTAGGACTATGCAGTTTACCTGGCCTCCTACCTGTCCCATATGAAAAGATAAATGTGCCTGCTTCCTGTTTGTGTCCCACTGCTGATTCCTTTCACTTTAATATTCTCACTCCCTATTGCCTGAGCAGACTGCCTGGAAGGTCCAGATTTGTTTTTGCAAAGTTGCAAAATATGAAAGCTTATTGTTTTAGTCAAAAATTGTTTGAATTTTAAACAGTGATCAATCGGTTCTTGGGCTTCTTGTGGACCATTATGAAAGGTGCCAATGTTACAATAGTTTGCTCTAAAAGAAAAGTGTGAATATAATTTTTAGTGGTTTGTCTTCACTTCTACTTTTAAAAAAACAAAGTTAAAGAGAGATACAAATTGAATGCATCACTATATTGTGGACTGTTTTATAAAAACTAATTTAGACTTCATATTTTGTTTTCTTGGAATATATCAACATTGGGTATCAAAAGAGTACAGCAAATGAGGGATACTGCATTTGCCATCTGAAAAGTCAGTGTTCTCCATGAGATGAGCTAGATCCAATTTAGATTTTCTTAACAGAGACAGAATAAGTAATTTTGTATGAAATGACTTGAAGCAGACAGATGGTAAAGAAAAAGGTTTTGTCTCTGTTTTCTCTTGTCTTCTCCCTGCATTAATTTGCTTTTAGTATCAGTCCATTACCCTTAAAGATCTAAATTCTAGTCTTCCCTTGACCTATTAAATGTCATCTTCAGTTTCCCCAAAGTTTTAGTTTAAACTAAGATCAGATTTAGAATATTTTTTTCTTCATATTCAAACAACTGATGGCTATGTGCAATATCTGGGTAGGTATCCTGTACACTTCTTGCAAAGGAAAATTCTTCCTTTTGCCAGGGGAAGAGAAATATTCCTATCTTTGGGGAAAAAAAAAAATCAGAATTTTTTTTTTTTTTTTTTTTTTTTTTTCTGCTGCTGCATGAGGGCTAAGAAGGGTGGGGGACCAAGTGTACCCTTGTCAGTTTGCAGATGACACCACCTTGGATGGGAGTGTTGATGTGCTGGAATGCAGGAAGGCTCTGCAGAGGGGTCTGGACAGGATGGATTGATCAACCAAGGCAAATTGTATGAAGTTCAAAAAGGCCAAGTGTCAGGTCCAGCCTTTGGGCCACAACAATCCCTGTGGTGGCTGGAAAACTGCCTGGGGAAAAATGCCCTGGGGGTGCTGCTCAGCAGGGGCTGAACATGAGCCAGCTGTGCCCAGGTGGGCAGGAAGGCCAGTGGCACCTGGCTTGTCCCAGCAATGGTGGGGCAGCAGGAGCAGGGCTCTGACTGTGCCCCTGTCCTGGGCACTGTGGGGCCACACCTCGAGTGCTGTGTCCAGCTCTGGGCCCCTCATGCCAAGAGGGACATTGAGGGGCTGGAGCGAGCCCAGGGAAGGGCAGCGGGGCTGGGGCAGGGTCTGGAGCACAGGTCTGGTGAGGAACAGCTGAGGGAGCTGGGGGGCTCAGCCTGGAGAACAGGGGGGTCAGAGGTGACCTTACAACTACGTGGAAGGAGGTTGTAGCAGGGTGGAGGTCAGTCTCTTCTCCCAGATAACAAACAATAGGACAAGAGGTTTTATCAGAGGTTTTAGATTGTATATTGGGGAAAAAAAATCTTCACTGAGAGGGGTGTTAAGGATTGGAACTGTCCACTAAGGGAAGTGATCACCTTCTCCAGAGGGATGTGGATGTGGTGCTCAGGGACATGGTTTAGCAATGGACTTGGCAGTGCTGGATTAATAGTTGGACTTGATCTTGGAAGTCTTTTCCAACTTCAGCAATTCTATATTTCTATCCTACGGTTCTGTGAAGCAGTTAGAAGGTTTTCACAAGGAATGCTACCCCATCTCCCAGGTTTCCATCCATCTCTGTAATGTTAACTGCAGCACACTGGACTAGCTCTGCTCGTTTTTTTGTCTGGCTAAAATTCCTACTGAAAAATCAGCGTGCTAAATTAAAAACATATATTTCACATGTATCAATGCAGTGTGAAACAACATGGACATTTTAAATACTTGGAACAGGCAGGATATCCATTATCTGAGTCTATGGAGAATACCAATAATTCATAAGCTACACATCTATTGCATATGTTATCTGTGTATATTTTTATGCATACCAGTATAGACAGCATATGTAGGAAGTCTTTCAGAATTTATACCTGATCTCTTTTCTTTTCCTTTTTTTCCCTTCCAGAGAGTAATTTTCAATGTTGTCAACTTCAGTAAAACAAAAAGCCTCTACAGAGATGGGATGGCTCCAATGGTGAAATCCACAAGCCGACCAAAATGGTGAGTTACTCTCTTAAAGAGTTAATGAGATAAATGTGTTTTTCTTGGCACTTGGACCAAAGACCGCATGGTTGAGGAGCACTTTTACCTGAGAGTATGAGAACCTTGATGCAGCAGTGTTGTGAGGACAGGTTCTCTTTGGAACAGATGTGAATTTGAATTCTTGAGGCCTTTGTAGTGCCTTGTTTCAAGTGCCATGACTGAAGGGATGTTCATTTGAGCAAACTGAGCAGTCAGGGCTTGGGACAGATTGTTTTACAGCAACTGTCCAGTTCTTAAGAGAGCAATTGTACCATTTTTCGCCTGCATTAATGTCCCAAAAAAAACCTGCAAATATTATGGGAGATGGACTGGGGTTGGTCTGGTTTGGAAAAGCTGCTTGGAATTGTTCTGCCTTTTTTGGGATGGCTGGAGTTTGGTGCGGGAATGTGAGCTCTGAGCTCTGCCACGTGAGTTGACCTCATGTGAATGAGCAGTGCCTGGTCTAAGGCAGAGGGAGGCCAAACAACCTCATCATCAGCTACATAAAATGTACAAAATGAGAACTCATGTGCATATTAAACATGTGAATACCCATATAGATTGTACATTTTCTCAAAGCAAATGTAATGAAACATCTACTGTGAATAATAATATGTAAATCTAGTGAGTCTGAATGCATGCAAGACTCCCAAGAATTATTTGATTTGCCTTTGCCAGGAGACTTGTTTGAATATGGATAGTGAGGTTAGGCCAGAGGTGTACAGTAAGTTATTCTTGTCAGCCTCCACAGCTGCTACTTTTTATTGGTTAATTAGTAATACATTTGATCAAGCTGGACATTATCTGGGCTTTGTGAATATATCTTTCTTAAATGCTTCAACTGTCACAAATTTTCCACTCACAAGATGGAAATGGTGGTCATAAGATTGTGCTCATTGTGTGGCTTCCTCTTCATATGACCAGCAGAATGGATATTTGGCTTTTTGTCTAGATGGCAAGGTCATATGGACAAAAGAACTGACTCACAGTACAGTTAGTGGATTGAGTCAATTCCAGCTCAATAGGAACATGTAATAACATTGAAAATTAATTTAAAAAATCCATTGCATTTAGTGTTTTTGTAGCAAAAGCCATGTTAATTGTGTTTACTATTTAACTTCAGAAAAATCTTTTGGGGCATTTCAGGGCCACATTTATCAAGCATATTTTAATCATCTTTCAAAACCTTTGGCTTCTCTCACTGGGGTCTGGTATTTGCAGCTGAGTGTATTGTGTTTTAAGTTTATCTATAAATCAGATATTGCTTTCATACAAATTTTATGCCTTACTTTGGTTTCAAATTAAAGTGTAAATCTTACAAAACAATGCAAAATGGACTTATTTTTTTAGAACATAGAGGCTCCTTCACTATTTTTAAAACAGATTTCTCTTCAATTTCCCTGGAGATCTATTTATTTTTGTGTTTTATATTTTTAGAGGATGTATTTTGCTCCCATGAAAGTGAGGAATGAATAACATTGCCTGAAGCCAGGCACAGTGTAGGCAGCAGGTGCTGAGCAGCTTCCTTTTACAGGGCTACTACCACACTTTAATCCTGTTTCAAAAATTCAAGATGTAATTTTTTTCTTTAAAAAGATGATTATTCTATTAAGATATTTTTATTTTTTCTAATAGTCTGCATATGAAAACATCTTGCTCTGCTTTGAAGGTGCACATTAATTCATACTGTTATCAGGGACCTTGGTGATATTGGGGTCTACTCAGTATAATTTTCTGTCTTGATGTTAATAGGATTTATGCATGTGTTTGCCAAGTGGGAAAACATATATATTATTTTTGGATATATGAGCTCTATCAGGGCTGTCTTCCATTTGGATTATGCCTTTCACAGTTACCTCTGTATCTGTTTCCATGGCATTCTAGTGCAACCTGTAAACAAAATTTTCTCTTTCTCTGTTTGCTGAAATAGGATTTAGCAGCAGTGGCAGCTGCTGTTGCAGCACACAGGTGGCTGTGGTCCTTGAACACGAGCAGGGCAATATCCAGCTGCATTGATTGGATCCTGTTTGATGTTTTGTATGTACTACTCTTGTAAGCAATACTGGATCATTCAACGCTGCAAAAGTGCTGAGCTCTACATGAGGGGAGGAAGGTGTGGAAGGAGACTATTGGAACTCTCCACCTCATATTAGGGTTTATGTCAGCATAGCAGTTTTTGTGGGCACAATGTAATTAAATTAGAAAATGATATATTAATTAAAAAAGCTGAAGAAATGCTAAAGGTTTTAAAATCCAGTTAAAGGGAAGATTACCAGTAGCCATGGGCTACAAATACTCTGTGGCTCAGGCTTCATCTCTGAACTCCTCTTTATGAAATATTTGAGGAATTAATCATTATTGTGCCTGTATTTGTTCTGTACCAAAACTCACCCACTGATAGGCACACTCTGACCCCACTGATAGGCACAACCATGTGTCACACATAACTACTCCACTCCCTTTTTAGATGATCAATTTTTATTTTTAGATGATAAAGTGTCTGTTTTCCTTTTTGCATTTGAGAGATATAGGTACATTATCCCTCTTAATAAAAGATGTTCAGGCCTGAGTTAAGGCTTTTTTGATTTAAACGAAAACTCCTCCTGTATTCAGGCTAGAATTTGACTGTATTGCTCACAAACCCCTGCATATCAAAAGTAGATTGGCCTCCAGAGACTGTGAATTTTAATATTTGTTTTGAATGTGGTTATGCAAACATGGCTCCGAGCTTTGCAACACTTTGTGAGTTTGATTCTTGACTCTGGAACAAATTGCTGCCAAGTGCTCTTGAAGTAGAGAGTGTGTCAAACAGAGATCAACGTTTTTGACCTGTATTCTCTTGCCCTGTGGGGTAAGATCTTTAAATGCAGACAGCATCAAGGTTCAGCTCAGTGTTACTGATGTAAATGGAGTATATCACTGTCATCAAAGCACTCTATGTGGACACAGATGTTCTGGTGTTGACATATTCTTCTCTTTTGAAGCAAGGCCAAACATTTCCAGTAATGAGCTACTGGAAAAGAGGAAGCAGTAGGGATATCCTTGAGGGATAAGGAAAAATATAGGTTTCACTGTAAAGAAAAAGATTTCTTAAAAAAAAAAATTAAAGCCTGGAAAAAAAATCTGATTAAAATGATGCATATGTTTTCTCCACATTTGGTCATGGACACTAAATAGTAAGGGATTATATCAGTTGTATCAAATTCACTGCATTGAAGCACAGCTCACATATAGAAATACAGCAATGTGTCACACCTTGTGACATCAGTTGTGTACTGGACAAGATAAAACTCAAGATTTTATTACAAACCAGGGAAATAGGCTGTGTCACTTTAACATTTTGCTTAAAATTTACTATTGCACCAAGATTTTAGAGAATTGGAGGGTATTTTAAAATCAAAAATTGCAATATATAAATTTTTTAATATAAAACCTCAGTATCATAGAGACCTGTTCTGATTTGCCTGTGTCTGTTTTTCCTGTTTAGTGGATGTGAAGAATTTGAAGGGAGATGGATTTGAGGAAATTGAATTTTTGCTGTGTGTTGTGGACTTTGTGCTGTAATCCTATTTTTCTTTGCTGCTTGATTTAAGTATGACATTATTTTGTTGCAGTTTCTTAATCATGTTTTTACACTAAGAGCTCTGTCTTTGGAAGTAAAGGTAGTAAAAAAGCCTGCCATGTGGGCATAGCAGTAGAAGACTATCTAAGTACATATACTGTACTAATTTATTGATTGCACAAAGTTTTACAAGTTTCTCAAAGTTAAATAGAAGAGTGAATTGTTCGAGAGGCAGCAGATTTTCCAAATGATGAAGTGAGCAAATATTCCCTTTGGGCAGAGAACAGCTATAACTCTTGATTATTCAGTGTGAGCATTGCCTCATTGGGGACATTAGTTTTTCAAATTGTGCTAATCTTTTAAAAGTAACAACTGGCCACTCATCACCTTAGGTATTTCAGCAAGATCATGTGCAAAACTCTAATTAGTATTTATAGAACAGCAACTCCTCCCAGTAGAATAGTAGCAGTAGCTGGCAAATATCTGGTTGACACCTGTTAAGTCTTTAGACATCCATTGTATGTTATTCTGCATTTCAAATGAGTAGAGAGCAGTAGGTGAAGTCCCCATAATTAAGGGATAAAGGATAATAAATAACATGGCTCTTGAGTGGATGAACACAAGGTTAAAGGCTGTTCTGCAGTTTTGATGCTGTATTTCAGGAACTGTTTATTTGTAAGTAATAATGCTAGCTAAAATATTATTGAGCCTTCAGCATACGGAGGATTTATGTCTAGATCTAAATGTGTTTTGTTTATAATGTCAGATTTCAAACTGCTTCTTGGCAAAGCAGCTGCTTCTTCCCTGTCTTTTATCTCACTCAGCAGTGATGGCTTTTAACTGGGTAGGCCCCTTCCCCAGCAAGCACTCTGCTACCTCTGCTGCTAAAACATCTACTGCTAAATGCTCACAACACATTGCTTCTGAAGTGTTTTTCTTTTCCAGCAAACCTGGAAGAACAGAAAAACTTCTGGGTAATTAATTCAAATTTGAATCTTTATGTATCTTGGTAAATATTGTCATGATGAGGAATTTTGGTAGACATCAAGAAAAGCAATGTAAGTTTTATGAACAATACTCCCATATGTTCCATTCATCAGAAGGGGACAAGTCTGAGAAAATCTGAATTTTGAGTAGCTAAAATGTGTTGCTTCTTGCCAAGTTTCTTTAACATTTGTGTCTACAATGCAGTGTTACAATCACTACCATGTCTACCAGGCTGCATTATACATTCTGAGACTTTCAGCAGCATTTTTAGTATGTATTTATATATCTTTAGCCATAAGATAAGCTGTTTGTGAAATGAGCTGTCATTTGTGGTGAAACAGTTTGAGAATAAAGCACTAAATATATATATAGCTTGCTAATCTGAAAGACTAAAACTGCTTACTATAAAATATGTGGCAGGCTGGGGCTAGTGATAACATCACCTGAATTTAGGTGAGGAAGATGAACAAGCTGTTAGCATTACCTGATTCCTTCCTTGGCCTATTTTACAACTTTGGCTACTCTCGGAGGTTTGTTCTTTTGCCAGCTCTGTGATGTCACGTGTGCTTGCTCCTGCTTTCCCGAGGGATGTGGTGAGAATGCTTTTGGAGGCTCAGGAATGTGTCCCGTGGCACAGGTGGGTGTTGGTGCAGCCCCTGCCAGGGGCAGCTCCAGCTCCTCCCTCATCCTGCACAGCTCTGCACGGGAGCACCAGGCTGGGAGTGGGCCCAGGGTAAAACCAAGCTTTCAAGGAAGAGAAAGAGGATTTAGTCTTGGTCTGGGTCATGGCAGAGATCCAAAATCAGCTGTACAGCTCCAGCCACAGGAGCAGTAAGGGAGTTGGGAACCAGTGGCTGAAGCAGGGACGAAGGATTGGGGTAGCAGCTCCCACAAAAATGCCTTGGGAACTGTCTGGGGAACCACAGGCTTAATTTCAATAACTTGTAGCATTTTATTTGGAGAGCATAGGGGGAAAGGCATTTCAGTATCAACCTTTTGATATCCCAATTTGAGTGAAAAGCAGAAGCTTTGTCTTGGTCTTAGTGCAGCTCTTTGGCAGAAAATAAGATCTTTTTAGACAGGTTTCAGGTTGCCATGTATATTAAAGTGAAATAACTGCCAATCCCTGGGTAAATTAATGTTTGTGTGAATCTTGCAAAATAACAAAAGAAACAGTTCCAACCTCTCTACAAACCTGTAAAAGAAACACAGTTATTTCCTCTTTCTCAGCTCAGCAAAGGTGGTTTTTCCTGGATGTAGAGAGGAGATTCCATGGCACTGTTATTAACAACAACTTTTGTGGAAATAGAGGAGATATTATATTCTGCTGAAACAATGTTTGAGTCAGATCCCAAAATTAATTGTTTATTGTGTAGATTAATGGGATTAAATTTGTGTCAAGAAAGTAAGTTACATTTTATTGGAGAGATACTTCACTGCAAATTTAAGATGGAATTATGTTGGAGAAAACTAATAACAAAGAAATTAATATAAAGAAAGGCAAATGAGTTTTAGGATTCAAAGAGAAAATGAAGAAGTTCCAAAGGCTGCTATGCCATAATGAAAAACCCCAGCTGTTTTATATGTATGTGTGTGTTTCCTCATCATTTATCTAACTGATCTCCTATAAATCAATTTATTTAGATTACAGCAGAGTCAAAAGGCCCCAGCCAGGATCAGGACTTATTGTGCTTAGTGTTGTGGAAACATATAAACAGACAAAGTCCTTTTTTAAAGTTGTGAAAATTTTATGATTGATTTCAGTAAGAGCAAAGTTAGGCCAATACTGAGCACTTCTGAAAACTCCATCCTTAAAGATTTATTCCAAGCAGTAACTGTTTAAAAAATGACATACTGCTTACATAAGAGTCTAAATATTTGATGGTTATAGTATTTACATCTAAAACACCAGAGGCTATGTGCTTTAATACCTCAATCTGTTTCCCATATTCTCTGTCAACATGAGTTCCCTGCATTGATTGAGGGCACTCTGTGATCCCTAAGGTTGTATTCATGAAAGGTTACCCTTGGCACTACTTTATTCATGAAAGGTTTGAAGCCCATAGGAAACAAATGAGTTTGTTCCTGTTAGGTGCATTTTTGTCATCTATAAATACTTAATTACTGGGGTTCTGATGAGAACTTCAAAAAAATCTTAAAAGCATACAGCTGTGTGGAAATAGCTCCCCCATCACTGGTGCAAACCACAATGAAATTTGCAGTTGGGAGATTTTGTGGCAGTTTGAAACAACTGAATTGTAGGTTTTTCCCACTACAGTCCATGGTATTGAGTTTAATAGCTGCAAAATATGACCAGAGCCATGCATTATATCCCATCCTGAAACAGGTCATTCTCTCTCCTCAGGTGATGGGCATTTGGTGGAACTGATTGCATGAAAAGTGTTCACAGAACTGGGTCCCTAACCTTGGCAGGTTTAACAAAAAGTACATAAAATTGAAGCTTTTTTCTCCCTGAAATGAGTCTGTAAGTTAGATAAATATGGGCAGCACTGAGCTCAAAGTAGAGTCAAACTACCAAGAGGACATTGCAGCTTTTCATTGCAATTTTATACTTTGGACTAATGGAGTGAAGCAGAATGAAAATCACCTCTGTTAAGAATGGCATTTATCAGCTGTAAGTACTTAGTAGTAAGAGCTCTACACAGACAAAGCTGAGAGTCACCAAGAAATGTACTTGAAAATCAGACTGTTAACACAAGACTACACAAATAAGAGCCAAAAACTGTAATCAGAAAATGTAACATCTCTTTAAGAATCTTTTAATGGTCTGAAGAGTGCTAGACAAGTTGAATTTAACAAGATGTAATAACCTATGACATAATATAATTGAGAATGCACCAGGACGCAGCACAGGCAGGTTAAATTTTGGCTTTCCTTCACTTAGCCTTGCAACTTTAAAGATCTTTCAACACAGGGTTTTAAAAATACATAGTCCTGTTTAAATTTACATATGACATAAAAGCATAGAATGTGCAATACATCAGAAATACAATTCTAAGCAAAGTTAGGGCTGAAACATCCAGCCTAATATTTTTAAATGTTTGTTTGAATCATTAACAACAAAGTTTTTTATTCATTTGCTGTGAAGAAACAATGTTTAGTGCAGAGGAAAAGGTGTGAACTTCTGATAAAAGTGAGACCCTTATCGGGCCCTTGCCTTATATTCGAGGTGGTAAAAGTCAAAGCAATGAGTTCAATTTCTCTTTTAATAGAAAATAAAATAGGAGACAAAAACATTTTGCTGTACTGTGGAAATTGAGAACTGTAGAGAAAATAAGCAGTAAATAAATATGGCAAGTGATAATGCAGGATCAGAACATTAAAATAATAGGTGCTGTATATTGAACTTGGACTCATGGGATTCAACAGTTGTATACAAACCCAAAAGATAAAAATCTGGGTTTTATGCTGTGATTACTAGGGATAAGTTATGAATTAACTTCTGTATGATATGGCACAGGTTTGAGAGAATTAAAATTTAATGATAATACAATAGGGATAAGATCTTTCCTGTATCTCTAGATGCTGAGGCAGTGCTTAAAGTTTGTTTTTTAAAACTGCTTCAAGTAGGATTATTGAATTCCAGCTTGAAAGTGAAACTTTGTCTTCCTGCTTCACTATATTAAGCATCTCTGAGATTGAAAACCTAGCAAGAGCTCTCCTAGTGTGATTAGAATGTATCCAATATTTTTTGGCAGCAAATACTAATTCCAATCATTCTGTCTAGTACTGCTCAGGCAGCACGAGGATAACTGGCTGTCAGATGTTTTGGGTAATGGAAAGGTGAGGCTCCAGGCTCTCAGGGGAAAGCTGGCAGCTTTGCTGACAGTTCCCTGCCTCTGGAAAATCAGAGTGCTGCTGGGGAGGGGATGGGCTGTGCTGGGTGAGTGGTCTGGGCAGGGCTGGTTCTTGGCTGGAACAGCATCCCTGTGGAAACCACGGATCTTTGGCAGAGGTCTGAACCACGCAGAGCCTTCATTACCACCCTCAGGTTTCCTTACAGTTTTCTCTGCCTTCTGCTGAGCTCCTCTGGCTGGGATGCAGGGCTGGTTTACCATTATGGGCTCCTGGGGTATTGGGAAGCTGGTCTGAGGCATTTCCTGGTACCTGGGGTGGCATTCCCAGGCTGGACATGCCCACAGCTGGGCTGTGCAGGTGGGTGGGGTGAGCCATGAAGGTGGGTGAAGGAGAGACATGCAGGTGAGCAGTGCAGATGGGCAGTGCAGGTGGGCAGTGCAGGTGGGTGAGCAGTGCAGGTGAGCAGTGCAGGTGGGCAGTGCAGGTGGGCAGTGCAGGTGTGTGGGCAGTGCAGGTGGGTGAGCAGTGCAGGTGAGCAGTGCAGGTGGGCAGTGCAGGTGGGTGAGCAGTGCAGGTGGGCAGTGCAGGTGGGTGAGCAGTGCAGGTGGGCAGTGCAGGTGTGTGAGCAGTGCAGGTGGGTGAGCAGTGCAGGTGTGGTGAGCAGTGCAGGTGAGCAGTGCAGGTGGGCAGTGCAGGTGAGCAGTGCAGGTGGGTGAGCAGTGCAGGTGAGCAGTGCAGGTGAGCAGTGCAGGTGGGTGAGCAGTGCAGGTGGGCAGTGCAGGTGTGTGAGCAGTGCAGGTGGGCAGTGCAGGTGGTGAGCAGTGCAGGTGGGTGAGCAGTGCAGGTGGGCAGTGCAGGTGAGCAGTGCAGGTGGGTGAGCAGTGCAGGTGAGCAGTGCAGGTGGGTGAACAGTACAGGTGAGCAGTGCAGGTGGGTGAGCAGTGCAGGTGTGTGAGCAGTGCAGGTGAGCAGTGCAGGTGGGTGAGCAGTGCAGGTGAGCAGTGCAGGTGTGTGAGCAGTGCAGGTGTGTGAGCAGTGCAGGTGAGCAGTGCAGGTGGGTGAGCAGTGCAGGTGAGCAGTGCAGGTGAGCAGTGCAGGTGTGTGAGCAGTGCAGGTGAGCAGTGCAGGTGTGTGAGCAGTGCAGTGCCCACCCTCAGGGCTGTACCTGCTGCAGATGATTCAAAGCAGCCCCTTGGGGAGACAGGGGCTCTGAGGCAGGAGGGGAGCCCTGCACGTCCCGGCCAGGGAGGGATTCCTCAGCTCCTACACCACAGCAGTGTGTGAGCCCTTTATCTGATTTTGTCTTTTAACAATGATGGGTGTGTGGGAAGTGTTAAAAATGTTGACAAAGAAGCCATAAAGTGTTTATTTTAGCTGGACTGCTTTGTTGGAAAGAAAGTGCCCCGCGTGTGGCTGGGCTGCGGCCTACCTTGGGGCACCTCCCTTAGGGGCTGCCTTGTGCCCTTTTCTAGGCTTATTCTCTGCTTTTTCCCCATTCTGTGCCCTTGCACAGACACTGCCAAGCCCCATGAGAGGCTGACATCCCTGGTGAGTGGCTGTGGGACTTGCTGGCACAGCCTGTCCCATCAGAGGTACCTGTAGGTGTGTGAGCAAGGTGTGTGTGCTCACTCTGCTGCCATCTGCCCCAAAACGTGTGGCCAAAGGAACTGTGTCATGAGAAGCACAGTCATGAGCAGAAAGTGTCCTCTCAGCAGCTCAAGATTAGACTTTCATTAAGGATTGGCTGTTAATTTATGAGGGACTTGTAACAGGTAACTGGACCTGTAGTAAAATGACATGAAATGGTAAAATTAGTAACTTCCCTAACAGGGAATTGCTATTGAGATTGGGGAAGAAAATGGTGTTTCTGTTTGTTTTTTGTTTGAAAACATCACTGTTTTTTATCCTTTCTGAGGTGCTGCTGTAAAAATGCTGAATTCATTCTATGGAGAATTCTTTTGGAATTGTTTATTGGAAATATGTGATACCATTTACAAAATTTATAGGCAGGGACATTTCAGCTCAAGATAAAGAGATTCAACTTAAAAGGATAGATTTACCAAAGAAAGAAACTGAGGAATATCCAAGTTAAAATAACATACTCTGCCTTTTAATATGTGATAAAATCCTCTCCTAATATTTTTCCTAGTGGAATTAAAAAACACCAGTACCCCATGGCTTCACAATCAGAAGTGATATAATGATTTAGCTTTGATAAGAAAAAGACGTTTTCCCCGTCTGCTATGGTACTGGATACTTTAATGTTCTTATGGTTGTTTTTTAAATGCCATTCAGTCAATGAAGGGGAGTCATGTAGCATGTGTATTTTTCTGTGTAGTTTTTTATTAAACATAATTCCCTGAGCTCTCCTGAGGGACTGTCTCTATCCTGGGGGTACTGGTGGAAAGGATTGTGATGCCAATCCTGCCCAGGAAGTGTTTGGCTTGTTTCAACTCTGTGAACTTGAGGAATGACTCAGCCAGGGGAAAAGTGCTGCTGCATGTGCAGTCAGAAGGGCTTTACCTTCAGGAGCAGCTTCTGTAGCTAAAAGCAAAGATAAGTAGGGAAGGAAACACATTCAGATTCACTGAGTGTTAACCCCTGCAGGGGAAAAGCTGATTCTTGCTTTGAAAGGAGAAAAAAAGAAAAAAAAAAAAGAGAAATACTGTGTGTGTACCTGGTGAAATGAAGGGGTATTGATTTAGGTGGGAATGATGGATATAAATAGACTTTTCTGTATAAGTTAAAAAACAAACAAGCTACAAACCCTGTGCTGTATGTCACGCTCTTCAAGAATACATGTTCATGTTAACTGTTACATTCCTGCCTGAAATCTGGGGGTTTTAAAACCAGAAAATTATTTACAATCAGAGAGTGTTCACCTGGAGGAAATTTCCAAAAGAGTGGAAATTTCCCAGCTGATGTGAGGTACTTTTAAATCTGAAGTTGACATCTGTGATCTGTGTAGCTGCAGTCTTTGAAAAGAGTCTCAGAGTACAGGCAAGTGAATAGAGCATTCTGGATTTGTCATTTCTAATACTCATCAACTTGTTTCTGTGTGCTATGAAAGTACAGAAACCAATAACCCAGATGAATCATAAATGTCTGGGGTGGGTGTGTTGGTATTTTTGTGTAGGGATGCTCCTTCAGTTTGTGTCCCTTTTCTTTTGGCAAAGAATTCCAAGTTTTCACTAAGGAACTGGGCTTTACAAGCATATCTGGGTAGCAGGAAGTGAAGGAGTGGATACAAAGGGCAAGAAAATAGTAGCCTGGAGTGAAATGTGACTGTGCCTGGGGCCTCTGGATCCTAAAATTTAAAAGGGAAATAAATTACATGTTGACTGCATGTTCTCCTATATAGAAAAGAAACAGCCAACTGAGCCATAAGCAAGGCTGGAAAACTGTATTTTAGTTGTCAGCAGCTGCTGCACAACAGAACAGAGTGTTTGCGTTCACAGTACTGCCACTGTGTGGTTTCCCCTGAAATTCTGCAGGTAAGGAAAGCTCTTCTCCAGCAAATTATCAACATACTCAAAGCAGCAGCAGGTGTGGGAAGGAGAGTGATGGCAGTGAAAATGGCATGGTGCATTTCCAAAGGTTTGCTTTTTTAGTTTTAGTTTTGATTTCAGTTTGCCTTCCTTGAAGGAGGGATTTCATGCTTGAAAAGTTTCTGCCTTCCAAATATAGGTGTTCAGCACAACCTGATATTTCAATACCCTCATATTTACAGTTGAAACTGAAGGTTTCCTTTTGTTCTTTGTTTCAAAGGTTGGTATACAATTTTAGGTCCAAACCAAACTTGTTATTAGAGTTTCTTTTGAAGGTTTCAGTTCTTGGAAAGTATAGTGCAATGAAATAAAGATATCCCTTGACAGAATCTTGTGCTAACATAAATAAAGGCTGTTTGTAGCTTTAATTTAACATGTAATTAATAAAAGCTATCTCTCTTGAAGCCACCAAAAATGTGAATTAATGTTTAGAAAACCTTCTGGTAAGTGAAGCTGAGATACTTTCTAGCAGATGCACAACATTTACAAGTATCACTAATATGATCTGCCTGACAGCATGAGCCACATGCATGAGAGCTTAATGATCACTAATGCCTCAGTAAAAGCTATTTATTGGAGTATATTTTCTAAGATATACCTTTAAGTAGAGATACTTGATATTTTGAGTTCCAGTGTGCTTCTGTACTAGTTTCTCATGTTGGTATTCTACCATTTTTGCATTGGTAGGGAATTAAAAACACTTTAAAAATATAAAAAAAGCCTTCTGACCCTAAGTGACACAATACAGATATTGTAGTCAAGGTCAAAAAATATAATTTATGTTGATTTTATTAAAATATAGATACATAAAATATATCCTGTTACTGTTCTAGTGGTAAATCAGACTTGAATCTGGAGAGTTTTTGAAAAGTACTAATTTTTTACCTTCACTTTGTGCAAGATTCTGCTGGATATCTTCCATCTTAATTTCATATGAAACAGTTGTAGTTTTGAAATGCTGGTCAACTACTCTTTTTTTCCTATGTATAAGACTGCAACATAGTAAAATGTCTCTTAATTTTTCCTATTATATCTAAATGCAACAATATAAATATTCCTATTATAATATCCTATTATATCTAAATGCAACAATATATGCCAGAGTTAGAAAATCTGGAAGCTAATTGTGAACGGCAGTGTCTCTGAAATTGTTTTACTTCTCCTGTCCTTCTCCTGTTTAATACTGGATTTCCTCGAATGTGAGATGTGAACTTCACAAAGCTGGGCCTTGGAAACAAGGATGTTACAGCTGTGAAAATCCAGTAGTGTTCAGAAGCTGGTCATGGATTCAGTTACAGCACAGCAACAATAAAATAAAATAATTGTGATGCTTTTGTTTGTTTGTTTGTTTTGCAAAGGAGCAAAGTTTTTATTCAGTGAGGATGACAGCTGTAAGAAATAGAGAATGGAAAAAAACCACAGTTCTTGAAATGATGGCACCAGACATGGGCTGCACAACAGAGCTGAACCTGCTCCCCAGTCCAATAGCTAAGAGCTGCCTTGGATAGAGATGAAACCAATTGACTTGGATGGATAAAATAAAAGTCAGCTGAGGTGGAAGGAGAGCTTTAAATGTAACTCACAGTGACTCATTAGGTTTTGAAGAGTTAGGGTGATTCTGGTTATGTTTTTGGGGTTATAGACTGTGAGGCTGACTTTGGAAACTCAGCCAGCAAAAGCAAAGTGGTTGTAAATTTTTGCTGTTGTCTGCTCAGAGTCCCATCCCAAGATAGAATATCTAACTAGTATTTATTATCACATTTTACAGGAGGAGAGATAAAGGCAAAAGATAATAGATTTTTTTTCAAGGTCATTGTAAGGAGCAGCTTAGGCGCAACCTCAGAATTTTTTCATTTTATTTGTTTCTCAGTTCAGTGATCTGCAAGCAGTAAAAATCCAGTACCAAATTTACTACATTATACTGTTACATTATTACCTTAAAATTTCATGCCCTACATAGGTGGCTGTAAGCAGGTCCAGCTTGGGTTCTGGGGCTTACTTATTTTGTTTTTTTTTTTTCTGGAGATTTATTTGTTTAAACTCCCAGGGAAAGCTTGAAAATTTCCAGGATTTCAGACTTCAGAAAGTGATTTGCTCTTTTTTCAGAAGCATACTACTGATCCTAGCAGATTGATCACACCTTAGTTATAAAGGAATATTTATACTCATAATCTGAGAGCTAGAATTTTCCTCTCACAATATTTACATTAAAGTTATCTCTTGCTAGATTACTGAAAAAGAAATCACCCTTCATCACCTCAGAATACTTGCTATTTTTTTTTTTTTTTTTTATGTTTCAAAGCTGTCTAAAAATACATCCAGACACTCCAAGCTAAGCAACAGAAAGGCTTCCCATAAGTTCCAGAACAATTAAACTCAGTGCTCCCTTCTAAATAAACCATGTGCTGGGTGAGGAGAGGCAGCCTCTTTAGCCCCGAATGTTTGCAAAATGTTCTGCTGGAGCCCTGCACAGGTTTGAAGTTTTTCTCAGGTCTAACTGCCAAAAAATCCCCCTGTACTTGGTTTTAAATTTAGCTTTTAGAAGTTTTTCCAGCTAAGTTTGAACTGCTGAAATGAAGGTTCATAACACAAAGGTTGTCATACCCTTTGTGCAAATGGTGCCCTTATAATGTGGCATATTAAATATTTAACATAGTTTGCAGCAGATAAAAAGCAATTTTGTTTAATTTTTCCTAAATATTAATGCTATCAGGCATCTTAATCCTTTCATTATAACAAAAATTTGTTCAAGCTCATTCTTATTAAAGATTTTCTAATTTATAATGATATGGATGTTTTTCTTCTGATCCTAATAATTAAGGCCAAAATGCCATTTAAAAGGAAAAAAATGTGAGAGCTGGGAGGGGGAATCTTCATTGGTATATTGGGAAGAATTGCAGGCTAGAAAAATAGCTTTATTTTAGCCAAGGATACCAAAGACAATGCCTATCTCTCAAGTAATCCAGCTCAAAGTTTTGGGTCAGTTGCCAAGGAATGAAATAGAATACCTGCAAAATGCTCAGTGAAATGACCTGGAAAATAATGTATAAAGAGGTTGCCAGTCACTTCTGAGTGAGGACCATTCTTCCATCTCTATCTCTGAACTGCAGAAAAAGAAATAAAATTCCTGAATTGGAATTAGTTTCAAATCAACTTTTCTCTGCATCCCAGAACAAAAATGTAGTCAGCAATTATTTATAATGCTAATTAAAGACCTGTTCTAACAGGGTTACTGGAGGCTGAAAGCCCTTGATATGACAGCAAATGTTTTCCATAACCACCCATTGGCATTCAAAGACAGTATAAAGGTAGGGAAAGGATAGGAACAATGAGAAAGAAACAATTGTAAGGAAATATTGTTTAGAAATTGAATATATTTAGGTGATGTTATACTATAAGCAGACCGATGTGGCTTCACTAATTGCAGTACAACTACAGCTGAAAAAAAGGGGGACTGTGGCTCATTTTTGTAGTGGATCCAATATGTCTGGGTTGTTTTAAAAAAAAAATTATGTTTATACTTGGTTTCCTTCTTTCTCCATCTATTCTCATTTATGCACTCTCACAAAAGGACATTTATAACTATATTTTTTTATAATTATGCAGCTTTTCTTTTCTCATGGAATGACTGTTTTTAATTTTCAATGTCCACAGCTTTTCAGCTGAACGGAAGAAATATTGCTAATTTGCTTGTATGCAAAGGACTTTATTGCTTTTTTTGGTGGATGCACTTTTTAAAAAAATTGTTTCTTTTAAATAGTAAGCTGCTTAAAACAGTCTTTGCATAATTCTTGGGTCTGCTGAATCCCATGTTAGTTGATTTTCTGAGCCAATATTACTCATGCATAGGATAATTATATAGATATTTCTGTTGAGAAAGTAAAGAATGAACTTACAAGATAAAGAACTGAGTGTGGTGGCTGTGGGCTTTGTGAATACTATAGGTATTTTCACATCAGGGAAAATCTGGAGAAACCTCTGGATTTAGCTGGGGTAATTTTTAGATTTAAATCAGTGTGATGTAGGCTCCTTTCCTCCATCATATTGTAGGATTTTGTGGTCTCAGGTGAAGCATTCACTTTATTTTGAGAGTTTGCTTGAAGTCAAAGTGGAGCACATTTTTAAGTGCCTTGATGGATGCAGACTTCTCCCAAATGCCAGAAATGCACAGGTGGCCATCAGCCATAAACCCCACTTGCTGCTGTTCCTAAGGAGTGTGTCCCAAACATCCTTTGCCTGGCTGGGATCTGCACCCATGTGTGAGGAGCAGCTGGCTGAGATCCACCTAAAGGCAGAGAGGGATGGGGTTGTAGCTAAAGTCAAACTCTCCAAGGATGGGAAAGCTCTTTCATTTTAGAAAATGGTTCTGGATCACGTGCTGCCTGGGGAAAATTGTGGTTCATATAAAAGTCCCCTTTAATTCACTTCCTTCAGTGGACGGCTGGAACACTCTATTCTCTTCCTGGTAAGATATGTTGTGAACACACCTGCAGCATCTCTTCAGCTGCACCAGCTACTGAAGATTCTGTTGTTCTGCCTTCCTGGTGACCTCAGAAACACTGGCAAGTTCCAGGTGTGGTCTCACAGCTTATATTTGTACTAGAAGCTGCCATGTATCTTCGCCTAGGATAACAAACAGAGACAGGCTTGGTCATGGGTGCTGAAATTCAAGGTGAAAGAAGACAGCTCCCCAGCAGGGTTTGCATTGCAGTCTCTTTTACCAGAACAGATCGGAGGAGTGAGGAGTTTTACTGTCCTCCATAAAGAAATGAAAGACTTCTCTCAGCAATTGTGTTGAAAACCAGTAATAGAAAAGAGGAGAGAAAGAACAGAAAGTAAAAGGAAGAGATTTGTAATAGTATGAGAAGCTCTAAGGGAAAGAAGGAAATATGCTAACAAATCACCAGTCCTAAGAGAAGCATGATGCAAACCAGAACTGTGAAACTGCATGTGTGTTGTACAGGATCCAGACCATGTTCTGTGTAGTCACAGCAGAGACAGACATTCATATTTTCTTCAAGGCAAGTGAAGATTTAAGTCTAAAGATGAAATAAGGATTTTTTGTTTTTAAACAGCCTAACTAAATAATTATAGTATGCTATTTTTTTTTTTTTTGGCACTAATAGATGGACCTCTATACAAGAGGTTGAATCTGGTAAATCTCAGTGGCTTCCGACTGTCAGACTGTACCTGGCAAGCTTAGAGGAGAAAAATTATAGTAAAGGGGAAGGAATAAGTCGACATTAATGTTACATGCCCACATACTAACTTGGCTTAAAGTAGATATGGAAATTGAGGTCTAAAATATCTCCCAATATCGTTAGAAGAGACAGATTTTTAATGTTTTTCAAATAAAAAAGGTTCTTTCAGTTCATGAAGATCTATAAAAGTGTAACTGTACTCTTCATGTAATTGAAACGTTAATTTCCCCAACCTTTCCATGGAATGCTTGAATGTCTCTTATATGCGTGTCTCTCTTCACAAATATCAAGCTTAAAGGAATTTTTCTTGAACCTGTGAAGATTTCTTGAGTTGCAGAAAAACAGGTTGTTACGAAACCCACAGCTCTCTACATGAAAAATATTGAAGTTCTATTTTAAGTATTACTTGGCATATCAAAACCTTTACACTGGTAATTGCATTGTCAATCATGTAGTGTCCCATTACCAAAGAAATAGGTACAAATCCAGCCATTCTTTATTTTCCAATGGCTAAAAAAATGAGCTTTATAATGAGAAAATAATACAAATTATTCCCTTCAAGAACTACCCAGTGTATATTGCTCAACAAAATTATCATAAGCAACAGTTACATCATGAATTATGCTTGAAATATCTGCATCTTCCAGCTTCCTACAGTCTTTTTAAAAACCCTTTGAGCTGTGCTAATGCCCACTGCGTATCACTTGAAACCTGCGGAAGGTTTGTAGTCAGTACGAGCTGATGTGCTGTTGATCTCTGTTTGCAAGCTGTTTAATGTTAAAAGTTCTGCTGAAGCTGTCAGTAGAAAGACTATGAATAATTTCAAAGACCCTCCCAGGCTTATCTGTTCTGTTGCTTCCAGCATGCTGCTTTTAGTAATGAAACTATAGGTGCTGCCTGGCTGCGGGAAAAGTGACTTTGAAGCAGTTTCACCACAGCTGTGCAAAACTGAGATGGTGCCTGCACTTCTGGATCAATTACCACTCGTTCCTTGTAGCAGTGATACTCGTTTTTCACCAGACAGTGGTGGAAAAAATATTCATATGCATGAAAAATATGAATATTGTTGTATATATGATCATTGATGTCATCCAACCTTTCTTCCTGGAGGCCACAGGACTCGTAGGGTTGGTCCTTCCTGCAGGGTGTGTTTCCAGTGCTTCTAGGTATGATGTATATGGGTGCTGTTTTAAAAAGTCTGATTCCCTTTGGAGCAGGTAAAAGCCGTTATTTGATGGAAATTTTGAAATACCCGCTGACCTCATAAGATATTTGCCATTATCTTGCAAAAATCCTTCTGCTTTTAATAATCTGGTCTCATCTAAGCTTGAAATAGATAAATTTGTTCTGTTGTTGATGAGAGTCTAGCAAGAAATAGGAGTGTGGTGGTTAGGAGTCTGCATTTCCCATAAGCACCCATTACATATCTGGTATTCGAATCTGTGGGGAGTTTTTGTCATTTTGTTTGGTAGTTTCTCTGAGATTTAATTTTTCTCCTCTTTTTTCTTTGTTTGTTTCTTTTGTGGATGGGTTTTTTTGTATTTTTTTTGGAGGGGGGGTTCTATTATTTTTTTCTTTCTAAAATAACTTGTTAGGAATTTTCTTACTCAATGGAAGACTTCAAATAAAAAAAAAAGTTTAAACTGTGAAGGGCAAATATTTTAGAAAGCTCTTGGGGCTGTTAGGTAATAGTTCAGTAAAAAAAAAAAAAAAAAATAAAAGAAGTAGTACTGAGGTGGATTGCTTCCTTTTCAGTGAAAGGGTAGTGCAGTAAAAGGTGATCTACTGTTGGAGAGTCTCTACTTGTACTTATTATGGTACCATGGTAACATCAGAACAAGCCACGGAAAATGGGGTAAGCAGCCTGGTAGAACATAATCAAGAGCACACAAACAATGTGTTACAGGGAATCTATAGCAGAAATTACTGACAAATATTGTAGGGTTCTGGGAAGGAACATTGCAGAGCTCTTCGGGGAACAGCTGGAGTAGACGATCCGTCTGTAGGAAATGTGGAAGCTGTTGAAAGAACGCATTGTCTGGGCTGGTGAGAGGAGCGGGGATCATGACCCTGCTGCTACAAAGGGGTGGTGGCATTCTAGGTTGGGAAGAAGTAGAGACCAGTCAGCTTTTGGAATCTGTGAGAGGTGTGATTTCTTCTAGACTTAAAGAAACAATAATTCATTACTGCTCTGCCTGTGTGCTCAACCAGCAGGGCCATAATTAGGTCCTTTCAGTGATTTTTGTGTCTGTCTAAAAGCAGAGTGTAAGATTGTGTGTTGTAGGGGTTTTTTAGGGTAATCAGCTGTCCAGACTGACTCTGCAGTCCCCACAGAAGACAGAGGCAGTCACAAGCATTGTTGGCAGTGCAGGAAGGCACAGGTAGTGTGGCTTCGAGTCTGTAATTGTGAGGGATAAAACTACAGTACGGGGAATATTTGATCCCAAATCAAAAACATCTGACAGGTCAGTATTCCTGTCTGAGAATTCAGCAGTCCCAGATTACAAACCATTAATGGGAAATGAAATGAATGCAAAATCATAGGCATGACTGCATGTGAGACATTAAATAGTGTAGATCACAGCAGACTGTTGTATTTTCATTTTTGACTGCTTTTGTTTCTCACAGGAGGTGTTTATGCACATTGTTTCAAAGGGTTTGTGTACACATTGTGAATTTACTACAACAATGTTGTTGATTTTTGTTCCCCAGCTGCTATGGGTAACATGGGTGTCTTTGTACCACCTGTGCAGCAGGAGGTCCTTCCTTCCTTCAGCTGATTGCAGATTACAGGTTTGGATGTTATCAAATTAACCTTATGAACTGCTTTGGTTATTCTCAAATCAACCTTTTGATCCGCATGTCAAAACTGTTGCAGCTGAACGTGTATGAGCATGTGAGGATTAAGGTGATGGCAATGCTATCCCACCATTCAGTATCAAAGTCAGCCTGGAAGACATTGCTTATGAAATTGATTGATCTTTCTGTTGTGAGGAAATGATAAGGTTGTGAGACACAGAGAGCATAAGAAATGTTTTGTGCAGAGCAAATACGTTAAGTGCAGTGCCCACTCTCACAGTGGTTATTGCATTGCTGGTGTGACAGATTGAAGGACAAGACTGCAGGAGCTCATTCCCTCCAGGGCCACGGAGGAAGATGAGCAGCATCCAAGGTGCTCAGGGGGCTGGCTGATGTTCTCTGCCATTGTTTGTTGCCTTGGAATAGAAATGGAAACAGGGAGAGTTTCCTGTTGACTGGAGGAAGACAAATTTTGTCTTTATCTTCAAAATGGCCAAGAGGTCAGCTGGGGGAGGCACAGGGCAGATGAACTCACTTTGGGCCCTGTATGGAGCAGGTTCTCTTGGAAGATATCTCTGGGCTGTGAAGAGGAAGGCATTTGGATGCTTAATCTACCTGATTGCCTTCTATTGCCTTTGCAGATGACAGATGGGAAAGTGGTTATTTACCTCAACTTTAACAAGGCTTTTGGTATGGCCCTTGAGGATATTTTTGTGAGTTGTGTTGGTCTGAGCGCATGGACAATTAAACAGTCCTCAGGTATCAACTCAGGTATCTAAATGTAAAAAGAGACTCCCAAAATATCTAAGGGAATTCAGTTAGGAGTCTTCAGAGAATGATTCAAAATTATTCAGAATGTTTTCAAGTGATAAAGTCAACTACTGTTTGCAAGGCTGCAAAGCATAAACACTACTTGAATCTTATTTATTAGGAAGGCCATACAATTTCTTTTTTTACACATAGACCTCAACCCAACAGAAGATAATGAAGAGTATGCATTAAAACTACAGTAATTGTGTTTGTTTAATAGTAAAACAGTAACATTAAAACTCCTACTTGTTATCCCTCTTTATTAATAAATAATTACTGCTTTCATTGTTCATTGTTGGTAGTACCAGGCTGTGAACTGGGAGGGCTGGAGGGGAAGGAACATGTGCTGTCCTCCTCAAGGAAGTGGGCAGTGGCCACTGGGAAGGTGACAGACACTGATGGTCTGGGCAGGTTTCCTCCCTTCCTGTACAGTGGCTCAGCAAACATGCCAGGAATTCACTTTCTGCACAAGATTTCTGCCACATCAGTCTGCTCCAACCAGATGCTTCAGGTAAACTGTGTAGCACAGGGATGAGGGTCAAGTCAAACACCAAAACAGCTTCTTTGTCACCTTTTCCTGGAGTTGTGGGTGCAGTTCATTAAATGGCATTAACAGCACTCTAAAGCTGACATTCCAGCACGTTTACAGCAGCACACACGTTGTTTGGCAAAGGCTTAGAAGCAGGGTTTGGAATGTGGGAATTTGTAATATTGCCTTTATTTCTTCCTTCCATTTTTCCTCATACTTATGGGACCACTGGTGATGAGAGAAACTTGGGATGGGTTTACAGCGTGAAATAGTGATGTACTTGTGCTTTGCAAGTCATTGCACTTGTGTGATAGAGGATGTAACAGTGAGCAGAATGTGGCCTTTCTTAAGGCAATACTTCTTGGAGAGCTGCACTGAAAGCAGTTTCGTTTAAATGAAGACATGGTTGGATCCAGTTAAGAAGTAACTGGTAACTGATTTAGATGAATAAAATAACACCTGGTTCTCTGGACTTGAAAAAAAGAAGATTGGTGAATATTGTAATATCTTTCCATAAAAAGCAAAAGCAGGGGGATGTAATGGTGAAAAGAGCAGGCAGTGATTAAAAGGATTGAAAGTCTACAGGAGATTACAGTGAACCATTCTGGAATGTGTGTGTATGTGCTGAGTCACTGGCAGAGGAGCTGATGAACACTCCTGCCCACCCCAGGGGCTGATCCAGACACTGCCAGAGCTGTCCCCAGCCCTGGGGCTGTCAGTCACCCGAGCCACAAACCCTACCCTGCTCACTGTGCTTGCTGGTGGTTCACAGCTGCTCAGCACAGCGTGTGGAATCAGCACCTGACAAGTGCAAACATCCATGCTTGGCTGGCAGGGCCTGGGGATGTGGTGGGAGATTGTATCCTCATTATGTAAACTGTGTTTTCTCTTCTTGCACATACCCAGGGCTGTTTCTTAGCCCTGTCAGGTTGGTTTCTTTTTTTCTTTTTTTCTTTTTTTTTTTTTTTTTATTAAAAGTTTAAGTTTGGATGTGTTTTGAGATGTTTTGAGATGCTTTGGCATGAAAGATCGGCATAAATACAGAACTTTAAAATGAAAAGCTGCATGAATATAAGCTATTACAATACTATAAATGATTTATCTTGAAATACACCCAGAAAAAAGATGTGATAGAGCCAAAGCATATAATATCAATGAAAAGGCAATCCCTACCTCTGCATCTCTCTGAGCTGTTGCAATTTGATTTTTCTCTTTTTCCTTTAAATTGCATTAGCAATTCCAGATAGACACTCAGTCTCCGAAAGAAAGGCCCTTGACATTAAGTGTACTGAAAGGTCGTTGAGCAGTCATAGCTTTCTTTTAATTTTAAATGCATTTATCCAAGAAAACGCAGGACTGATACAACATCTGCTTTTCAAAGGGACTCTGTCTTTTAGCTGAGCTGACTGAGGCTTACAGAGGTCAATTGAAATGCCTAAGGTCACTCAGAGTGTCAGAGTAAGGGATGAGTATCTGGAAAACACACTAAAACAGCAACCTACTTTTTTTTCCCAGAAATTACAGGATTCTCCTTTAAACTTCTGGGTAAACAGCAGTATGGTTCTGGAAAAAAAAATAAAATAGAAATGTTAAAGATGGTGACTCCTGCTGTGCTGATTACTATTGATACTGTGGGTTATTTGTAGAGGATTCTAAAAATTCCTGTCTAGAAAAATGATCAAGTTACATATTGCAAAAGCAACAAATACTCTGAAGGCAGAAGCTGTGAGAGGGTTTACTGCATTGTTGCCACATACACACTGCTTTTTCAAACTTGTTTTTTAATAATTTTTCTGTGATTGACTTCAATTAGATGGCACTGTCTAAACTGGCTGATGAGCACACTTATAAGATCAGAGCTATTTTGGGAATGAAAGATCCTTTCCCCCCGTCATTGAGCAGTGAAGTAGGATGCAGTGATGACTGTGATTAGCAGAATACATGCACTCGCACGAGGGAAAATGTTACACTGAGCATGAAGTACAATTTTAGCTTTGGAAATCTGCACAAAAGTGTCTGCAATGTTGTAGTGATATCTTTCACTTCTGCGGCTTTTAACCCTCTGACTGTAGAAATTTTGTGAAGTTTCACCCAATTTAGTAAATGCTGCCGTAAGTAAAGGGAAAAAATACAAGGATTTGTTTTAGATGGGTGTTGTGCAGAAGTAAATTCTGTTGAGGAAATGTATAGCCTGTCAACACATTTGTGTAAAAAACTCTGAAGAATTACTATGAATTAGAAGTAATTTATGAACAGGGCTTGTAATTCTGCCTTTGTACCTGCCTCGATCTCCCATTGACTTACATTAGCAAGGATGCTTGAGATGTACAAGGAATGCAAGTTGTAAAACTCAGTTGTCAAAAAGAAAGGCAGCTGTGGGATAAGTCATGGGAAGCAATCTTAACGATTAACAAATTTATTTAAAGATTGCTAGGGGCAAAAGCAAGGAACTCTCTTCCAAGTAGTACAGTTGAAAGATAGCATGACTATCTTTCACCTTCATTGCTGACAAAAAGAGCATTACTGTGCTCTGATGGCAAAATAGGAATTCATAGAGGCTAACTTTGTAAGGTCAGCTGGGAAGGGAGAACATGAAGAGGAATACATGGGAAGTACAACTATGCTTCTATTATTACAGCATACTGAAGAATGATCAAAAGAAATGTGACCTTTTCTGAAGGTGACTGATGCATTCATTGCTGGCTTTAACTTTTTCTGCCAATATTCTGATGTTTCATTTGCCATTTGATTCCCCTAAAGGCTTATTTTTCACAGAAAATAGAGTGGATGTTGAAAATCTTGTTTGGGGTTCATCACCCACCCCACCCTCTCAACTACTCAGGAAACAACCTGGCTACTGGGCAAGAAAAACTCAAGTCATTATTTCTCAGAGGGATTCTAATGTTATTTGGTGGGACACTTTGTAATCTTGTTGAACATTGCAGTTTTCTGTATTGACTTTACTTTGTCCAGTAAAAGCTCTGGCTGGAATATTTTTCTTCTGCTCCCAAACTGCATGTACTGTGTGTGAAAAATGATTTTGCTGAAGTAAAATACAAACTGATCAATCACACAAACAAGACAAAACTCCCACAGAGCACATGGGAAAAAGAACAAAGATTATTTTTGTCTGTCTAGTTAGAATTTTGCATATGCTTGAATATATCTGACAGGTTGTTTGTGCCTTTTAGAAGATTAAAAAATATAAATAAATATATGGAGAGAGTTCTAATAAGTACAATAGCAGTTTTGTTTTTCAGACATTTGGGGTGCTGAAACAAATCACAAGGGGCAAAGCAGACCAAGTTGTCTTATGTTTTCCCTGCAAATGAAGATAAATGCCTTGTTCTTTATCACTCTGGGTTACATTCCTGAGAGAAGGATTTTTAAAATGGATTTTTAACTTTCTATTCACTTTTTTTCCTTAGTTATATGTGTATTTAAATTATAAAGGAAGTATTTTTAAATTATAAAGGAAGTATTTGAGGGCTGCTGTTAAAGCTGGGCTCCAGCTATTTTAGGCCCTGAAATATTGTGGCTATCCTGAAAAAGACAAAAAAGAGAAAAAAATATGCTAATCCTTCTAGATTATGCTAGTCCTTCTAGGACTAGCATCCTTCTAGTCCCAATAGGTAGACCTATTGGGACTGTAAAATTTCAGAATGTGATTATAACATGTTTATTGGAGCAAAAACCATAAAAAGATTTATCCCTTTTTTGCTGTAGTTAAGAATTGTAAGAAAATAGAAAATAAGTTTCAGTATTATTCCCCATATGGACCTGCACTGCTGTTTTTCTCTTGTCTCCACTGAAATGATACCTCCTTAAGTAGTGAACTTCCTTGTGTTTGATTCCTGTGTTTTCTTACAAACATTTCAAGACATCTATGTCTTTGCTTGAAGGGGCATCCATTAAAAGCAGTGGCAAGTCCAAATTTCAAGCAAGTCCGAAAAAATATTGAGTGGGGCTCTAGGGACAGCTAAAATACATGAATCTGCCTGAGTAGCTGTGAAAATCCACCCTGAATGACAATGCAAAGTTCTAACCATCTCTATAAAAAAACCCAACCAATCAACCAACCTCAACAACTGTCTAGACAAGGTTCTGCTTCTCTGTCCTTCCACCTCTGCCTGGATCTGAGAAACACTTCACACTGGATTTGAACCCTAGAAGTAAATATAGTTTGAAGAACAGAATAACTCTAAAGATGGAAAGTAGGAATGAGGTGAGAGATGTGTCCTTTCCATTGAGATGTGTCCACCGTGTGGACTCTGAGTGAGGCTTCACTAGGGGAATTTATCCAGACAGCTCCAAACCAGGGCCTGGCTGGGTGGTCTTTGGAGAAAGGAGAGCAGATCCACTCAGTTAACAGGGAGGATCTAAAGTGGGATGGAAGAGATGTCATGCCCTGGTCTTAGATATGGAAGGATGGCATGAAGAGAGCTGTGTGGAAGCACAAAAATGTTTTGTGGTGGAAGGCATTTATGAGACAACTTGCATGTGTGCTTGAACTCTTGTGGGTGTTAACTCCAAGCCTCAAATGTGTTCAGGAATGCCTAACAAAATGAGTTTTGGATTCAAAAAATTGTTCAGACTTGTTAATATTTGATGGTAGAATTCATCTGTGTCTCCATTCATGTGTGACCCACTTTGTATCCTTTTGGGAAATACATATGGGAAGGCCAAGAAATTGCACATGGTTCTTCTCGTGAGTGTATACACTGAAAATCTGCAGCTTGGGAAAATATATATTTTTTTTTCTTCTCTGTAGACCACAGGGACATAGCCTTTAAAACTTTCTGCTTCTCTGAGATTTGTGTACATCCAAACACCTGACAAAGTCAGTAAGTGTCAGTAAGTGTCCCTGTGCCCTTGCTGTAACTGCACAAGTTCTGCCTCTCCCTGCCCCAAGGGGTGACTTGCAGCACCAGGTGCTTCCAGCTGGTTTGTGTTTCCAGGGTGCTCTTCAGAGAATTTGCAGTGAAGATAAAAAAAACAAACAAACAACCAAATACTACTTGTGGAAGTGTTCATCCTCCTCTGGCTGGAGGAGGGAATGTTTGGCAACCTACCTGTCCTGTGCCCGTGGCCAAGCTCCTCCCAGCTGCAAATCTCCAGCCCTGCAGAGAAGCTTCTGCAGAGCCCAGCTGGCTGAGCCCCAGGGCAGCTCCCTTCTGCTCCCAAGCAGGGATGGAGAGGAGGTTTCTGCAGATCCCTGTGATTTACAACCAGCACAGCCAAGAAGTGACTCTCCATACAATAACCTTTGGTTTTGTAGAGCTGGCTAAAACACAGTCAATTGAATGTGAAAGAAGCTAATTAAGAAACAGTAGACCAAAGTAGTCATCATTGTAATTTCTTTGGCTTCGGTGAGCTTATTGCATGGATGAGTTTTATTGGAGACGTTATTACTAATACAGAAAGTATGTGCAAAGTTAAGAGTTATGAAGTCAAAGCTGTAATTCACCTGGGAATACTGTTCTTCATTTTCAAAGAAGGCTGAAAAGAGTTAAACATAAAACTTCTACTTTATTTCTCTTGAATTTGGCTAGTTAATCTTGAACTTTTAAAAATACCCTACCTAGTGAGCCAGTTGCTTAGCTTCTGTGACGAGGAGTTCCCAGAGTGCTAGGTGGCATGCCAAGGAAGCTCTTGCATTAGTATTTCTCTGAATGTAAGTAGTCTGAATTTTTAGCATACTTGCTCAGTCAGAAAAGGATGGAAGAAGCTGCTTTGTGCAACTGTTTCTATTCCTGCACTTTCCATTTAAGTGGCACAGGAGATTTTGTACCCTTTTTACACTGAGAAGGCAGAGTTCTTCATTACAGAACTGCTTTCTCTCTTTTGGTTTTCTGTCTAACTAAATTCATTTATGGTATTCCAGAAATGTATTTTATGGGTGCCTCAAACAGAGCATTGAACTCTGCCCATGAGCTGCTGTTCTGTGCTGTGAGCCTGAAGGGCATCTTGGCTTCTCAGAGTTTTTGCTTTACTGAGAGGAGCCTCAAGTGCATGGGGGTGATGCATCCCTGCCACAATCTTCACCAAATTTAGTCTCCTATAACGACATATACCTGGATAGAAAGAATGGTCTTGGTGTTCACAGCTTTGGCTCAGATCAAACCTGGAAATTTTAATTAGGGTTTAGATCTGCTTAGGTTTGGAAACTGAAATGATATTGAAATCTTTGGAAATTTGGTGTCTAATTACCTCTTGGGGTTCTGGGACTGAGTGATTTACTTAAGGTCACAAATGGAGTAGAAACAGAAACTGAGCAGAGAATTCCCAAATCCCAGTCCTTCGCCATTTATCCTTGACTAATCTGGTATCTTGTGATCTAGGTTTCACTTCAGCCAGCTGCCTTCATCAAGTCCTTGGTGTCATCCTACCCTGGGACAGCTGGCTGGAGTTTAATGCAGGAGGAAGTGTCATCTGCAGGTCCTTGTTTATAGCCACGGCATTATGGGATGCCTGCTGGCAGCTCGGCACAGACATGGACTATAAACTGGGAAAGGACAGCGTCTGTGGATCTCCAAGGAAAACAGAAAGTTTCTGATCAGAGATTTCAGAGTCTGAAACATAGAATCAAACCTGCCAGAATTAAGTGCTGTTTATTTAGATAATAAATGTAGGAGCCAGGAAATTTAATCTCACAAAAACATCTGCATTTCAGTGGTATACATGCAATGGAAATATCTAGGAGAATGAATTAAGAACATGTCCACAGGTTTCTGTGCCATTCCTTGCCTTTTTTTTCCTGCATGGCTAGGGGAGACTTGGAATGATTTGCAAGGAAATACTTTTTAAGAAATATTATAAGTAATGAAATGTAAAAAAAAAAAAAATACAAAGTATTGAAAGAATGACTTTTCAGTATTTAAAATCCAATCCTGATATTTGAAAAGAAAATGCTAAGTAATAAAGGGGATGAATTTCCAGACAGCATACTGCACAGGAAATTTGCACATGCAACCTTTTATTTGTTTAATGGATTTTCTGTGAACATCTCCCATTAAATGTTTGTAAAACTTCAGCCCAAGAAATTTAGTTATGGAAGTGAAAGCATTTATATTCAATAAATGAGCGCAGACTTTTTGCTCATGATTTGGGTGGAATTTAAAATGATTAATGCAGCTTAAAGTAGTTAGGTGATAGGAATTTTCTAAAACATTTTATCTGTATCTAATAAGCCCTCTTGGGGATACAAGAGCTTATGATGCATATAAGGAAATTTAGAATCATTTTAATAAAAACACATTTCCAGTTACTTTGTTGATGTTCTTCCATTGTATCTAAAGGCTTCCAGGTGTTTTACTATCTAGTGACGCCAGTCCATAGAGAATAGAATCATATAAACACCTATATATGAGAGGCCCAGCCTTTTATTGTAGACCTGGGAGTTGCAGCTGACAAAGGGTGAAAAGAATCCAGGAATATGTTTTAGCTGAAGTTCAGAAAATCCTTCACAGAAACTGAAAATATCTTTAAGTGAATTTGTCTAGTGAGGAGCTCTTAAGCAACATTCTGTAAAATCTTAAAAGTAAATAAAAGCATTCCAGTCAGATTGTGGTCTCAAATCAATCCTTTTAAGGGGCTTTATGATAAGATAACACAAAAAATACTGAATGTAGCTATTTATTCAAATTTTCTAGAGAAGGGAAATTCAGATTTGCCTGAAATTCAATTAAGGACTTTTCCAAGTTTTTGACTGACTTTGTAGTGATGGAGAAATCAGTGTGGATGACAGTAATAAATCATTTACTGCATTCATGGTGCAAATTAAAAGTGATACACTTGGTGCTTTAGATTCCTGGTAAATCAGCCTCTGCAAAGTCACCATTGGCAGCATTCAAAGCCAAGCCCCTCTTGGATGGAAAATCAGTGCAGTGGTGTCTGAATTATCCCAGGGCAGACTCTGCAGGTGATGGATGGGAACCAGGCTGCAGGTCCTGAGACACTCAGTCCTGCCTGGATGAGTCAGTCTGGTGCTGCTGTGAGCAGTGATGATACCAGCCCTGCTGATGGCTGGGGAGCTCTGATTCAGCATTGTCACTGACCTCTCTGTGCACCATTTTTTTCCTCCTCTGTCCTCCTGCAGCCTGATTTACAGGGGAAGAAGTACTGTAGGCAGTAAGGTGGCAAGTTAAGCATTTGTTAATCCAGTTTGTTGAATACCTGTCATGTTTGTTGTGCATTTCTGACTGCCAGGTATCATTTCTCTGAATTTCTTTGAAGAATTGATTTTAATGAGTTAGAGAAGCCAAAATTTTAGAGTTGGAGGATAAAAAGCATGAATGAAATGAATAGCTATTCCACAGAAGTAGAAACGTATCATTCTCTGGATTCATGTATGAGGTCTATGCCTGTAGCAGAAACTCTTTCCCAGGATAACATTATGATGGACTTGCTGCAGTTTATGCTGGTCGGTGGATTTAGATTGTGAGCATTTGAGTGAACTCTTCCAGTGGCAGGGATTTAACTGGTACTTATCCCCAGTCATTGCAGTGATACTGGCAGAAATCTGTAGCCTTGACACAGCCTGAAACTCTCCTCACCTCAATTCTTCCAGCCAGTCTCCCTCTCCTCACAAGGACTCACTTTAATGCAGCTATAAATTTTTTAAAGGAACATTCTGAACTGAATGCCACAGCAAATAAACCATTGTGATAGCACACAGTGATGCTTCATTTCTCAAGGAATGATGAAAAAATAGAGTAATTTGCTCTTTGTTAATATGCGCTCTATGCTCAAAACAGGAAAAAACAACTGATCTGTTTAGCTCTCCAGTTTTACTGCTGGGTACATTAGGAAAGAACAGGACAGAATTGGCAAGGTGGCAGGATTCTTGTTGCCTTGTTTCAAGCCTTACTGACTCAGGGAAGCAGCAAAGTGCTGCCCACCTGGCTGTTTGAGGCGGTGTTCAGCCTCTGCTGCGTTGGCTGCCCAGGTGGCAGAGCAGGGTGTGTGCAGAGTCAGTTGTGCAGGCTGATTTTGGGAGGTGACAGTGAAGTCTCAAATTCTTCTGGACTGTCATGACATGGATGGATGTTTATAAATAGGGTAAACAGAAAATTTAAACTCCTGGAGGCAGGGCAGGAGAGACAGGCTCTGAATACTCGAGGAAGTACTCTTCGATTATTCAGTCAAAACACAGAAATAACAAATTTCGGGTAATTCCTTCTTAGTTGCTATTTGTTTGTGTTGGGTGGCCTACTTTAGGCATAGCATATGTTTAACAGATAATCCTATGCAGAACAGAATTTTTCTACACTTAAATTCAAGGTCACAGAGGTGTTTGTTTCTAAAGATTTATTGAAAGGCCATCCACTCTTTGGGCAGAGAAATTTCTACCCCCCTTTCTGCTGTTAAACTGTGTGATTCTAAATGTCTTCTTGAAATACACACTGCCTATTTCTTTGTAGGTACAGATACTTTTAAAAGATGTCTTAAAATAGGTGCAGGGTGAAGAAATTGTCTGCCATCAGATGAGTAAGACTTGGCGGGGCTTCTCTCTTCCTTTCATCTACATATGCACACCTCTACAGCGATAAAAATATCCTTCTTAAAACCTGCAAGGATCTACTGCTACTCTCAAAAATGTATGGGGCAGTTGTGACTCTTCGTAGCAGTGTAGGGTATAATGTGTGTAGTTCTGCTTCTGTGGGAATGTCTCTGCTGGCAGACTAAACAGTAAAGACTGAACCAAAATTAATCCATGTTAATCTCCCATCATGCTGGACACAAGGACATTGTTGAGGTTTGATTGATGAATTCTGATCCTTGCTTATGAAGTTACAGGAAATAGAATATGCTGGCTTGAAGAAGAGTGATGAATCCATAGGAGTAGAAACAATATGCCCCATACTAGACTCATATTCCCAACTCCAAATGCTCCTTTTCTTTGCATTCCAACATCCCAGATGGCAGATCTCCTTAGCACAGTTTAAAATTTTCAGCTTACTGAAAGTGGTTTATTTTTTTTTTTTGTCTTCTTTTCACCATCTTGTCACTTAAGACCCTTCATTTAATGAGTATCTCCAGGGTCACGTTGGGGAATGAGCTGACAGGATGAATGACAGTGTACAAGGACAGGGTGAGAGATTCCACTTCAGTTTACAACCTTGTTGGCACACAGTCCAGAGCATCTCTAATAAAAAGGATTCATAGCTCTCTGAATTTTTCAATTATTGTTTTAATTTCTTTGCTCTCTTCACTATTTCTTCACATGGGATGTTACTCTGATTATCTTTGTTGTAGAATTTTAATAATAAAAAACAATGCCCTAAATTCTCTTCTGTAGAACAGTTAAAACAGCCAAAGGGAAGAAGTTTACCCATCATGGACTTTGACTTTTTCCTGGTCATCTGGACTCAGATAGAACAAGCTGACAGTCATTTCAGATGTTCTAATACCCACCAATCTATGACCCTTTTCCTCAGATGAAAGGATTGTAATTTTTTAGTCTAGAGACATTATTAGTGATTTCATCGAATCTAATGAAAAGCAGTCATTTATTTTAACTGAGTAGTGATTTAGCTGAACCCTACAAACACAGGCATAGCTGCTGCAATTTACTTTCAGGAACACTTGAGGCTGAGGTCAATGGTGTCCTGCATTATTTCTTGGAAAGTCAGCAATGTGTGGATCCTCTTTTACTAAAAAGAGTAGTCTTATAGAGCAGTATAAAGTCTTAGTATTCCACTTCCATCCTTCCAAAAATTTCCCTCAAAGTTCCAATTAATTGTCATCTTCCCTTCCTCTTCTGAAGAGCTGTCACGTTGTGTTGTTTCTGTGAAATGCCTGATAGCCACTTCAGATGTAGGACTCTGTGTTTTGCTTGGGAAGGAAGCCTTGCTGTGGATAAAGGGTCAGATCCACCACCAGCATATGTCAGCGTGATGTGCTGATTATAGGGAAGGTATTTTAAATATAGCAGGGATGAAACTGAGTCTAAATATTCATGCTTAGGGTATGAAATGAGGTGTGAGTTTTCCTTCCTTTCACCATATATCTGGGGTATTCTGCACTCTGAAAGCTCTGTTCTTATACCTTAGTCATTGTGCCCAGTGTCTTTCCTCACTAACAGGAGGGAAAAGCAGGGAAAAACCTTCTATGGTAAGGTAATGATACCAGCACATATATTGCTCACAGAATTAAAAAAGAGGGTTGGACACACCACTAAAGTGCATGTCTGCAATTGAGTTATACTGATGTTGCCAAGATTTCTGTTGTTGGCTGCTGTTGAAATGGAAGCTTTTAACAAGTCAATAAGAAGAGTGCTTTCATTTTTCTTTAGAGAAATGGATAAAACATTTCTGTTTAAAAAAAATAAATCAGAAGTTTGGTATTCTAGCTATTTTAAAATCCTTCAAAATGGAGCTTTTTAAGAGATATTAGATAGATTTTTTTAAGGAATATTGCAAATATTTTCCTTGCCATTTGGTTTATAACCATAGCTTCTTCCAAAGGATTACAAAATATGAGTGACAGAGATGATCAAAATACCTGGATGCTGGAAATTCTGTGTAGCTTTAGGAAATTACTTCACAGAATCAACATTGCATTGTGTTGATAATGTGCTGGAAAGTGAGTCACCATCTTGAATTTCAAATGTAGGAAGAGTAAATTATAAAATCAGGGTTTATTATAGATGTATCCTTTTTTCCACAAACCACAACTTGAGGTGCAGATCCTTTCAAAATGCTGATATATTAAATAGGTATCATTTCTTTTCATGTTAGTGCTTTCCTGAGCAATACTTTGTGACATGAGAATACATTTAGTTGAAGGAAAGAGTGGAGAAGAGAGGTTGTAGTGGGAGATACTCTCTTCTCTGTCTTTCACCTGCATATTGATAAGCTGGCTTTGAGGTATGTTTCCTGTTTGTTTGCAATTGCGAATTCTTACTAAATTGCAGTAGAACATCTTGTCTGCATTTTATAAATTCACAGCCACTCTACTTAAATACAGTTCTCACCCACACAGAGTTTCATTTGCACAAAAGTCATAGCAGCAGAATATCAGCAATTCCCACAGAAATGACAGCCGAAGCCTTTAGTTCATAATATTGAAAAATTTCCCTAACTTGCAACGTTTCCTGAGGGAATGTCAGAGTTGGCATACATTTCTGCTGCTTTTCTCTAATTTTTAACCTCTTATTACAAATGAAAGCTTGTAGGGCTTTTTAACAGGTGGTTTTTGCCTGGGAGTACATGACAGAAGTAGAAAGCCAGAGAACTGTGATAAAAATTAAACTCGGCAAATCTAACTAGTTCTAGTGAGAATGCAGTAGGGAGTTACAAATCCTCAGTGAAAAGAGCTAAAGATTTCTTAATTAAACAGGGATGCAGAATTAGATTTAACTTTAAACTTGAAATTTAAATGAATTTCTTTGGTGAGGAAACAGTGACTTCTTGAATGTCTTCTAGAATTTAAATCAGAGTAGTTGCTTATTTCACACAGAAGATTTCAAAATCCCAGAGAATAGGCTTTTATCACTATATTTATAAATTGTCTATAAAGAAATATTAAGTGATGATTAGAGACTATAACCCAGGATAAAAACCCAAAAGAAAAGGAATTTACATTTTTGTGGGCTGTGAGTACTCAGTGGCTGCACTGACTTGAACAGGAAACATTTAACATACACCAGGTTTTTAAAACCTCATGTAACAGGAGATTTCACAGAAGATCTTGAAGGCCCTTGGAATCTGTGGCCAAAGATTTATAAACACGAGTTTAAAGCAGTGGAAATACTATTAGGAAAGCAGGTAGAGGTAAATTAGTCTTGAAAAAAGGTTTTGGGCAAGTATCTGAAAATGAATTTGGTGTTACCTGTCCAATGGGTTGCGTTTATGATTTGTTGTTTCCTTTGCAACTCAGAAGCTTTAGGTTCCCCTACAAATGATACTTCTACCTGTTACCTTTTAGTTATCTCGTGGACTTCTGAAATGGATCAAATGGCATTAATTAAATTTCAAGGAATAAGTAATTGACTTTATAGTTAACCCCCAGAAGTTGTATGGTGGGTACAAGTTAGGCAGGACTGATACAGCTTTGAGTATCTTGCCACTGTCACCCAAGCGTCTTTGACAATTTTCACCTGTCCAGATTTTTATTAATGTAAATCTCTGCCTCGTTTTCATCAAAGACTGTGACAAAAAGTTTTAAGGCATTGGGCTTCATGGTTTCAGAGGTCCTTGGCAACGATCTTCCAGCAAAGGGCCCTGAGGCACTTTATCTAAAAATGCAAAAGTGATGCTGACTGGGGATGTGGCAAGGCCAAGGTGCCTTAGGGAAATGATGGTTCAGTGCTTCAGCAGGACAGCTTCCCTTGGATGATGCCAATTAAGCTGTAGCTGTCATTTAAAGTTGCTGTCTTCTGGATCGCACCTCCTGTGCACAAGCAGGAATCAGTCAGTCTCTGGTACTGTGTTATAAATAAAAATGAAGGTTCATGGTTTTGTAAATGTAAAAAAAAGGTCCCCAAAATGACACGTACCCAAATGTTGCTCATTTCCAATAGTGGCAATTATTTCTTGGGCTCTTTCAGGAGGTACTGGAGTCTGTCATCTCAGAAGTTTCATGTACCAGATGAATTAAACTAAAGCCACCCCTTAAACACCTTTATAAGGCTGTGAATTATTTTTAAATTCAGGCAGTGTTATATCAATAAACAAGCATGTAAAAAGCTATAGTGTAATCAGGTTTATTGTTTCATAATAGGTTTATACAAATTATGAATACCAGAGTTTTATTAATTGGACTTTTAATTATCTACTATAGTGAAGAGTGATGTAAAATTACTAATAGCTCTGCTAATTAATATGGGGATTCAATGGTTGTTAATTAAGGGCAAATGGGACAGGGCTAACACAATCCCCTTTTGACTATGATGAATAAAAAGTCAAACCAATAGCTTATTTCCAAATTAACATGATTGATAAAAAGTCAACTCTGAGCACAAGTCATTCATCCTAAGTGAGCTGCAATTTTAATGTTTAGATGGTACAAAAAAGAGAACATGTCTACAGGCCTTGAAACAAAGGGAAAAGCTGCAAAAAGCTTCAAAGGGCTAAACCACAGATTTTTAAACTTGCTTTTAAATATGTAACTTTGTGCACAGTGAGGCTTTTCAGATCACTTTCATTCCTCACAGATTTAAATAAAGCTGACACATGAATGACTAGCCATCTGTAATATATTCCAGGAAAATTATCATTATTTGACTTTCTTTTCTGTTGATCAGATATTCTGAACATCACTTTACACACTTACAAAAAGAAGAAGGTGGTGTTGAGGGAAGAGAAGCACCTTGCCAGCAGCTGGTTTATCAGCCTGTCTCTGTGATCATTGCAGTCTGTCCCCTTCTGATTGCTGCCTGCTCATTACTTGCTTTCCTGCGTGTGGCTAAACATTTGAAACTTGTGTTTAAAATATTCATGAAGTCAAATCTGGGTGTGTATCTCTAGAAAAACCTCCAAGACAGAATCCAGAGCATTTGGTGATGTGCTTATGTGACAAATACTGTGGGATGTATTGAGAGTTTTCATGTAGTATGTGAGGTCTTGAGTTTGGCTTCCCCTTTGTGAAGGAGGTTAAAACTTGCATTTCCCATGATGAATGAGCACCAAGGTAAAGAATGCTTTGTTTTGGGATTGTTTCTGCTTCTTCTGCTGCAGAAATGTTGTATAACAGGAGCAATGAGTACCTAGGACATGAAGTCAGATGTATAAATGTGGTTTCATGAGCAAAAATTTAAGGCAAGTTTGAGCCTATTAGGAAAAACAAAAATTCAAAACATTGAAAGCTATAATTGAGACATGCTGAAACTAGAGGAAAAACAGGAAAACATTTTGATCTTTATGAGAGAGAGATGTATGTATTCTGTATGACATAGAGTGAGTGTAATTTGCATAGTTGAATATGAATTTAAGAACTTGGGATTGGAAGGAATCTCCTGAAACCATATTGCTTGGTCTTCTTCTATCACAGGCAATTATTTCACATAAAATTTTCACAATCTATCACATTCCAAGTTAAAAGAAGCATCTTTTTCTACCTTTGGATGCTGAGTCTGTGCTTTGGTTCTCTGATTGTTAGAAGCCTCCTAATCCCTAGGCTAAATTTATTCATGACTGGTTTATTCTGATTTTGTTCATGACCATTTGTTTCTGTTCCAGCTCTGATTTTTAGCTTGATTTTCCCTCTTGAAAAAATATTTCTATATACAGGCTTTTTTGACTTCCCAGATGAGGCAATTCATATTGAGCTCTTTTATTTGATAGTTTGGCCCTTCCTAATTCCTGTGTTTTACTTCCTGCATCTTTTGCAACTCCCTCCTGTACACAGGAACCCAGGCAGGGCCTTGTCAGTGCTTTAAGCAGTCCTGGGAGGATTTTATTTTAAGCTCTTTGGGAAATGAACTGATTGATGTATTCTATCTGTGATCATATTTGCCTTTTTTTTTTAAAGTTTATACATATCATCCTATATATCTTTTTCTTCCTCCCCTTTTCAGTGTCCTGCAGCTCAGGTTCATAATTTTTAGTCTCCACTTACATACCCTTCACTGCACTGAATTTCATCCTACCTCTATTACTTTACTCCTCAAGGTTTTTCTTTATATGCGATATCCCAATCTTTTATGTTGACATTGTCTCATTTTTTTTAATTAGGAAATTTCATTTTATTCTTACATTTTTTGATTAATATTATGAAAATATTGATCTACTAACTTTCATTTTGAATAGGCTACAGCTTCTTTTTTAATGTAAGAATTTGGTAAAAAAATATCTGTGGGGAGTAGTCTTCCCCCTGCTTTGTATTTCAGTAATATCATAATAAGTTACATTTCTAGAGTGAATATGTACTGCGTTATTGTGAAAAGATATTTTTCATGAAACAGGGCAGGAACTATGTCATGTGCAGTTTGGATTTTTGGATGTTTAGCTTTTATAACTGCCAATACATAACAGTATATATATGAAAAGCTATATTAGCAATAACATTTTCTTTAATTAATTTTTCCATGAATGAATTCCTATTAGAAATTCATTCTTACTACACTGTATTATGTTGTGATGCACTTTGGTGAAATTAACTCAAAGAGCTGCTCTTTGCAATTTTAATATTCCGCTGGGTTTTCCATTCTAGAAAACTCATTATTATACATGTACAAAGCTGAAAAGAAACAAGAGAGAGGCATATTGTGTGAATAACAGTCAGGGAAAAGAGACAGCTGGCATGATAATTTTCTAATAAAGCTTAGAAAAGGCTGCTGTGTCTTGAAAAAAATGAGAGTTTTAATTTGAGTATTCCTTTTGTTTGGATTTGCTTTGTACTAAAAAGTTCTGAATCCTATTCACACCTTTTATGAATATTAACTGAAAAACAAATATATCTTGTCAAGCCCTTCTACTTGGTAGGTGCAAAAGAATCAGTGGTGTGTATCCAGCGGGGGATGGTATTTCTTGTTCTTCTTATCCACTTATTCTCCCCCAACCAGACTGTGCAGTTTGGATCTTGGTAAATAGAGATTTTTCTGAATCATGGACAACTTATTAACACATGGAGCCTTTAACCATCTGTGTGCCAACCTGCAGCCTCTAAGAAATGTTTGTATCTTTCTTAATTCCTATCACATGTAAGATCCTGACCTTTGGAGGCTGTGCCTAAAAGCCCACTAGTGGGAGGCTAGGAAGATTCTAGACAACAGTCATAGAAATTAAACATTTCACTTCTGACCTTTGAAGTCTTGTTATTTGTAAGTAAAGCTTTAGGTTTTTTTCAGATATGACATTTTTAAAGACTACGTGCTACTTTCTTGAGAATTTAAACCAGATTATTTTAAAAAATGTACTAAGTATTTACATTTAATTAGAAAACTCAAACACACAGCTTAGAGAGGCAAATTAAGGTGAAATTTAAATTAGCATGAGGGAGAAAAGTTAATCCCTTAAAAGTGAAAATTGAAACACCAAATTCTGTGCTTGCTGCTACGTTTCAGCAGAGGATGGCCAAGACATCAGGTAGCCTTCCCTAATCTGCATTTCTGACTGCTTCCTTGCATTTTGTAAGGCTTTTAGAAAGGTAACAAATGCAGTTTTGAACACATTATTATAGCAGTGTTTTAAAAATGTATTAGTCCTTTAAAATGTTTTCTGTTATTCCTTGGCTTGATGTATTGTTCTAATGTGTTGCCCTGATATTAGATTATCCTAACTCGTCTCTATTTTCATCCATTCATCCTTTTTATACAATATAATGTTATTTGCATTAATGAAGTTACTGCTAATTTATGTCACAGTGAGAAAGGAATCAGGCTTGTTATATCTGGTATCACAGTTCATGAGAGAATCAGTTAATTGCATTCCATTAGTAATTAACATAGAGGAATATGAAATACTAATGTTTTGTAAACTGCACATGTAATAGCCCTTATTCTCAGTAACCACAGGGCTGCAGGTGGCAGAGAAACAAAGGTCTGCACCTATAGGTGGGACCTCTGCTGCTCTTAAATGAAAACCACTGACAATGGTTTTCTGAAACCACAGCATATAGTCATGGACCATGTGCCAGTGCTACCAAACTGGAGACATTTATCTGACATTTGGTTTAATTATTAAACAAGTTATTAATTGGTCCCTTTTTTTCTCTGTAGGTTGAGGTTAGTTAATTTAATATTTTTAAATTTTTGTCAGCTTTTGCAGTACTTGAAACATTTGAACTAATGTATTTGTTCAACCTTGTCTTGTGAACTGTGTGTATCACAGTGGGTTGCTGTCACTGGGTTTGGGTTCTCAGAACCTTACCCATACCCAGGGCTGTTTCATCAGGTTCAGTGCTGCAGGTGGGAGGTTATAGCAGAAGGGTCAATTTTAACCATGCTCCTGCTCCACTGGAGGCAGAGATTGAGTGACCCAGCAGGAAGAAATCCTCATGGTAAAGTCAAGGGAGTTCAGGTTAAGAAATCTTTCAATTTAAATTAAACAGTGTGGGCTCTGTTCTGTTAGGAGTGTTTGGAAGCTCCCTGCTAAGAGCCAAAACCACAGGTACATGAGGTAAACAAACACTGGAGCTTCTTTCCCACTTCTTGGTCTGTAGAATTGATGCATATGGCTTCCCCACATAGACAAAGAACTTTTCTTCACATTTCTAAATGCCATTCACAAGTATTTTAAATTTGTTTAGGCACATCTATTTCTTCATTTCATTTAGTCTACTGGAACAAAGATTTTGATTGGGTTGTGATGATGCCAGGTCTTATGGCATTGTGAAAGACTTGAGTTTCATGTGGAAGAGCACTGGGAGTTGGAACACAAGCTGCTAATGGAGTGGCTTTGCTGTTTACAGAGCCATGCCTGGATGTCTTCAGGAGAATTTTTTTGTATGCTCATTGTTTCAGTAGTGTTTATCTGTGAACCTGCTTTGTGGCTGGTCTTGGATAGGTATTTCTTCCCTTCACTGGATGTTGAGATGTCTCTCTCAGCCCTAGGTCCATCCCCATATCCATCCTTTTTCTTGGTCTCTCCTTCTCAGCCATTTCCTCATTGCTGCACAAAACAAATCCCCAGACATTTTGTGTGCATTGCAAATGGATTCACTTAATAGATGTTACTGTTTTAAAATACAGTGTGTACAGTCTAGCTGGGAAATGGGAAGTGTTTTGCAAAAGCAGTGAGCAATTAAATTTCAGTTCTTTGCTGGTGGGAACTATGTAGAAGTCCTTTGAACGTCAGAAGACATTAAAAAAAAAATCAGCAGCCTCTAGAAGGATCCAGTCCACTTGATCAAGATGTAACAAATTAAATCAGTCTCAGTTTCATTTCCTGCTGTTGTAAGTGGCATTGTGTCATCTCCTATGGATAGGTCTGATGAACTCCATACATGGGAAGATTGACACCACAGTAGGTATCAAAGTTTCCTCCCAGAGCTGGTTCTGGAATCAGTTGAGTTTTTACTGCCATTTTCATGACCAGAGCAGTGAGGGATCTTGGCTGTTGCATACTTGAAATATGGGGGACTCAGAACTGTCCTCTTCAGGATTTCTCATCTGGGAAATATCTTTATGTAAAATAAGCGTAAGCTCTCCTCCCATGTCCTCCTTCAGTGACAGTGGGTGAGGTTGGGCCAAAAATGAAAAGTCTTGGCTGAATATTGAATTGTGCTTAACACTTCAGAGAAAGCACTTGTGGCTGCAGCAATGGTGCACCCAGTGTATTTCCTCACCACTTCATGGCTTCACTGTGTGCTGCTACTGTAAAATCTGGGTGTGAAGTGTGTATTTAAACAGTGTTTCTTTATTTTCCCCAACTAATTTTAGTCTTTGACTTTGAATGACAGTTTATTTGTAAATTAGGAATAAGTGTGAGCAGGAAGGAATGGATAGCCCAGGTGATAGGTAACAGATAGAGAGCCTTTCATTTGTAGCTTGCCAGTTCAAATTTGGCTCGGGTCTGTATTGACAGAAATTCATTATCATCTGATGGTTGTTTGGGAGTCTGTGTGAAAGGAACTGATGGTATTCACATTCAAAAAAACAACAACAAAAAACAAAACCTGTCACAATTACATTCTTTTTGGCAGCTTCTGTGAGCATGAGGATGAACTTCCCTCTGACATCTTAAAGCAGTCTTTCCAGATAAGGCTTCAGGCGAATTGGCAGGATGATGTGAAATTTGCAGACACTGTCCAAGTTTTATCTATCCTTTGTCTAATCAAGGGATCCTAAGCCTGGAAATGATGAGAAACAAAAGTGGCTTCTATGTGACCTCTATCTTTTGCTCTTTCAGGTGCCCAATATGCAATTGCTGCCCTCTGATTGCCAGAGAATACCAAGCATCCCCAGCAGCTGAAAAGAGATAATTTGGATGAGCCACTCTAGCTTTAAAAATATTCATCTGAGAGATTTGCCCTTGGTCAAATGTAAGTCTGCCAGACAGTCAGAAATATAATGGAGGCATTTTTGTCCCTTAGTCTTGTCTGCAGTTTGGCAAAATTAACTGCTAAATGCCAACAAACTGCCAAAATCCCATAGCAAAGGTAGACACCAAATCTCTCAGCAGAGCATTTTCTGAGTGTGGTGATATTTAACTTAATTGGGAAAGTGCAGTATGTCAATATGAACTTTTCCCACCCCCCTATCTGTCTCGCTCTGAGGCAGTCATACAATTTCATTTTAGCAATACAGAAACCTTCAACCACCAAAGGATGTGCCAGCCAAAAAACATCACTGCCAACAATTATATGCTAGATGTGTGTGGGCAATAACATATGCACTTAAAAGGACTGAAAAAGAAGGTATGCATGGTTCTTAGCATTTAATCTTATCTTGAGTTTCAGTGTCTCCCTAAAATTAGAATTAATTTCAAACAGCAAAAAGTCTCTGGAAACAGAACATGTAGGAGCCCTGTGATGAGACAGGAGATTTTCATACCACAGTTTTCTTACTTTCACAAGGGTAAGCAGAACTGTCTTCATCACTCTTTTAAATAATTAAGGCTTTCAGTTTATTTCAGCATTGATTATCTGACCAGTTAGAGTAGAGTACCTTATGGTATTTTTTTAATTTCTACTTGAAATCTCTAATAACCCAAGCATATGTTGATACCCACGTAGGTACAAGAAGTAGGATTTTAGTGGTGACTGGAGTGTGACATGACTCATCTCCAACATATAAAAAATAGGCAAGATGTATTATAAAGGCAGACTTAATGCAAAAAACAAAAAATAGCAAATGTGCAGGATACTTCTATGCATATATATGGAAGAAAGTGAGGAGATTCAAAAGGTCCTTGATCTACTGGGGCATTTTCTATTGCATTTCTAAATATATTTCACTGTTGATTCAGCATTAACTGGATTCCCTTCTGTCTGTTGAAAGTCAAACTCGGGCCAATTTATATTTTTGGTCATTCAAGATCTAGTTAAAATGTATTTTTAATACCTCCCACTTCAGCCTTAGACAATTAGACAGTCATCCTATAAATTAGTGCTGGGCCAGGATAGGAGGAATGAAATAACACAGGCCCAGTTTTTACTTTATGCAAATAAAAAGGCTTCTTATCTACACCTGTACACCTCTTAGTGTGGCTTTTGTGGATCAGATGGCTGTCTCATTTTATGGAACTATTAATACTGTACCCAATGAAGAAGGTGGACTGATGGCTTGGAATTACTCATACAGAGAATGTAAATTTGTCCGTGTGTGCCTTTGAGTACTCTTCTGAGTACTCAAAAAGTCATTCTCTGGGCTGAGCTGGGGTATACCACATATTTATTAAATCCAAAGGATACTCTGTAGAGTACTGTGTATATTTTTTATCATCTATTTTCATAAAAGGTACCTTGGCACAGATACAGAGAAGGCCAAGGAAAAAGCAATCACACAGAAGATTTTTTTTTGTTTATTCCAGTAAAGTGAAGTCAGAGAAAGGTTTTAAAATTTACCCTAGTAATACAATCTAGGATTGATATCCAAGAGGAAAAGTTGGCATTAAACTAAAACCACATGGGTAACACTGTGAATGAATAAATTTAGACTGGAAATTGAAAGATTTCTGAATACTGGAGGAGGGGGATTTTGAAACAGCTGTCCAACAACAGGAAAAATAATTCTACCTCATATTTTGAGACAGTTACAAAATTACATAAATAATGTGTCACCTTTAGTCATTAGAAAATTAATGAGTCAAAAGCTATTTCTAGTATAGGCCCAAGACAGGGGAAACAGAAGTTCTTGCTCCTGAATTCTTACCCCTATCTTCTGGATAATCAACAGGTGGATATTTTTTTTCTTGTATGGGTCCTTCACAGTAGAATAAGAATTATCCAGGAAAAATGTTTGAGATCTTGTCACAAGAAAGGTTCCTGACAGCCTCAGTTGTTCTGTGGGCAGAGACAGCATTTGTTATCTTGTTCTGGCTGTGCCTGTGCTTGAGTTCCCCAACTGCAGAGCTTGGGAGCAGGTTTCCTTCAGGAGCATCACAGATTCTGGCACCTGAGCATCAGGAGCACCGGAGGAACTATTGGCCACTTGTTTGTTTTGTGTGAGAGGTGTAGGCATGGCCATTCTGTCTGTATTTCCTTCTCCCTATGGTATTGTAATCAAACATAGATATGCTGTAAAAATAACACACTGTTTGCCTGGGTTTAGCTCTGGTTTTAATGCCAGAGTAATTTTTAGCTACAAGCATAGTGCAGAATCCAAATTAATAATCAGCGTTCAAATGCTATGTAATTATCCATCATGTTTAAAGGTTTAGCTTGTGCTGTCAATGGTTTTACATTTTTAAATGTGATGGTTTTTGTGCTCAGTTATTTCTGCTTCCTCAGTTTGTTTTGTTTTGTTTGTTTGGATGCTGCTAGTACATGCAAAATGGAGATTTTACATTTTAAATTTGCTTTTATTCTACAGTTGATTCGTGCTTTCAAAAGTAAAGTTTACCTTTCTAACTTATAGAACTAATAAACTTCATATAGTGCTTACTATCACAGCTATAATTAAAGCCAAATTATATTCAGGTTGTGTCTATGTATTGTGGTTTGAGAGAATCTCTATGCCAAAGACTTTAAAAATTCTGCAATTTGTTCTGTTACTAGTAAAACTCCAGCTACAAATAAATTCCTTCAGCATTTGTCTTTTAATCCTAGTCTATTAAAAGGTTTGTTAGCCTCATGCCTGAGTAACACTGAGCACCAGTCACATAACTGAGTTATTGATAAATGTCTAAATAAATAAAATGTGCCTGCTGTTCTACTCTGCTGGCTTTGATTGCAGATGCAGCATTTCCCCAGGTGTTTCACACACTCACAAGCTCACCAGTATTCTTTTGTGGTGAACAAACCATAAATGTTTGAAAATAGCTCTAGCAAAATGTCAGCGCTATCACAGTCACGGTATTCATCAGAAAACTAATGTTTACATGTCTGCCAGTGTATGCAAAACTCATTTTAAACGATGGATCTGATCAGTGATCCTTTTATCACCTCCATCTTCATCATCAGGGTTGCATATGGTGCTTAACTGGAAAACAGTGAGTTCTGGTTTGCTTCACCTGGTTCCTGATCAACACAAGCCCTGCTGCAAGTGCTGATGATATGAACATCTCTCATCCCTCTCGTCCCTGAAAAACAGAGCTCTGCCAGCTGAGTAGGGCAGGGTTTGCCCAGTGCCCAGCCCTGTGGGAGGAGAGGGACAGTGATGGCAGGCTGTGCTGCAGGTAGGGAGCCCTGGGCCTCCCTCTGGCTCTGTGGCTTTCTCTGCTGCCAAAGGTGAGCAGTTGTCCCAGTGCCACTGCAGATGGCTGAAGAATCAGCTTAGCTGTCCGTGGTTTGTGCTCTTGATTGCGCATTCCAGCTTGATGAAGTTCTGTAATTCTTTATTGGAATGTAGTTAGCCGAAAGTATTGAATTAATTTTGTTTAGTTTTATACTGACCACAAGGTCACGGGCAGCACAACAGACAAGTCAGCAAAGTTCATTCTTCCCAGTCATAGCCAAATGTGTTAGAATTTTTTAGTTAAACAAATCTGAGTAGAGTGAAAGGGAAGATCATGCCTACACTTCCATTCCATGGGGACCCTTTAGTCCTTTGTCCTGCTGGTTTCTATTTTGAAAATAAATTGGAAAAATCTTTTAGAGGAAAGACTTTAGAATATAAAGCCTTTGGGACTTTCCAGTTTGAGAGAGAAGCGTAGCTTTATTTGCCTTTAAATGATAAAGTTTATTTTTTTGTGTTTAAGTATTTATAACAACTGAGACTGGGGTTTACAGTATGCAGTGAGGAATTCCATTTTCCAGAATGCCCTGTTACTTTTTAATTGCTTTATGTTTTTAAAAGTAATAATATAAAGTGCCTAATCATTCAGATTAATGAAACAATCTATGTAGAATGGGCGACTACTTTCTATGAAGTTTGGTTTATATGCTATATATCTGAGTAGCAGCTTTACATCCCATGGCCAACCTTTTACTCTGAAAATTGAAGAGGAAAATAAAATCTTTTTTATCTAAAGAAATGCACTATACTTGCCCTGAATTTTTACAATTGTGCTTTCCTCCTTGTGTGTTAATGTTTCTGAATTCTTCAGTATTGAAAACACTTTTTCATTGACTGTATTTCTTTGTATTAATCTGGCAGTCCCAAAGCAATTCATTAACTTTAATTAAATTTTTATATTACCTAAAAAGTGACTTTTGGAAAATGGTGTTGGGGGAATACAGGAACCAAGAGGTCATTTCACAAGATTATTACTACCCTGAAGTGCTGCTGAGATTTAGCTTTTGGTTCCTCTACCTTTGGTTTAAATTTAACAGATGAAAAGAAACAATTTGAAATGTCAGAAATCAAAATATGTCACTAGAGCTAGCAGAGTTCAGAAGTACAATAATATATTTGCAATCTCAAAGAGCATTGCAGTGATTTGATTTTTAAAGAAGTATTATACTGAAATGCCCAAAACAATTAAGATTTTCCAGGATCAGTACCTGGAGTTGCTTTGCTTATGAACAGATGTGTAAATCTGTTTGGCCATTGGGCAATTGTTGATAAAAATAAGCCCCAAAATATTGGAAATAACATAGGTGAATCTTGGGTTCAAGTGATTTCCTCACATAACAGTGGTGTATAAGCATTGGAAAGCAAAATAATAAATTGGAGAGAGGTTGCATAGAATGAGCAGCATTCTGGATACAGAGTACTTCAGCTTTTTTTGTTAGTCTGGCTCAGTTTCCTTTCCTCTGTTGTTTCTCTAATAGTGAAGCTGGAATCACAGCTCCAGTTTCTCTCTGAAGCCAGTGTCTGTGCAGTCTGGATAATCATAGAGTATTGCTCATGACTCATCAGTGTTTTAATGCAAAGGTGATTATTGATGAGATCTTGGTGCTCTTGGCTAGTAATTTCCTTAAAGCTTACGTGTTACGCACATTCCCATCTTCGTGACTAGACCCCAAAAATATTTTTGCTGGCAGCTTAAGCCAGGCTCTGATTTAATATTGCACTGGTGCTATGTGTGTGGGGTTAAATTTAAAAACATATCTCTGATGGATGATACACAGGAAAACCAAATCAATGTCAGTATGAATGTTGATTTAACTCATCGAGTTGCCTGATCTCCACCCTGGACTCCAGAGCACATTGATGGGTATTGCCTTTCTGAGCTGATAAATAATTTTGTGACCATTTTAATGCAGATTTCCCATTTTAAACGGGGATGATTCCCACCTGTATTGCCTTTTTTTTTTTTTTTCTGCAGTGAGAAAGTGAAGGGTGCCAGAAGGCACTAAGGTGTGGGGTTGCCACTCATCCTGATGATCAGCATCTGTTTAGCTCCTTGTCCTTGCTGAGCTCGGGTTTTGGTGGCAGTCACAAAGTGGGCACTGCTAACTCCCAGATATGCTACATCTCCCTGCTGCTGTTCAGTGTCTGACACGGCTGTGTGGGCCAGGGGCTGCTCACCCCTCATCTAAAACCCGCTGCACTCCTCGTCAGTGCTTTGCGCACAGAGCATCCGGAATCTTTCCAAACCTCAGCCCGCAGCTCGCGAGGGAAAGGGCTCTCTCCAAGGCCTCGTTTTGTTAATGTTTGTCCTTTATTAAAAAAAAAAAAAAATAAAGGATGCCGCCTTGATTAGCATGCAGTTCCAGAGGGAGCGGGGCCCCGAGCAGAACGGGAACACAGAGTGATTCAGCCGCACGGAGCGGGCGCGGCGTGGGGAGGCTTTCGCAGCGCCTGCCTGCAGCCGGGAGAGGAGCCTCGCTGCAGAGAGAACAGATGCATTTCACAGTCGCCCGCCAAAGGGAGTATATTATGCTCCCTTTTTAAACTTTCCCAAACACACACCATCTGTTTCACACTAGATACTTACAGCGTTTGATCAAATTAGAAGTCATACTGAAAGGAAAAACTAAGGTTAGCATGGACAGCTTTCTTAAAGCTACAGAAGTCGCAGTTCTGTTCCATTAAAGCCTGAGTGTTAACCTCTGTGAGCTGGACTGAATCATTGCTGCTTAGTGGCACTGCCGATTTCATTTGTTCACTTATCTAGTCTCAATCAGAGTAGTACTCGCAAAAGCAAAATTAAGAAAATATCCTATAAAATGACAGCAGGAGAAAACAAGAATGGTGGACATGGAGTGGCTGATAAAATTGAGTTAAAAGTACTGAAACAGATGTTGGCTGCTTCAGAATAGCTACCATTAGCTATGCCTGACTGCAGAAACAACCTCTGCAAACACTGGAGTTCAAAAATCTTCTGCCACAGGATAGAAGGAGCTAGTTCCTAAATCTGGGCTGGGGAAATCACTCAGTGCATACAGTAATTGTATGACAGTGATACAAATGAAACTGAGACAAGTAGAGGAACTAACATATTGTGATAGGATGAGAATAGTTTTAGTGGTCAGAAAGGAAGGTTAAAAAAAAAAAAGACAGAGGCTTATAGATCTGACAGGTTTTGTCCCTATTTCAGTTCTGAGGTTGTGACTTGCAAAGGTATTTAGTTCTTGTTTCAGCTTGGCAAAATGTGGCTTGCATAGCTAAGGCACTGAGGCTCCAGGAAAATCCATCACATCTGAACACAAAGTTTAGGCTATTTGGGGTATGTCTCTTTTTAATAGCTGTGCTTGAGGTTTGGTTTAAGATCTCAGAGTAAAGTGGTTTGAGCCAAATCCAAAGGAATTTTCCTGCCTGTCCTTAACCCTGCTCTGTGCTCCTTGGCAGGGCTGGGTGCCAGTTTTACCTCTACTGCAATTTTTATACAAAAACTGCTGTGATGCCATAGACAGAGGATAAACCAGGTGGGCACTGCTAAGCTGGGGGAGCCCTGCCCAGATCCTGGGCCTCAGCTGCTGGCAGTGAAATGTTGTACAGGTCATCTCCTTGTCCTGAGACAAAACAGTGGGAAAACTGAGATATGAATGTGAAGAAATCCTTATCAAAAAACTTTGCTTTTAGCTGTGTCAAAATTGTTGTAGTTAAATCTGAGGCATAGTCACAAAGAACATATGTCACAAATTATCTTGTTTTGTTAAGTGTTGTTTGGCTTGAGACAATTCTAAAATAGAAATATAGACATATAAAACACTTCAAAAATAATGCCAGAATGCCATGGAAAAGGCTGTGTTGAAGACATTTCTAAGACATTTTGCAGCCTGAAGTAGAGGAGGAATCTTTTTTTTTTTTTTTTTAACATCCAAGATTCAGTTATTTCACAGATGTTCATCTTACTTCAAAGTAAAATCTTTTTATGATGATGCTGTATTAACTGCCAGATGTGGATAATTGTTTAAGCCAAACATCCAAACTCTGTAAAGTTCATTCATTACTTCTCATAGCAACCATCCATTTAATGTCTATTTTAGTGAGAGGAGCCCTAATTTAGGGTGTGGTTTTAAGTCATAAATGTTTGTAAAGGCCCCTTGGCCATGAGTGGGACAGATTTGGTGGGCAAATTTGAAATATCTTGATTTGTTACTCTGTAAGAATATTACCTACTTCTTTCTCTTTCCTCCAAAAATAGACAGGCACAAGACATCTTACTAGTTTGGGGTTTTCTTTTAATTATATATGTAGACCTTGACATAAAACCGACAGATACAAAGGAGATTGTTCTCCTCTTCACTACCCTTCTGAAACCAGGAGGCATTGCAATTTCCCGTGTGACATCTTGATTACATTCCTTTGGGAGATAGCATTTTTCTAAAAATTAATTTGCTTTTTAAAGATCATTTCACAAGCCTACACTGACATTCCACATGAGTGGAATGCGATACTGCCAAACCAGATAATCTATACCACAAAGTCTTGACAATATCTGCTCGGAGGACTTTGAAAGCACAGAGCTGTGGGGGTTACTCGTGGCCTGTGGGCTAAGGGAATTTAGACCAGCCATGTTGCCAGGATACTCTTTGCTGATTAGGAATTAATTTCAGATCCTTGCTCCCATGATAAATTTTGTACACTTCCACATAAGTATGATCTAGAATATACAAATACTGCAGTGACACCGTGGAAAAGGGGATTGGCGAAAGAACCGCGCACATCTGTCAAATTTTTATCTTTACCTTGAATTATTTTTGAATTAACCTTTCTTTTAATCTACAAGCTTCTTGCTTGAGGCAAAACAGTCTTTACTTCACAAAACCATCTGCCTGGTTTCAAGACTTTCATGTTAGTGGACAGACCTAGAATAAGGCACCATGTAGCGGTAGGCAATTTGACAGGAGCTTTGACAAATTGGAGATAAATTACATGAACATAAAGAACATACCATTGAGTGCTGAGTGATATACTAATTATATTTTTGTGCTTTATGAGTGAGAGACAGCTAAAACTGAAGGCAAAGTCACCAGTCCCACTAGCTGGGAGGTGCATTGAGAGCATTGCATACTTCATCAGACAAGCTGGAAGTTTAAGGCTTTCAGAAAAAGAAAGAGGCATGTATCAAGGTGTAATTTTGTCTTCAATTTTTGCATATCACAAACCAAGGAAATGAGTTGAGAGTAAAGAAGGTTCTCTATCAGGCAGTGGCATCTGCATAACAAATAGTCTACTCCCATTGTTGATAGTGTTACCACTTTTTTAATACCATTAAAACTAAAGTCACCTAGCCTTGTGCAGCAGTGAAACCCAACCTTAAATCTAGTGCAAAAAATGTCAATTATTCTAACATTTTTCATAGAATCATGAAATATCCTGAGTTGGAAAGAACCCACAAGGATCACTGAAGTCCACCTCCTGGCCCTGCACATGTCAGCCCCAAGAACCCCTGCCATGTGTCTGAGAGTGTTGTCCAAACACTGAATGTCTTGGGAGGGTGTGCTCTAGAATTTCTGCAGGTTAGGGAAGAAAAAACAATGTTTGCAATGTTTATGGATTTTTATCAGAGCTAAATAGCAGACAACACCTCCTACTCTTTTTCTAGAGCAAGTGTGGCATTAGTGGCATCAAACCCAGTATGAGATGTCATGGTAGTGCTTGGGAATTCAGTGGGACATCAGAAACAACTGGTAATGGACAGGAGATGTCTGAACTGAAAAATAAAGGTTACAATACAACTGTAAACAGAACATATTTATAATATTCACATCATGCATCCTTTCCAGCTGGGCAAGTTTCTGTAATATTTGTACTGCACCTTGCACAGTGAGGCCTTAGTCTGTAATAGGAGCTTCTAAGCACACATAAATAACAGTGTTTCTGTTGCTCACTGAGCAAATTTAACTAAGAATGCTTTCTTCAGAAATGCAATATGGGGTGAACAGACCATGAAAACTGTCACTGGGCTTTTTTTCTATAATCTATCAGGTTTTATGGGCTGTTCCTGTAGTACTGGGTTTAGCTGTAACGTCTCACAGGGGCACTTTTCAAAGATACACCCTGTTTTTATTTGCAATTAGAGCTGTTATCACTCTCCTTAAATAATGCATTTCATAATTTAAAGCAGACAGGGAAAGCTACACAAACATGAACTTAAGTGTATCTCTACAACACTCCTGCAAGGAAGTTCAAAATTATGATATTGTTGTTACTTTCATTGCTAAATCAATGTACCAAATACAGTAATCAAATTTTAGACAGGGGTTGCTAAAGGAGTTTTCACTGAAAATTGCTTGCAGTGTTTGGCATTATGAGTTTGTTTATTATCTAGTAAGCAGTTGGCAAACATTAAAGGTACACCTATTTTTACGACATCTTCCAAGCAGAACATTTCTATGAGATCTTTAAATTTCACAAGCCACTGCTATTAATTTATGAGAAAAGATAACAATGGAGTAAAATGAAAAGAAAATGAAGACTCACTCCAGAGTATACCTGCAGTCCACATGGTATACAGGTCCTTTTCCAAAGGTTGCTAGGGACAAGGAGAATTCTTTCACTGTTTTCACAGAGGTTTGGATTTTATCCACAGAGAAAAGTTAGAAACTCTTTATTTAGAAATGTTGCAAGGTCCTGCAAGGGATCAAAGGAGAAAAGAATTAGTTGGAATCCTATCTTGTCTCCTTGACACAATGAGGACCTTTAAAAAATCATTACATTCAAGTGCCAAAAACTTCTGAGGAAGTGCAAATCTGGATGTAAATAGTTTGAAGTGCTTCTCACCTATCTTGGTGACAATTCCAGGTATAACCTTCACTTAGAGAGGAGAGAATACAAATACCAGAATTATTAAAACATAAATAAAATATCAAAGTCTTGACTCTTCATCTGTTCACAAGTGTCTCATCTTTGTTTTAAAGAATTTACATTTATTCAAATATATATTTTATAATGTATTGATTCAGGGTTAAATTTTGTAATGCTTACCTGAACTGCATTTCCATGCTCAATGTTTAGCAATGCTAAGCAGGGTGTTTTTATTTATTTATTTATTTATTTATTTACTTAAAAAATATTTGGTGTTTGGCTTGGAACTTTCTTCCTAGGGCTGTGTGAAATACATTGAACTGGTCAGTGCTCCCTTAAGGCAATATTTCAAATACTATTTTAGAAAGTATCCATAGCAGCAGACAGACCACACACATTTCAGTTCACGTAATTTATTGGTTTCCTTCCTTAGTAATTGCCCCTTGGATCTTACAGCTTCAGTGTAAAATCCTAAGGCCCCCTAATAGAGGTCACTCAGTGATTTCCATAGACTTCAGCTAAGATAGCTTAAGCTATGTGTACCTATTTTGCAAACAAATTATATACTGCTCAGTGCATATTTATCTGCACTCACAGAAATGGATCAATTAATGGAATAAGACTTCCCAGAATTCCTGTTTCTCAGGAAAATGTATCCTGACTTGTTGAGATATTCCTAGATTCTCAGCAACCAAAGCAGTTTAATGAGGCAAATGAGCAAAACTCCCTTCAAGAGTAGGACAAAAGGAGTTGAAACAGAATTTGGGCAAAATTCATACTGAAATTAGTGACCTTTATTTTAGTAGCTTCTAAGTAACAAGGGTGAGGGAAAAGGAGCCTAGCAGTCAATTCCATATGTGACAGAAAAAATTGTGTTTAATTACCATATTCAACTATTGCATTGCTATCAAATCTGGATTGCAGTGTATGGGACTGGTAAACACCTGTCTGGTATTTAAGCTTTTTAAAATTACTTCCCTTTCACTCTTTTAGTGATCACAGTGTTCTTATTTGCCATGGCAGCAGCATTGCCATGCAGACCAGCCTTTTGCTGCTGTGGCCTGTAGTGGGGAGTGAGTTTCTTTCCACTGCCCTTCATCCTGTCACAGGGCTGGGAGCTGCTGTGGCCCTTCATTAGGCAAACCTGGCATCTGCTGGCCCCAGATGCCGATCACTGGGAGCATTTTTTTCTCAAGGTAACATATGGACTTTAGCATCCCTGTGTGCTTTACTTGCTCCTTTCTGTGTCTCTCTACTACTCCACAAGAAGCTGAGACAGTACTAGTGTTATTTTCTCAGTGACTTCTTGTCCTGCTTTGTCTCGTTTTATGTGTACCCATCCACGCTTTATTAATGAATACATGGAGAGTTCTTTAGTAGTCGGAAGTGCTCTAGCAAAAGTAAACCATGCCTGGTAAAGCATGTTACTCCTCTCTTACAGCATCCTGGGATATTGAATATGGCAAAATAGAGCACTCTCATCTCTTTGACATTGCATCAGTTTATGCTGGGTATGATGTGCCCTGGAGAAAGCAGATGCAAGCAACAGCTGAGGATAGCTAGGTGGGCATACAGACAAGGCGGATCACAAAGAATTGATGTAAAGGCTGCTCTACTGATCTGAGAATAGCCCACCTAATATGCTGCTACATTTGTGGGGTCATAGTAGAAGAGTATGGGACACATGTAAAAAGGTATCATTGATTTATACTGAAATAGGCTAGAGGGAAATTTTTCTGGAATTATTTGTTTGTTGGAAAGTTATGCTGAGTGCAGACTAATTCCTTTGGAGCTGCCATCACTGCTGTATTTTAACAATTCTCACTTTTGTTACAGCTGTGAACCTTTCATAGTTTCTTTGTCCTTAGGATGTCAGACATGAAAGGGAGGCAGTGTCATGCTGTTCATGAATTCTAGGTGCCTTGATCCTTGATCACTTTGTTAAATCATTAGAGGGAGGTCCCTCTGGGAATTATCAAAAGTCTCTGAAGAGTCACTTATGAAAATGAATGTACCTCTCACATAACATATATCACTTCCAATCCTGTCTTGAGCCTGGCTTCTCTCTGAAATGTTTCTGAATGTTAATCAGTAATCAGGGCACAGATTGGCACATGCTGCTGGGCTTTGAAGCTGTTCCTATCGTATGATTTGTCACATCCTTAGGAGTACTTTGCATGATTTACATACATATCCTATTAGACTTCCTTGCTTTTAAGGACTGTAGATTTCAGCAAAATACTTGACAGCACCCAACTGTTGGACATTCTTGAAGAGTTTCACATTAGCCAAGTACAAGGTGCCACTTGACAGCTCCAATTGACTAGAGGATTGAGAAGTGGGTTATGTTGCTCATCTCTGTTGTAGCATCACTGCTGGAGAGCTTTTCCAAATGTCAGGGCATATCTGTGCTTCCCAGGCTGGATGCTGTGAGACTGCACCCCAGCTATCCTTCCCATTTGCTTGACAGGAGACATCCCAACATTATTTGCTGTGGAGACTTCAGCACAGCTGCTCCCCCAGGGTGGGCAACTAGTTTTATTATAATGTAAATTTTCTTCTCTCAGAGAAAGGGTGTAAATCACAGGAATGGTTTGTTGTTAGTTGATGCTTCTGTGTAAGCACTGCTTGGCAAACCTAAAACATACCTGTGCTATCAAAACTGTTTTCAGCAAAACCCAAAATATAGCTCCATACTGGCTGCTATGAAAAAAACTACTCTGTCACAGTCAAAACCAGCACAGTATATTTTAAACTCCTTAAGGAAATGCTTAAATACCTTTGAAATTAGAGAAATCCCTTTCTGTGGTCTAGTTATCCTCATTCATCCAGGGCAGAATCTCTGCAGGTGGTTTTCCTTGTTTTGGTTTGGTTGAGATTTGGGTTTTTTGGGCTTTTTTTTTTTGGATTTGTTGCCTTTTTTTTGTTGTTGTTGTGGTTGAGATTTTTTTTTGGTTGGTTGGTTGGTTGGGTTTTTGTGTGTGTGTATATTTTTTTAATTAGCTTTGTTTTTGAGATTTTTTGTTGTTTTGGGTTTTGTGGTTTATTTGTGGTTTTTGTCTGGGGTTGTGGTTTTTTTCCTTTTTTTTTTTATTTGTTTATTTGGGGTTTTATTTGTGGGCTTTTATGGCTTTAAATTGACAGATGGTAGGTTTAGACTGGATGGTAGGAAAAAATTCTTCAGAGGGCAGGCTCTGAGCAACCTGGTTTAGTGTAAGATGTCACTGCCCATGGCAGGAGGGTTGGTGATGATCTTCAAGGCCTTTTCCAACATAAACCATTCTATGATGTAAGAAATAAGCTGCAATTCAGACATTATTAAGGAAGGGGAAAAAAAAAACTTGTCCTATTTTCAGCAGGGTATTTTTGAAATTTCAATTTTAATTTTCACATTTGTTTTAGACTTTTATACCCATCTTTAATCACTACGAGTGAAGGAACAGTTGAGACTACCAGCTGTAGATTAGTGTTTGTGATGATTTTAACATAACTGAGAAATCAAATTAGTTTTTAGCAAAGTCTAAATTTTAGCAGTTTTTCATTATGTTTACAGCAACTATTTACTCTCACTTCCTGTGTGTGTGTATGTATGCATAGGGTTTCAAAATATTTCTAGAACAGAAACTGGACTTTTTGTTATTAATATGACTGCCTGAAGGAAATTAAAAATATCTTTATGAAGTGGTGGGGAAAACATTAAGTGTTGATTAGATAGTGTTTGATTATTTTTAAGGTTGGGATGGTGGGGGGAAGAGTCAAAAAATGAAAATTATTTTGAATTAATTACTGTATCTGTTCTAATATCAATCATGTCACTTGTGCCTACTGTTAAAACATCTGGAGAATTTCTTAACATTTTAAATCAGTTTTTATTGTGGTCTACATTTACTGACCACTAAACAGATCAGACCTAGCATAGCCTAAATAATTCTCTCCTTTTGCTGGGAAAACCCTCTGGTAGGTGCCCTTCTAGTCATCCCCTGCAGGAATGTGAACAAATAATATAGAAAGAGGAAATACAGAAGCTCCTGCAGTGGGGTTAGCTGAGCTCCTACTGAGGAGAGCAGTTGCTTTGTTTTTGTGCTGGGCCAGCCAGAAAGTGAAAAGGGAATGTGTGCTACCATTTCCTATCACAGTTGGATAAGAAGAATGCCTTCCACAGTTGGGCAAGAGGCATTTACTGAAGAAATTATTCTGTAAGGAAATAACTAATGGGAAACAGACCTGCAGTGGGCATAAGAAATATCTAAAGAGGCTCTTGGGAGGAACTTTCAGCTAGGCAATGTTAGCAGATACAATTATAGAGGATTGTGAAACCACATCTGCCAACTGAAATAACTGGCAGTGAACAAAAGATGATAAGTGAAAGAAAATAACCATTGGCATGGTTGTGAAATGCATTATCTAGTCATTTCCAGCATCTTTAACAGAAAGCACACTCCTATTTTATTTGTGGAAGCACAAGGAAGGTTCAATCTGATGGTACAGCAGTGAATGAATTTGTAAAATTTGATATTATAACTTTACTTTATTGTAAGACATTTGAAAATCAGGTGTATTGTGTAGTGTCTAGAGCTGCAAAGAAAGAAGATTTGTATACTCTGGAACAGGTTTTCATTTCTCTTTCATTCCCTGGAGTATATTTGAAGAATGATGACTGGTGCATAATTTTATGTCACTGGCTAAGTCTGACCTGACCCTGTCAAACCATCAGGGTCACTTTCTCTACTTGAAGAACCAGTTTCCTCAAAAATAAATATAACAGCACACAAACCTTCCAGTAAGACCTTACCTTTGAGCACAGTAGTTTTCTTTCTGTCATAAATGACATGCAGTAGTCTCAGGTGGATGGAAGCACTGGTGGTACAGGTCTTCAAGAAGTATTTATGGAGAGAGGGGCCATCCAGAGGTGTGAATGATGGCAAAACCAACTTAATTTGCTTGGAAATGCAGTGACCTCCATGGGCTGTATTGGAGCAGGACATGTAGAACAATAGGAACTGAGGAAGGTCAAGTTAGTTGATGAACCAGGCAGTATCTCCAAGAATGGGACAACTTCCCTGAATATTCTACCAGCAAATGAGCCACCTTCTGTGAATTGCTTGCCACCAACAGGCTGGCCAAGTCAGGATTTAACATAATTTATGACATCAGAAGCAAATGTGTGCTAGGAAAAACAGGTTCTCTGCCAGGCTAGAGCTTAATCTCATGAGCGTGTCTCTTTCACAGAGAAGTGAAACACATGAGCAAGCTTTCCTAAATTACACACTAATCTACTTTTCAGTGACTTTAAAATTTATTACTGAAAATACAAATAACTGCCAGCTTGGAACTAATTAAAATGTTAGGATTAACCTAAGGTGTACTGTTGCCCAGGCTTTCAGCAAATGAGAAAGGCATAGAAAAAAAATAAATGGATGTTTAACTGGTACTGTCATAGAACAGAGTTCTCAATGTAAGTGAAATGTCTGATGACTTCAGTGAGGGAATGGATTTCTTAGCAACAATTAGAAGTTTGCAGAAGTTAGGTGAGTCATGTAACGTACCACATTACCTGAAGTAATGATGATTTTAAGAGCTGGACTGGGCATCTGATTATTCTGATTTATAAAAGCAAATGCAATTTATAATGTACCATTTCTTACCAGCTGTGGTAGCTGAGGATCCCTTCACCCCTAATATAATTATTTAATATAGTGGACTATATGTAAAAATACAACCACGCAGCAATCTATAAAACCAGAGGAATTACTAGGCCAGCCCAGTTGCCTCCATGTACACACTCAGAGGTGTGAACGTTGCATAGCCTTGATTTGTACACAGGCAAAACACCAGAGTTTGTATTTGTGCATGGCTCATGGGCAGATCAGAGGCACTTTCAGCTGCTGCAGCACACTGCTCCTGGGGCAGGGTTTGTGAAGTCTGGGAATACCCTGCTTGAGACAAGGGTGTGCAGGGGCTGAAATTGCAGAGCCATTCTGGCATCTGGCTGCAAACCCAGCTCTGATATTTCCAGTGCAGTCAACAAACCACTAGGAACAAATCCCATCTTCTAAAAGCTTCTTGGCCACTTGATCTGCTTTTCTTTTTTTCCTTCTTTAATTCCTTTGGTTTAGATCTTCTACTTTCAAAAGGCTTCCTCCACAGAGCTTCTTCATGGGGAAGACAGAAATCAGGAGTATGGGAGGAATCTGGCTTATTTTCCAGATCAGCAACTGAACCTAAGAGGAAAACATGGTGACTGCTACAAATCAGAAGATCAATTTTGGGGGAATTTAGTTGGAATTTTACAGACTTGTACAGAGAGGAGCAAATTGTGATGATATGAGAGTTTTTGATCTGGACAGAGTTCATGCAACAGTCAAAGGAACATCTAAGTCCAAAGATTCAGTGTGGGAAGCTTTGGCTTAAATCATGAGCATCATCATAATTTCAACAAGTGAAAACCATTCTTAGTGAGTTATGATTCAGAAAGCTTGAAAAGAAGAAGCTGTCAATCATATCTTTAATTCAGCTAGTTTTGTAGCTAGGGGAAAACTAGCACCGAGCCTTTTAAAATCAATTATTGCTTTCATTTGATGATTTGGCCCCATTGGCAGTTCATTGCTTTTACCTCTGCAACATGTGGCTATCACATTTTGCTTATGTTAGACCAATATTTTTATATTTTAATTTTGAAAACATTAAATGTTTATTCTCTGTTTCTGCCTTGAAGCCACCATGCTTCATTGATGACATAATTTCTATGGAGAAAAATGAGTAAAACATAATGGTTTCAGATGAAGACAAAAACAGAGAAACAAATGAAATTCCTAAAATCAAAGGACATACAGAAAATTTACCCAAGAAAACAGAAGAATCCAGGGTTTATATAGAGAAGCATTTTAACTAAAATCCTTCTCAAAGTTTTCCATTAAGTGCGAGTCTTAAATTTCATGTACTAACTGCCTGGATGCATGTGGCAAAAAAGTAATTGGGTAATAACTTATGAGAATCTGCAATGCATTTGATAAAACAAGTCAGTCCTTGTTGGTCTGAGGGCACTGTGAACAAAGTGAAAGTTCTACGTTTTGTCTGGAAAGATGGGCAGTTGAACTTCACTTTCTGCTATTGTATTATTGCCACAATGGAACTATCAATCAGCCAGCCAGACACATTAACCAAGCAAGCCATAAATTCCACAAGATCTTGCAATTGTATTTTTCAGCTTTTTTACTTCTTTTAGCATTCCTAAAAGTTATTGCTCTTTCCCTGGCATCTTCCCACACATATAAAGGTTCTGGCAGCTTTGACCTTCACCATGGACTTTTACCAGGTGCCTTCTATCACTGTCTGAAGTTGCTCTGCATATGTACTGTGGAGCCATCATCAATCAACTTGTGTCACCCTGTACCATTCCCATCTACTGCCTGGTCTCATCCTGGCACTGAAGATTTCAAAAAATACATATTTGACTTCTACTGACCTGAGTTTTAAATCCACACTTAGAGAAGTGACCTCCCGTTATAAATTAGCCATTGTGATAGTTGGCATCTCTGTGACAGGATGGACTTTGTCACCCCTAGCCACTCCCCCTCCTCTGCTTTTGGGGAGTGATGAGCCTCTTGGCCAAATGGACCCTACAGCCAGTGCTTAGTGCTTCATCATGTTCCCACATCTGCTGCCTTGTCACTTCTGTGAGCTCTGTCACAAGGCTGGGGAAGGAGGGCTGTTGTGGGCCTTCAGGAAATGTGAAACAATTGATTCCCTTTACTGTGTTACATGGCTATGACTTCTAAGCAGTTTCCTAAAAGGGCAACATAAAAGATATTAATATTAAAGCAGGCAAATGTGCTCTGCCCTTATTGCCAGTCCTGGTGTGCATGGGTCAGGAGTCAGTCCATCAAAAAAAAAAAAAATCACAATATCGACTGAAAAGTCATGAGACTGAAACACCAATAATTCTATGAAGAAGAATTCTTGCTCTTAGGGGAAAGTGGGAATATGGAGACCTCAAAGGGAGACACAGCTTCCAGAAAGACAGGGTGCCTTCCCACTAGATCCCAAACACTCAAGTTCTTCTGTGGGTCTCCTCAAAATCCCATTATCTCCCCTTTTTCTTCCTTACTCTTTGCAAAGTGAAGGGAATGAGTAATTTAAATTCAGCTTAAAGGGCTTAGTACCTTCCTCAGTGCCCTGGGAGTGTGTCCTTTCATTGAAACCTTGCAATGAGAAGCTGTGCTGAATATGGGTTCTGAATACCTGTTTCCACCCCCAAAAACTATTGTTGTCCTTCCTTCTGCACAGGTCTTATGCAGTCATGTAGTGTTAGAGCCTTTCTCAAGTGTGGGAGACCTGGCTTCAGCTCCTGTTTCTATCAAAATCAGGGTCTCATTCCTTAACTGCGTGTCCAGTCTAGAGGTTGCTTGGGAAGGGAAGGGAGAATAATCTCAGCTATCATAGCTTCTCACACAGTGAGACTGAATGTCTGATGGTAGCCTTGCTGCTCTCTGTTGTCACAGAGCAGCAGAATAGCCTGGTTTCCAATGATTTTGGTTTCCAATGATTTTGTTCTAATTTAATCATACTTCAGTGTGAAAAGTAAACTACTTTTTGGGAGCATATAGTGAGATGAAGACTCCTGCTACAAGTGAGTGTTTTCTGATGATTGGGGCTGACAAACTTTGGCTCTCTTTCCTTTTCTCCCTCTTGCAGCCAAATCAACAGAGAGAGCTGAAAGTCTCTTCTCCCATTTCTGTTACCCTTCAACATAAGTGGCTAAAGTGCTTTGAGGCCTTTGCAGCTGAAGTGAACAACTCATGCAGCTGTGTTCTGCTACCCAGACACTCATCTGAGCCCTCCTGGAGCAGAGTGTGAGTTTGGAACACATGCATAAGCAATAATGCATTAACTATTGCTTAATAACTTCTTAGAGCCTGGCTTCTGTGGAGACACCAGGGAAAAGCTACAGCCAATTAGTTGTAAGAGGGTGGTGGAACAAAGTTAAACTTTAAATTACTCCTGGAAAGGTGAGCTGATAAACTTGAGACTAAACTAGTGTATCAGCACTACAATGGAACTATCAGCTTTGTATAAAACATTAGTATGACAAATTAGTGCTTTGATCATGCTAGATATAACCATATTCATTTGTTTAATTAAACAATCTAGGCTTCTCTTGGTGTGGGTCATTTAAAAAAAATGTTAAAAATAAAATTAAACACATAATTAAGCTGACAACAGATAAAGACCCTTGTGCAGCAAGTTGAAGGCAGTTAATTTATAAGGAGCCTGGTCCCTGAAGGCTGTGTAGTTTATTAAAGTTACTGAGGCAGAGATGTGATAAAATATTTTATGTAGTGCTTTAAAGGCTAAATTGCTCTGACACTTTTAAAGTCCATGGGATATAGTCAATTAGGATGTCTTGTTATCATGTTTTTACTCATAAAGTAATCTAAACAAAATCCATGGTTATACTAATAATTTCTTAAAGTTCCTAGATTGACCTTTTCTCAAATACTTCACTGTGGTGTGTGCAATGGCCCTCACTGGTCACCCTGGTCATAATGAGACTCATCTGAAACATCACGTTTCTCCCAAAATGCTGAGGTAGAGATTGCCGGGGATTTAGGTTGGAAACTTGGTCCAAATCTAAAAAAAAACCCACCTGGTTCTGCAGGTCTCCAGGTACAAGGTCGGTAAAGTTCCTGTATGAAGGGAAAATGCTAGTATTGCCTTAGGTGTCTGGAGCTGGAGGAATTCTGGTTAGGTATTTTCCAGTACCTTCATCTGGATTTGAAAATAAAGCACACCAAAATACCTGTGACAAAAGGTGCAGTAGATAATTAAATAAGCACTTGCCTTTACAACCTGTTCTCTTGAAAGATTAGAAATATATTTGAAAAGGTAATTGCAGTACTGAAATTGTTGTTCTCCATGTTTGGGAGTATGCAAATGTGTCAGCTTTATTTCTGATATTTCTGAGGGCTGAAGGAGTTATTTATCCTGTATTTTACAATGAGATATTTCCAATTTTTTTTTGCTACTGCCTTTTAGCAGTGTTAAATCAAGTCTATCCTTGATCTTTATCAAGGTCACAAGGGCAGCTGCTAAATTTCTGTTGGACTTCAAAGAGTTTTTTATGTAACCCTCAGGCTTCTAAAACAAACAGAAAGAGGGGGAAAACCAAAGGATAACAAGCCCTATTCAGGAGCAAGCTAAGGAAAGGCACAATAGGATGAAGGAAAAGGGACTTAACCCAAAACTTATAAAATCTCCTTGTTTTAAATGGACAGAGATTTTGAAAAGGATGTATTACTTTGTAAAAGAGACTGGGTGAGGTCAGTCCCTGGCTTTCATACTCCTGGTCATCTCTCTTCCTCAAAATATTTCTTTTCCATTTGACAAAGTTTCTCTGAGCCCTGTGTTTGTCATGCAGTGCTGTGTGATGGAGTTGGAATGCAGTCCCCACTTAAAATTTACTGAAGCATGGGACATGATTACATTTAGCTGTTTCACAAATAGCCAAACCTCCCCCCAAGTATACTTTCAATCACCTTCATAGAAAATATCTGATCCAACAGATATTTTTCCCTGGGTTTTGCACTGTCGTGTGTTTCAGAAGCACGATTTAAATTGAAGTTCTAAATTTCTGGGTTGTCTGTGGCACTGAGGTTTGCAGCTGTCAAAGCCATGTTGAAGGACTGCATCCAAATACTCCCTTACAAAATATCCTTATCCAGTGACAGGGGCTGGCTGCTCAGAGATGGGTGACTGTTTGTTCTGCAAGCAATCTATAGCTTTACATATTTTTTCTTTTTTTTTCCTGAAACTTTTCACCCTTCATATTTTAAAATTAATACCAAGTCAGCTGTGCCTAAAACTTCACTACTACTCAGAGTTTCAATATTTGCTTTTTACACATATTTTAAGGCAGGCCTATCCAACACTGAAAAGAGAATGGGAGACACAGATTCGGTGCTAATCTTTTAAGGGAAACAAGATGACATGTGAATGCATTGACAATATTAATGTAGATCTCCTGCCAGGCCTTATAGCCTGTTTCCTTCCAGATTTTGGAGATCTGCATTGCAGATCTGAGGGCCAGCCTCAGATCATAGAAAAATAGCTAGCAATAAGTGATTCCCAAATGAATTTTTGCTATGTCTGCACATTATTCAGCTTTCTAAACTTCTATTACTTTTGACTTTAGGTCAGTTTTGATTTATCATTTCAACTATAGTTACTATGTGATTATAAAAGGAATAGGAAATTTTCCTCTTTGTTATTTCAGTGTGATCAGGAAAAGCTCCTTTTAACTGAAACTTTTTCACAAGTTAATTATATTCAAATATTCTGTGGGGTTGTATCTACTAACCCATAAACATAATATTTGAGAAAAAAGATTAATATACCATGGTTTCAAATTTTGTATGCAGGACCAACAAATTATTATAAGTAAATTTCCTTTTGTTTAGCACAGAGATTTTGGAAGCATTGGAAGTTCATGCTTGAATGCTTTTGTGTTTTTTCATAAAAATTACTTTTGCAGATGAAAGTAAATATTCAGTGTCTGAAAGTAAAGGGAGAAATTTGGTTCACTGTGGGATAATGAAAACTGAAAAACAATTATGTTGCTGCAATCAAGATCTCAGCTACAAATAACTAATTTCAGTTCTCTTCCACTGCTCCAAAATATACTGCTTATTGTTCTTAAAATATTTATATGCCTTTGAATTATTTACTGAGCAAAGGATGCTTGCACTCTTTTAACATAGAAGGAGATGGAAGATTATTTCGTGTCAACATAACAGAAGACAATAATAAATCCATAATGTAAATAGTATGCCTGGGAAAAGAGCTGTGTATTATTAGTGTGTGTGTGACTAGATTGCACCTGGGCTTTACTTATGGAAATACCTTTTCTAGCAGTGTGGAAACACTTGGTTTGAGTGAACAAAGTAATCAGGAAAAACTCTTCTGCAGTTGACTTCTTTTAGAAAGATACTTGAGTAGTCACCTTGTACTAGTTTTAGATTTGATTGCTCAGAAGACTCGAGGATATGGAAACCGGCAAACAATGAATTAATTTCAATTTGTTTCCCATTTCTGTAGAGGTGGATTTGCAATATTAATGTGAGCAGTGTGAGTTCTGACCTTTTCTGTCGTTGTGTTTAGGAATGAGGTGTTAGGGAGAAATTCTTTACTGTGAGAGCAGAGAGACACTGGCAGAGGCTGCCCAGAGAAAATGTGGCTGTGCCATCCCTGGAAGTGTTCCAGGCCAGGCTGGATGGGGCTCTGAGCAACCTGGGGTAGTGGGTGGTGACCCTGTCCATGGCAGGGGTTGGGAGTGGATGGTGTTTAAGATATCTTCCAACCCAGCCCATTCCAGGAATAGTGTCTCAGCTTTTCCATTCCTGTCTGGCCATGGGCCCTTGTCTGCTCTATTTCAAATATACTGAAAAAAACCCCACCCAACCAACAATGAAAAGCATCCATATAGGAAAAAAATTAGATAGAAGCAGGATAATTTTATGTTTTTCACTTATACCTAAAACATTTTTGCCTTTTCCATGTTTTTCCTTCCCTTGTTTCCTTCATGAAAACATCACCCTGTTAATCTAACACTTTGCATCTTCAGGCTCATGTATAAAAAAATTAACTATATTTTTAATGCAAAGCACAAGTATAATTCTGTACATCTTTCCAAAAAATGGGCAGTATCCAACATAGAATTTGACACTCTGGAACAGAGCAGGAGTCTTGCCAGCCAGCAGTCTCTGAGAGGTGACAGTTTAAAATAATTCAAAGGTGCCCAAGAAATACATTTCCCACATGGCAGTTTCTTTCTAGCCCCAGCAATTATGTCTGACTATTAAAATTTTGAAATGTGGGGCAAAAGGAAAAGAAAGGATAAATGATAAAAGAGGGAGGGGATAATGGCCACAAAAGTTCTCCTTGTGTTTCCTTCAGAAAGGCACATGAATGGAGCCTCAGAACGTTTCCTGCTGCCATTGAAACCAATTAGATTTTTTGCATTAACTTCAGTAAGAGCAAATGCAGGCCCCTGGAGATAAATATTTCTGTCAATATAGCAAAAAATCTGTTTCATTTCAGGTTGTAATGTAGACAGAAATATGATTTTGTCTTCTAATCTGGTGTAGGATTTATATAATTGAAGGAGAAAGGCACTTTAATCCTTGGGTTAAAATGATTATATTTTGTCTTCTAAAAAAAAAATCACACAGGAATTGTTCTGTTATAAAACTATTGAGATTCTTTTCTCTACTAAAAGAACAATCATCTGATCTTTGCAGTTACTGATTTGTGTAGTCAAAGAGTCGCTGAAGCATATTCTGTTGTTTCTATTTTAGGAGGAACAGATATCTTCATGACGCTGCCAAAAATTTTTCACTTTTTTTGGGGATCTAAAATTTGAAATGCAATAGACCTCTACTGCAATGCTTCATCATTCAAGTTGCCCTTTTAGATCAGTGAGAGTAAAGATCATCTCCAAGAATTAGAGTACAAGGCATAGATCTGTGAGGAAAAGTCTCTTTAAGAATTGAGAAGTTTAGTAGTTTGGGATTTTCTCCTCTGAAAACAGATGTTTTGAATTTCCAATATAGATGAAGATTTTTCATCAATAAATGCTACTTAGTTTTAGATGAAAATATGTTCTAGAAATATTTAAATTTGTGATTTTTGTTTGTTTGTTTCATTTTTCTGCCACTCCTCTGCATGGGAATCTAAACTATGCTTGAATTGTTGATTTATTTATTTTTAATGGCAAGCCATCAAACAGCTGATTATTCAAGTGTAAAAGTTTTCACATGGCAATGGAAGAATTCATTAGGGAATTGGAAAGTGTATTTGGATAGTAATTTTTTTCCTCTGGAGAAACAGTTGCCAATATGAACATATAAATAAATTATTTCCCCACTGAAATAAATCTGAAGTCTTAATTCTGTCTATTGACAATTTAATAGATTTGATTTTAGATATCCTCCTGATGATGTGATTTGTTAAATAATGAACATCCTTAACATCTGTGAAATTGAACAAAAAAGTAATCTGAAGGTGGCAGAAATCTAAACAAATTTTTTCCCTTTCAATGAACAACTTGTGCTTGGTCGACGTTTTGAAAAAAATATCTGTGAAAAAGTTCTTCTCAAATGGGTGAAAAATCAGAAAATATGAAAGCAAGACCAAACCCACAGTATACTTAGGCAAATATTTGTTTTGTAAAATCCTGCATTGTTTTCCTTATCAAAGACAATCCAGATTTTTTCCAAGGGGAAATAGGTAATATGCAGCAAAGCCTTGGCAATTCCTTGTAACTGTGGGCAGAAGGTAACACAATTCCCATTGGTTCTGTTTGCCTGCTAATAAATAACACCAGGGCAGCTGATCAGCTTGCTAAAACAATTCCTTCAACTATAAAAATACCTGGAAACATTTGGCAGCTTTTTTGTTCAGCTGCCAGAGTTTCCAAGACCCAAAGAGGCTGCCACAAGACCTTTATCTAGAAACTGGCTCCAGAGAGGCTGGGAGCTGGGATGACCAGGGAATACCACAGCACTGCTGACCTGGGAGCAACCAGGAGCTTAAAACCAGTCCTTGAGCTGGGAGGCACAGGCAAGAGTCCTCCAGGATTATGCCTGAGGTTTGCTGAATGTTTAGAAATAGGACTACTTCTGCAAGGTGTCTTTATTTCAATATTCAGCTAAGAACATGTCTGAGATTGTCTGAGCAGCTTTGTGTGGATGTATTCAGAGGTCTAAGTGGGGGTGTGGCACAGTGAACCCTCCAGGAAGATATTATTTTTATGAAGTAAACTGGAATAAATCCATGCTGTGACCTCTTTGGACAGATGGGGCAAATATCTTAACAAATGCAGGAGCAATTTCTATCATTCAAAGTTGATGGGACAAATAGCCCACTCTAAAAATGTGTCTAGAGGATGCTGACGTACACACAGATAATCTGCCTTGTTTTGCTAGACAAATGAAAAACAGATAGTGTGAGTGTCTGCAGAATAAAATAAAATAGCAGATAAATTCAGTGTAGGTAAATGTCAGGTAATGCACATGAGGAAAAAAAAATTCCATACTGCCTAGATCTGTGATGATGTCTTGTGATGTTATCCTCTGTGTTCTGGGGTAAGAGATTCCACTGACAGTAGGCAAGTCCCTGAGTCAGTTCAGTGCTCAGTAATGGTTAGATAACAAATCAAATGTTAGAAATAATTAGAAAAATAATAATAAAAAAGAAATGAAGAATATAATTATTGTGAAAATCCATGATCTGCCTCCAACTAGACACTGAGAAGTTTTTGCCACCCCTACAGACCTCCCTCCTCCCCAATCTCCAGAAGGCTGCAGTAGAACTGAGGAGGGCTCCATGAAAGGTCTAAAAGATAAGCAAAGAATGGAAGAGCTTCTGTATTAGGAATGATTAAATAAATGAGGATCTTTCAGTCTGGAAAAGAGAGGGCTGATGGAGACTGTGATAGCAGTCTATAAAATCATAAAGTGCTGATAAGGCTCAGTTGTTCACATTCTCTTCACAGTATCTTGTCCAAGAGCCAGGGGAAATCAAATGAAGGTAGCAGGAGCCAGATTTAAAAGAAATAAAAAGACACAGATCTCATGTGTTGGCTAGGTGATCTTGCCAAAAGATTGATGGGTGCTAAAATTCTCTATTGGTCTAAGGGGAGAATGGTCAAGTTCATGAAGGAGAAAATCACTGAGGTTTAGCTGAACACCTGGTTATTGTGTCTGGTTCAGGGAGTCTCTAAGTTGAGAACAAGTGAAACCTGGTGAATATTAGGGGAAATAATGATTTATACTTTTCCTGTTTTTATACTTTTCCTTACTTATCCACTAATGGCTGTTGTTGGAAATGTAATACAGTGCAGGAGGGGTTTCTGGGCTCAATATGGCTGTTTTTATGTTCTCAACTGCTTTTCAAGTTTACCTGAATTTGAGGAATTGTGTACTCTGTGTGTGTCTAAAAAAAAAAAACAGGTCAGACTCAGAATCTGAAGTTTGAGTCTAAAATGCAGTTCCTGACCTTGATTTGAACTTTTAAATCTGGATGGGAACAGAAAATCCCCAATGGTAAATATATCATTATAATTAAATAAACACTGTGCCTGAAGGTGCAAAATACAGGAATATAACCCCAAACAACTCAACCCTGATTTCCCTTTGCATTTCCTGCTTGCTTGCAATGCTTTTTCAAGAACTCTGTACAGAATGAAGTAAAGAGACAGAATTCTCTACACAGAATGAAGTAAAGCATTTAGTTCAAAATTATCCTGAAAAGAAGTAAGAAAAATGCACTGTAGATTAATGAACATATTTATGCCAATTTATGCAATTTATGGCAATAATCTGTCAAGTCTCCATCAATAGGTACATGTAAGCAAACAAATTTCACCATATCTGATGGGTCAGGTGCCCATAGGAGAAATTAATTGAAACTTTTGAATGGGGCACTGCTCCCTTTAACTTTACTGCTTCCTGCTCTGGCACATTTATTTTCATTTTTCTATTAAAAAGCTTTAGGAGAAATGCATTCAGAAATGCTTGCAAAAGTAAATCCAGAACTCAACTTTATTCTTATGATTTGACAAAAAGTCTGGGGGAGCAGAAATGTTGGTAATAATCTTTGTGGCATGTTTTATGAACTGGTTATGCTTGTTTTGTAATTGCATTGTATGAAGTCCAGAAACGACTCTTATAACTCTTTGAGAACTTGAAAATTACAGTGAGGACTGTGTGAATGTTAAGCAATATATGCAACTGTGATCAGGAAAGTGAAAATTCCAAATAAATCTTTCCCAAAAGCTTTCCCAAAGCTGCTTTATTACTGAAACAAAGGATGTGGAAGGCACAACGTTTCTCTGTCATTGTCACCATGTGCAGTGCATCAGTGGCACACTGGATGTAGCCAGTGTGTGTGACAGCAGAGCTGATCATGCAGCCACACAACTCCTGCTGAGTTCTTCCAGGAGTTTGCCCAGCTGGAGATTCCTGGTGTGATTCTCAGCAGTAGCTGCAAGTGGTGTTTAGGGAGCTGGTCATGGCCCTTCTCTATCAGCTCATCTCTTCTGGCCACTAAATGCTCTTAAGCACAGTCTTAAAAACGAGTGCAGGGAGAGAGCTGTTTTTCTCTGGAAGTGAGTGCAACATATTCTGCAAGAATGATATGGGCTACAAAGAGGAGAAAGGGAAAATATATGTGGTCATGAATGGAGCTGGCTGTGAAACAACCTCTCCTAGCAACATAACTTCCCTTTCTTAAGGCACCAGGCTCCAATTCATGGAACAACCACTGGCACTTGGCAGAATATCAGGGGCAGATACCACACAGACTGTCTGCTCCTGCTTGGCCACTCGGGTGAGACCAGGCTCTCTGATAAGACAGACCTGTGTGGGAGCCTTCATACTAAATCTGGGAGTGTTTTGTGGAGGAAAAGGTGGCACAGTCTACAGTTCATGTTGCAGGTTTTTGTAGAAACTGCTATGCCAGGAAATACAACTATAAATATTTCCAGCGCCTTTAATCCACAGCCTGCTACTTATTTCTCTATTATCCTATGATGCTGGATGATCATAAGGTAAAGAATCACTATATAATCCTATTATATCCACACTCTCTTTCAACATTCACTGCTTTAGACAATTGTGTAATTACTTTTCATTCATTTCCACCACTTATTATGGAAACCTTTTCTTTCTACATCCTTGAAGCATTGCATCCCATAGGTATGATGGGATATCTTGTGCTAAGAATAATTTTCCCCTGTAAAGCTTTTGAAGCATTATAGAATCTCATTTTTTCTAATCAGCACTCTAGTTTCTTGTGGGCTAAAATTAGGCTTCCTGTCTCTGGCATGCGAGGCGTCAGCGTGTGTGACCTTCAAGCTGCCATCCGGCCTTGAAGTGCAATTTTTGCATCGGGAAATCTAGAGGCAGCAGCTTTACCCTTTTTTGCAGCAGCAGCAAGATCATCAGAAACAGTCAACTGAGCAGCAAGAGCAGGGATATCACTCCCGGGAAGGGAAGCCATGTTACGGTGATGCACAGAGAGCTCTCTCCAGAGCTGAGGCACCGGCGGAAAACGGGGCTGATCCTCCACCGCTCTGTGCCTCCCTGCAAGGTGACCAGCCCCGAGGGTTTGCATGAATATTAATGGCTAAGCTATAGAATGATGAAGAATCAATACTTTAATCTGCATAAGGATAATGTGCATTCCTTATGCATTGTAAAGCTGCTGCACCACAGTGTCTGAATTTCACTCGTACGCTGAACTCATCTGCAAGCTCTCTCTCCTTCTGAATTATGCATACATTCCATAGCCTGTTGCCTACAACAGATTTATGACAATCTCATTGCACCTATGCAAATCCTTTTTGGTTTTAAGCATCAAGCACTTAATGTCTTTACTGAGGGAGAAAAAATCATTGCGCAGGAGTGGATGCAAAAAGGTTTTATTGCTCACGCTGTATGCTGCTCTTCCTAACTTAGGTATTAGTTCCACATTGTATTTGGTCAGTTAAATGACCATTTTTGCCATGCTCTCAGCACTTTGTTCACTGCAGCTACAGCACAATATTCTTTGTCCTCTTTTTCTCTCACGTACTGAGCACAGCAGCTGATAATAACAGAACCGAAGTTACAGCTTGGAAATCACCGTTTTAGGTGATTTTAATTATGATGGATGAAGGAGAAAAATGGCAAAAACATGATTTCAGTAGTACTGAGCAAATATGACATGGAACTGATACACAGAGCTTATATTACAGATCTGTCAAATTACCCAAGGATAATTTGGGTGGCTGGCGGATTCCCAGCTCATCAGTTCAGTAGCACAGGCAACACATGCTGGTTAGTTTTGCTTGGGCTTGACATATAAATTTCTGACCATCACCAGAGCAGCTTTAATTGATAATGGACATCTAATTCAAAAATAGGTGTGTTCCCCTTTAAATGGTAGCTGTCACATCGCATCACGTCACCTCACATATGTCACGTCATGTCCCATTAAATCACATTATATGCTGGCATGATGCAAGATAGCATGATGAGGGGCTAATGGAACGTGACAGCTAATACCTGCTAACAATTTGAGTGGTGGGTATCAGGTCTGAAGGGGTGCCAGACTTCAGCTGGGTGTTTGTGAGACAGAGCACAGTCTTTGCCCAAAGATCGAGCTTTTCCTCCAAGGGTAACTTTAGCAGCTGCCCAGCTCCAAATTTAAAACCAGTAGTGGTGTATCTTATCTTTTTATATAGTGACTTTTGACACCTTAAGGGACATGATAGGGAAGAGATTAAGGTCTGTCAGAATACATGCAGAAATTTGACATACATGGCTTTAATTTCTCAGCTCCTGGCTGATTTTAGGTGCCAAAGTACTGTGGGGATTTGCCTAATACGAAAAATTATTTTATGAATTGGACGAAGCCCTGCTTAACGCAAGAAAGTTCAGCTGAGTGATCTACTGGAAAACACTCAATAATCAGGAAAATCTGTGATACTGTTTTAATGATGGGGTTAAGTTTCCACACGGTGTTTGTACAGCCCCCTCTGGGATCTCCACAGGTTAAATTACAGTATATGCAAGAGTGAGTTATGACTTGAGTAAAGGCAACAGGGAAAGCACAGTATGTGCAGCTTCCATTTTTCATTGCTTGCACTACATTTGCAGCAATGTCAGTAACACAGACCTTGGGGAATCGGAGTCATTGCCAAATCACAGGGGAAATTTCTCATGTAGCTCTTCCCAAATATTGATTGTTAGGCAATCTTTGAAACCTGCTATGTAAAGAATTTTTTTGCTTGTCGACTGCAGGGATGCAAAGGTTTCTAAGCTAAACATAAAGCGAGATAAAACGTCTCCTAATTGGGGAGGTTTTGCCTCAGGATTCTTGTTGTTGCTTTCTGCACTAAGTCTCATTAAAACCCTGAATAACTCCTGTGTCCTGTGTTATCTATTTAAAGAACTGATTGAGTTGTGGGGTGGCTTTCTCTCCAGTACTTTCTCTTTGAATCTTAATTTAATGAGAAAAGAAGTCCAGTCCTTTTCTGGAATTGCTATGGCATAATCATTTACACTGTAATTTCAAAATCTGGAAAAGTCTGCATCAATCACACATGTAGAGTAGCGGCTGGGATAACTGTTTCAGGCTGCTTAATTATTATGAAACATTAGGACTGTGTGTCTGTTTGGAATCTTTCTGATAGCCTTTTATTCCCTGCACCTTATCTGTCATATCCTCCACTTCATGGAGTACATCAGTCTCTCAACAGGTAAGTCCTTCTGAATGCTCTTAAATCCTGGTGTCCTTGGGACTTTAGGAACAGTTAGAGTGGTCATTATACTGAGAATAACCATTTTTCAACTAATTAAATTGATTATGATAACTCTCAAAATGTCAAGGCTTCAGCTTTCTGGAATCGCTCATGGGAGATGCTAAATTGACAGTGATCATTAATTATAGATTTTCACCTCTTGCTGGGGTTTACTGTAATGGGGTCTGTTTAAGATTACTTTTGGAGAGTTACTTGGATCTGCAGCATGTGCAGGGAGCAGCAGGACCAGCTTCCTGCTGTAGGGTAGGGTAGGGTAGATGTGTTTCAGTCTTTACACAAAATTTCAGAGATGCTGAAATTTTGTGTGTTCTTTTTCTTGTAGGCTGTGTAGGATTAGGCTCACAGTTTGCTGATTTTAGATTTAATGAAGTCTAGTCTTTCTTAAAGTCAATGTGACTTGAAGGGACAGTGGGAGGAGGGGTGATTCAGGTGCTGCCTGGGCACAGGGTGAGAATGGCATTGATGTTTTAGGTCATTGGTGTGCCAGAAACCACGGCTTCCTTCCTGTATCATTGAAAAGATGAGCATCAGTGCAGGGGCTACCTTGCTGCTCTATTCAGATGGGTAAATTCTTCTTCAGCCTCTGGATCTTGTGTTTCCATTTGACTTACCCTCCCTCCTTGGCAACTGGAGCCAGCCAAGATAAAATTTCAGGTGCAGTGGCTGGGATGGAGTTTGGGCTACCTGCAGAGAGCACCAGATGTAGGTGCCCGAGAAGGCTGAGTATTTTTGGTAAACCCTGTACACCTCTCGCCTTTTGGTGACCTGCCAAGGTCTGTGCACTGCACAAGGTGCCTGGTTTGGATTGGACACTTTATCAGTGGTTCATCACTTCAGAGGTTTCTCTTCTATTGAGAGTGGCTTCTCTAATTTGTTAATGTAATGCAGTTATTTATTTATTTTCATTTTTAATTTGTTGTGTTCCTAGAGACTGTGGTTTGTGGATGCATCAGATCACTGAAAATATGTTATCACAGCTGTTGTGTTACAGCATAAACAAAGAATGAGAGAATAGTGACTAGTTATTTTTAATATATAATAATTTTTAATATATTGGATTTAAAATATTTGATTAACATAAATACTGATAAATTCTTTCCAGGCTGTAATGCAGATGTGGAGGCTGTATAATATTTGAGTTTACCAGTGGAAATACTGACATACTGTTCTGGTTTATATCACCAGCTCTATTTTATCTGTCCAGTGCTTGGTACATATTTTTTCTTAGTCATCACAACTCTACGAAAGCTTGCCATCCCTCATCTCCACTCTTATCTGCTACTGTACAACTAAATCCTGCTCCTTGCTGTGAATCAGATTTGTCTGTCCCATCAGCCTTCACTGCAGACACTGAAACAACTGGTTTAGGATTGTCACTTCACTTCTGGCTTTTGTGCTTTTCCTATTTGAATGGACTTCTCCCTGATCTCCACATTCTAATTCTGCTATTAAAATAGGGGGAGTCATCTGAATTTGTTATTTTCTTTCAATCTTTACTGGGCCCTCCACAATTCATTGCTGTTTTTTCTTATTCTACAAATGAGTTTACATTGAATATAGATAAAGGCACAAGATATACATTAATATACAGAACTTAACCACTGAATGAATAATTTTTAGGCAGCTATTTCTATTGTATGGTGATTTAAAGACTTGTAAGTCATTTACCAGGCAAATCCTCCTGCCGCTGGCACTCATGCAAAATAATAATGCAAAATAATTATCTTAATTTCAGTGGAATTACAGTAGTCTGTTGGTAAGGAGAGCTGAAGCTGGCCTGCTGAATCATTTTAATTGAATTGTTTTATAGATGGTTTTGTCTGCTTGAAGGTCAGCAGTCTGTAAGAGGCCCCATTTCCCCTCTTATCTGGCTTCTCTGTGGCATCTTTGTTATTTTGTCTTACTTGTTTTGAGTCCCTACAGCAGCTTGGGATCCAGTTCAAAAAGGAGGGTTATGTTTTGGGGGTTTTTTTGCCAGTCTCTATGTTGAGATAAGTACTCAGAAAGTGAGGATTTGGGGCCAAATGGCCTTTTTCTGTTCTGATGCAAATTCATGTTCTCCATTAAATTACGGCGGGTCCTATGGCGATAACTGCGTGCGAAGGATCGCAGGAGCAGTGGGGTGGTGAGCAATGCCAAGGCTGCCAGTAGTAAAAGCCCCGGGTGATGGGGATTTGTGCAGCATGCAAGGGTTTTGTTTCTGCACTCATGCCAGTGATCACCAGCAGCTCAGGTGCTTTTGCTGTGGCTGGCTACAACGGCAAAATTATTAGCAAGAGAGTGTGATATGTAAGCTGTGCTATCATTTTAACTACTTTTGTAGTTCAGTTTTACACTACAAAATACTGGTGTTTTCTTTCATAGTTTGCTACGCTGTATTTTGTGATGGTTTTTTTTTTCCTACTTCAGATATATAAGGTCATAAATGAGTTACAAAACTGTTGTTCTAAAATTGAAGGGATTGATGTGTCTGTTCAGCAACTTAGGGGGTTCTGTTCCAGCAGCATCAGTATGATATCAGGTTTTATCATGAAGTGTATAATTTCATCATAAAGGGCCTAATTCCTAAGTGTGAAACAGCTTCCAGTATTGGTTTCAATTTACTCTACAAAAGCGTTTTCAGGGTTGGCTGAAGGCTCAGTAAGAGGAGAGAAATAACCCCAGAATGATGCATCAAATTACAGTATAATTAACTGAAAAAAGGAGTTGTGCAATGTGCTTTATATTTTGTATACCTTCCAGAAGTGCCACTGGTTTTAACTATGGAAAACCTCAACATAAATACTTTTAATTTTCCCTTAATACAAGACTTTTATTTGAACAGCATTAACAAATGTAATCTATGAGTATCCTAGAACTTCAGATTTTTTGGTGTAAACTCCCCACAGAATGCATAAGGATTTGTGTTTTGACATCTTGACAGAAAGGATCATTATTTATTTTACTTTGAAAAACCGGTGGTTCTGCATTTTCTACATGTCCCAGACAGTGCTACTATCTTGCTTGTCTCCTACCCCAGGGGGAATGTTTGCCATCACTGCACTGAGAGCAAGGAGTGTCATCCACCACTCTTGGTGGGTGTGACCAGGGACCAACTGGGAATAATGGTTCTATCAAAGGACTCACTGGGAACTGTGGTTCCACCTGCGCTGGAGCTGGGGATTCAGGGAACCCCCAGCTTTGCCCACATAGCCCAAGGTGGGGAAGTTGCACTTCTCCAGTCAGGAGGAACAGCTCCTGCTTTACCTCAGCTTGTCCTCACAGAATGCAGTGAAGCTGCTCTGAATGTAACCCTGGCAAAGTGTGGGAACCAGGGAATACAGCCCAAATGACTGCCTGTGATCAGCCCATGCACTGATTTGCTGATTGCCCCTTCTGCAGAGTGTGCAGTAAGTCAGGAGGCCACATATTGAGCACTGAAGAGAAAGCAAAGTATAGAGCAGCTGCACGTCAATAACTGTGGCCTGCCTTTTGTTTCCTCAATATTGCTTGAATTCCATGGGAAGTACAGGCAATGAAGATTTCGCTATGCAATGAAAAATTCATTATTTTGCATATGCAGGAAGGGTATAGGTCAAGATTTAAAAATTAATCTATTTAATTTTGCAGACTAGCTGCTATTTTGACATGCCCTTTATTTTTCTACCCATTGTGCTTGTCCATGCTTTCCCGTGTGCTATGTATGGTACAAGTGCTGACCAGAATGTTACTGGGCATCTGTGCAAAACTGCAGACACTTAAACACAGCTGCTGGAGTTTTTCCAATTTCTATTGTTGGTCACATGCAGAGAATGACAGTAGGAGGCAGAACGCCTCATGCAATCTTGTGTTGATTCACACATTTGTGCATTAAAAATTTGTCTTTAAATGCTGAGGTTTTGTTGACTGGAACAGAATCGTCGTCCTAGAATTATGTATCTGTAGTGACAAACAAGAACATCCTGAAAATTAGTGATTTATTCCTGTGCTCCTTTTTATGTTTCAGCTGTAACACTCTGGCTATGATGCTAATGCTTGTACACGTGTCACGGTGCAACATGGAATTGCTGTAACATGTTCTGTCAGTTTAAGTTGTTTAAATTAGCTGGTAGTAGTGACTGCACAGTCAGCTGATCCCAGAAAAACTGAAAGTATAAACACAGTCAAGTTTAAGAACATTTCTTACGTTGCCTACTTGGCAATATAGTGCAGTATATATATGAACATGTGTTCTTCCATGCACGAAACTTGTAAGAAAAAGTGATTAAAAATCCAAGTTTATAATGAGAGTTGAGAACTGCTCCTCTATGGGGGATGTCAAGGAAATGGTCTGCTTTTAGAATGAAGTACACAAAAAGTATGTCTAGAGAGGAATTCTTGGCAATTCTGCTGCCACCTCTTGATCATATCCTGTAGTTACAAGTAGTGGTTGAAAATTTCATCCAAAATACCAAATCTAAAAATGGTGTAGATATATATACATCTAGAGAAGAACAATTATTTAATGTATTGATGCTATAATTTTAGCTGAGCAGGTGGCCATCTTAGGCTCTGCAGTTGATGTACGGTTTTCTTAAGCAGTTTTGTTCAAACTGTATAATAACTTATTCATTTGAAATGAGAGGAATGATAAAAATGATAAATAACTAATGAATTGCAGCTATGTTCTATTAATTTTCTCAGCTTATCAGGTCTTTAATGCAATGCATTTTTATTAAATGTAGCTTAAATCAGGGCTGCTGACCTTCTCTGTCATTAAACTGACCTGGCTGTCTTGCTCTCTGCTCCTCCTTCCCAAGGGATTTCTTGGAGATTCCCCAAGTGTCTGCAGGTCATCTCTTGGGACTGAAATGTCAGCATCTCCTCTGGGTGTGAGCATCTTACGAACGCCTCCTGTATCAAGGTGGCATGTGTGTGTCAGGTTGTGTGATGGGGGCTCCTTTTTGGCTGAACACACCTCCTGGTAGAGGAGTAATGTCTCATTCTTAAGCAGATGTCGTGCACTTCCAAGCATATGATAGTGTGTGGTACTCATATGCTGTGCTGAAGCTTTAGATAGCTCACCCACACCAGACATTTGAGCAGTGGCCTGCTTGGTTGGTGAGAGCATCCTGTGAGGGTGGACATGGTGCCCACTGGAGTGTGGGTTGGTTTTTTGGGTTTTTTAGGCATCTAAATAACAGATTCTGGACTTGAACTGGGGTGGAAAGTATGATTGCCAGGTCTTGTGCTCATTCCTTGGTTATCTTCCTAAATTTCCAATCCATAAAGCATAGCCTGCTGTGCCAAAAATATGTTTTAGAATTAGTTCTTCAGGGACCAAATAGACTAATGCTATGCTGTGGCAGCCACATAAATAGCTATAATAAAAAAAACCAACAAACTTTAAAAATGTTGGTTCTAAGAATAACCTGAATATTTGAATCTGTTGCCAGTATCGAGATATTAAATTATTATATTATGAAGATAATTTTGTAACAAATGAACAATCTTCTTCACAGTGAAACTTCTTATTATGAGAATATGAATCTATGCTTTACTGACATAAATCACAGGCCAAACTTGCTGCTGCCATGGGAGAGTGTTATCCAATACAGATGTTTAGAGTTGCTAGAGAGCTACTATGTATTTTTCAAGTTTACGTTTATGTAGGATTGAATCAGTGAAGGGGTTAACTTTGAGACTGTTGATTTTCTTGGTCTTAATTAGTGTTTAGAGGGGAGGGTGGCTGGGAGCCACAGCTGGTTCAGAGCAGTATGGTTACAGGAAAGGGGGACAATGTTTGAGTCAATGACCCACACTTGGGATGTTTGTTGGCATGTCAACAGGCAGAAATGAATATTTTCCAATTCCTGCTAAGAATGAGAAGAACCTTGGAGTGCTGGAATCTATTGGTCAGGAGTGATCAGCAAGAGCCACGACTTTATGGGAAAATCATTTGAGAAGGAAGACATGGTCCTTATGGAGGCAGGCCAACTCTGGAACACTGCAGCAGCAGGGACACTGGAGTGGTTGTACAGAGCCCAAAATTCCTCACTGTGGTCAGCATTATGGATAAGGAGTCTTATTATTAACAAACATTAAAATCTTGTCAAAGCCAAGGGCTGGAAGCAGGGGTGAAATGCAGGGAGGGACTTCTAGAACAAGCTGGAGCAATCTGAGAACAAGAGCTGGAATCTGGTTTAGATGGCCTTTTGTTTTCAGGGCAAATTTTTCCACAGTACATGAGAAATCAGGTTTGTAATTTGCAATAATGGCTGATGCACCTGACTGGTAATAGTCCAAGCAAAAACATAATGAACAGAAGTACTCAATTATTTCATAAGACTGCCTTGTGAACAGATTTTGCTCATTTGCAGCTGAGTTGTTTGTGCTTCTGTTTATCTCAGATACCCATTACACTTCCATTTATAGTGTGACAGTGTTTGGCTATATCTGATTCTCACCAACTCAAGGCAATTAAAACTGCTGGCCCAGTGTCACTTGTCTCAAAACATGCTCAAGCATAGTATGATTACTACAGCTTTCCTCTAAGACTGAAATGTGTGCATTTAATAGCTTCAGCATCAGTATGGAATAGGCTGATTAATAAAAACATTGGGTAAGTGGGATTGTTGGAAAGAAGATGAAAAATTACCCATGGTGTTATCACCTTTGTGTGATGATACCTGCATGGAGTGAAACAATACAGAGCTCGTTATGGCAGAGAGTTGACCAAGTGATGTACGTGCACCAATTTCACCCAAAATATTCCCCCCATGGTAGCTGTCCCCTATAAAAGACCAAACACCTTAAAAGACAGCAAGGTAAACTGCTAAAATTCATAGCTAACAGCTACTAGTCTGTAAATGCACAGAGATTTGTTGTTTATCACAGAGGGAAGGCGAGTTGGAATGTGAGTGATGAAGCTGAGACACAAATGTATAGAGCTTGGATTTTTTTTATTTTTATTGAAGAATAGTGTGTCTCTGTGTGAGAAATGAATTACACAGCCCAGAAACGTTGGCTGCTTCAAGGTGAAGTAGGTCAGCTGGGAGAAACCCTGATCATGAGCAAATCTGTCAACTCTGGGGAGGCACCTATCACCACATCCTTCTGGACTTTTTTTTTTTTATGTCTTATGTCCTTCTGACCATTTCCTGCTATCGACCCTTTTCTCACACACTAATTTAGTTGTGGCAGGTCTGAAGAGCTCAAACCAGTTGTGAGGGGGAGATGGAACAGGCTCCCCAAGGAAGTGGTGGAGTCACTGAAGTGTTCAAAAGATGAGCAGATGTGGCACCTTGCAATATGGTTTAATGGGCACAGTGGCATTTTCTTCAAGGCTGGACTTGATGATCTTGGAGGTCTTTTGCATCCTTAATGCCTCCATGATCCCGTCACATTGTGCCTGGGCCCTCTGATAGAGCAGAACTGTGAGATCTACCAGCAGGGTAACGGTACCCCAAAAGTTTGTCTGCAGTAGTTGATTTGAGTAGTGATCTATAACTCCAGAAGAACATGCAGAGCAAGGTTTGTCTTATCTGCTTCAAAACGACAGCTGCCTGCACACAAGAAACAAACAGGGTTATTCATTAAGTGTGGTAATGGTGGACCTTGTTGGTATCTGGTGCCAAATATATTTTGCTTTTTAACTGATTATTGTTGGTGCTGGCCCAATTTGGCATCTACTCCAAATGCTTTCCTATAGCTAGGAAAGGTAAAAGTCAATAACTTGGAAGTGTGACATAAGTGTTGACATCTCCTAATTTTATAGCCACAACTATTAATAAATTGTACTTTTCAGAATATTTCCTTGAAGCACCTGTTCAGCAAAACCTGTAGGAATATGGTCAACTTTATCAATTTCAATGTGATTTAGGTGCTTGTGTGTTGTGTTGTTCAGAGTTGGATTGAATGGAGTTGTGTCTTTTGTTATGGAGGCTCAACGTAGCAAAACACCCACATGGGCAAAGAGCAAGTGCCTGGCCTGGGCTTGCACTTTAACAGCTGCCCAAAAATAATGATTTGGGACATTTCATCCTCTAGCATTTGATACAAATTTCACATACCAGTGAGAACAGACTGGACTGATGACAAAACAGCCGGCCTAAAATTGTCTGGCTTTAATGGAACAATCAGAACTCTTATTTGTGGCAAAGATTCTGGTTTTGTCTAATGGGTAAATGTGTCCACTAAAATATCTCATTATGGTAGCTCTCACTTGCAACCTTTCATTCTTCCAAATATGAAGATGAACTAGACAGGGGGGTAGATGCACTGCCTGAACAAACTTTTTACTCTCTTTGGAACTTTTTTTCCCTCCACATCTATATTTAATACCAAAATCTTCCTCCTTGTTATTTAATATTATTACATATCATTTGTTTTTAGTCTGCAGCCAATTTTTTGCCCCACCTGTCTTTATGGACTAACATTAGGCATGTTTTTCCCACATGTTCATTAATGAAAGGTCTCAGAGCCTTCACATTCAAATAATTCAGTTCAGTAGATGATGACTCAGATGTATAAACAACTTGTTTCTTTTCTCACAGTTACCCAGCTGCCAGGCCATAATAGGATTATTCTCTTGGATGTTTCATCTGAGCTTACACCCCACTCTGGCAAAGCACTCATATCATTTACACTATACTTAATTTCTGAGAATGCAGTTGCTACATGAGTCATTATAAACCGAAACTCTTGCTTTAGGACATCTATTACTGTTGCCGTATCTTTTTTTGGGGATGTGAGTGTGTGTGTGTGATCCAGTGAGGCAATATGTCAGCTGCTTCAGATGATGAAACCACCTCAAGGTTAAGGCTGAGCTTTTGATTCCTTTTTTTCAGCACGGAATTTCTTTTTATTATGAAGTATTAGCAAAGGCTCAGAGTGAAAGTCTCCTCTGACTGCATTGTTGTTGAGAGAAGGGCAGCACAGCCTGGGTCACATCCGATGTTCCCAATCACATCAGTCACACTTGTCATCAGTCACCTCCACCAGCTCCTTCTCAGAAGGAATAATGAAGTCTGCAATCTTGGTAACAGAGACATCTTTCTCAACTCAGGGAAGAGTGGAGAGGAGCCTCTCTCTCCACTTTGTCACCCTCTAAGAAACCTCTCCCAGATTCAGCCCTGCTCTGTCTGCCTGCTCCATTACCAAGCAAGCAGGAGGTCTCAGCTGTATTCTGCAAATTGCATGCTTATTCCCAAGGGCCCAGTGTTCTCTTACAAAGCTTCATTTCCAAGTGCCAAAGACAAAAGTGGGCATTCTGAGGCAACTGTGCCCCAAAGCCCACTGGCTAATTAGGTAGTGCAGACACTTGTAATGGAAGCTGCCTCTCCAATATCCCTGAGCAGAGTAATGTGATTCTGCTGAAGCTTTGAGTTGTCGCTTTTTTGGGAGGAGATCAGATATTCTTGCTGGATGAGATGTCATCAAAATATTTTGTTTCTCTTACTCTAGTAATCTAATTCTTGAAATGTAATGTGATCCTTTTTTGTGGAGTATCACATCCAAATTGGCATAATCTGTCTGAATAGAAGCTACCAGTTATTTCACAAAAAGCACGAAGAACTTATAATTCCACTTTTATTGATTAGAGAGACAAATATCTACTTTAACATTTTCTTGAAATTTTTTTTGAATGGTAAGCTTTGCAAGCCGGCATTGTGTTTTTACCAAGTTTAACTACTCATTAACCCATAGAGAAATGCAGAGGTATTTGGACATTATTCTCAAATGTCCCTGCAAATTTTCACATATAATAAGGGCAAGAGATCTGTGATTTCTATATAGTTTGTCTGGTGCTTGTATATGAAAAAAATAGGATAAATTAAGAAGTCCTGGATTCTTAATTTTCTGTTGTAGATTACATGAAGAATATATTTAAATAAAGAACTATAAGGGGAAAAGATGAAATAATTTAATGCTCTGTTATCCCCCTCCCAGGCTCAGGGAGCAGCAGTGAAGTGTCCCCTGGTTTAGGCAAAGCTGAATGCCAGTGAAGGGAACAACCCCCAGGAGGCTGGGCCTTACAAAGCCTGACTCAATACAGTGAGAGAGGTTTTCCTGGGCATGGCTTGAGGTGATCTATTGTGGTTCCAGAGTGCTGAACTGGAAAAGGAGCATACCTTCTGCTTAACACAAAGAATTAGCACTGGCCATAGGTGATGGAGAACATCTCAGTCTCTAAAAGGAGCTAACTGGAACCTGATGTATCCCAGATTTATTTCACATGATTTTGGTATTGTGGTATTAACAAGTGAATTATCATTGCTGTTGTGATAGAAGTGTGTGAGCAGTCAACATCACTGATGAGCTGCATTTTCAGGACACAAATTCATGCCTGAAATAAAAATTGGCACAATTCTACAGTTGGATACTTGAAATTATATTGGGCTCCAGCATCATCATTTGTAGTTTGCTCACAGCAAGCAGTGGATAAAACCAGGATTACCTATATCTTGGCAAAAGATGAAATCCTGACCAGCTGCATCTCTGTTTGCAGGGGTGACTTCTGAACAAGGAATGATTGGGAAAACCAGCAGCTCCTAGGGCTGGCCACATGGCTGAAATAGCTGTGGGAAGGCACTGGAGGAGTGTGTGTGAATGGGTCACACAGGTGTGAGAACACATTCTCCAGCTGTTAGCACACACTCAAGGTGCACCATGTGCCTTCTGTAGGTGCTCAGCCAAAGGTGCTGGCACAGCTCTGAGAAGAACACGGGTACATGGGGAGGGTTCATGTGCAGGTTGTGCAGCTCCTGCTGCTCGTGTGCATGTCACGTGTGAGGAGTCGCTGAAGGGGAGGTGTACCCCAGCAAGAAGGTGTGGATGCCTCTGTGCAACAAATTAGTTTGACCTCACCCTTGCTGCTTGCTGACCAGCTCCAATGTAGGGGTTTGAGCACTGGTCAGACATCCTGGGTAGATTTCTGTTCCTATTTTCTGTTTTGTTAAAACAAAGCCTTAAAGCATCAGCTCCTGCCCCTTCTGAAGCAGTAAAAGTATGCACTGCAAGGAAGTGTATTGTAAAAGAAACTCAGTAACTCAGTATTTCTTCCTCATAAGTGTCAGGGTTTAGCCCCAACAACTAAGAACCATCCAGCTGCTTGTTCATATTCCCCAGTGGGATGGGGAAGAGAATTGGAAAGATGAAGTAAGAAAACTTGTGGGTTGAGGTAAGAACAGTTTAATAATTTAAATAATAATTATTTCATTGGCATACCAAAAATAAAATATAAAAAGCATAGAAGCCTAAAAGTCCTTGACAAGTGTAAATACTCCTCAACAACAACTGAAACATCAGAGTTTGCATTATTGTTCTTATCCTAAATCCAAACCACAGCACTATAGCAGCTATTAGGAATAAAATTAACTCTATCCCACCCAAACCCAGCACAAATACTAATGATTGTTGCTGTAATTAAGAAAATGGTATAGACTGTTGCTGTACAACAGCAATCTCCTGCTGCTGCATAAGTGTAGAAGAATTTATTTTCCAAGCAGGAGACGTTGATCCTGTGGCAGTGTTTTGTTGCCTTAACATTGTTTAAATAAAAAAGGAAAAATGATTGATGTAATCATTTAATTTATGGTGCCAAGAAGTGTCAGTTGCTCACTCCAGCAGTATTGATCTAAGGCGTTCTGACTGCCTTATGCATCAGGCCTTTCAAAGTTTTGGATAATTGGAGACCAAAGTAAAAGTACACTTTGATAAACATGATGTTTCCCAATTACTGCTGTGCCATTGATTGCACTCTCCCATAAAATGGCATGACCAGTGAGTGACTACTTGTTATTAAATTACAGTTTTTATGAGGCATCACAAGCTGTAAGAAAGCAGCTTTAAAAAAAATACATATAAAATATAATACCAGGGTGTTTGAGTACGATTCCTCCTGACAATTCTTTTAAATTGGTTGTGCTTGCTTTCACTTTAGTTGCAAATATCCACCTGGGAGGATGAATATTCAGAAATATGATCTTAGGGCAGCAAATCTGGGGAAGGGTCTGGGGCACAAGTCCTGTGAGGAGCAACTGGGGATGTTTATCCTGGAGGAAAGGAGGATCAGGAGGGACCTCATCACCCTCCACAGCTCCTCAAAGGAGGTTGTAGTGAGGTGAGGGTCGGTCTCTTCTCCCACTAAGAAGAGACAGGATGAGAGGAAATGGCCTCAAGTTGCACCAGGGGAAGTGTGGGTTAGACATTACAAAAAAAAATAATAATCTCAGAAAGGGCTGCCAAGCATTAGAACAGGTTACCCAGAAAAATAGTGGAGTTGCAATCCCTGGAAGTGTTAAAAAATTGTGTAGATATGGAACTTGAGGACATGATTTAATGGTGAACATGGTGACTGTTGGACATGATGATCTTAAAAGCCTTTTCCAACCTTAACAATTCTGTTATTCTATGAGTGTGGTAATTTCCTTTTTTTTTTAACCTTTTAGTTCATATATATGTTTTTATAAATATAATCAAGGTCTTTTCTTGAGGCTACAAAGATATCCATAATATATCAAGAAGGAAAAATAATTAACATTAAAAGAATATGCAATATCATAATAAGTGAGAATTTTAAAACATGAAAAAGAAAGTGTAAACCTTTTTAAGGGTTTCAAAGTAGTCTTTAGTATTTGTAAATTTAAATTTGTGGGATCTAAAATTATTGAAAATACCCTTCAGATAAAGTTTATGCTTGAATGTAGATGTGTGGGAGCATTAACCTTCACAAAGTTTTAAATATATTTAAAAAGAAAACCCACCAAAACTAATTATACACCATTTTACTTCCCACCAGTTTCCCTGAAGAATGAAGAAATTGCCCTCTTTAGGTCCTTTCTACAGTTTATACCATTAAAAATAGATCTTTCTTCTGCACAACAGGAAACACTGGAAGCCTGGTTTAAATTTTCAGGGAACTCCTTTTATTTTTGATCCTTTGAAATTGTAATGTTAATACATTTTCAATTAAATAGGAACAACTCTCCGTGCATCTCAGCATGAAACACAAAGGGATTTTGGGACCCTTCCAATTACTAGGGCTTGAAGATTTTTCTTAATTATTTAACTTTTTACAGTATTTCTTTTTATTTAAAATAGAAGTTCTGTTGTGGGGCTCTTCTAAGACGGAAAGGAATATGACAGCATTCTGTTTGCCCTTTCAAGTAATTTGTTATATAAAGTCTGAATTTTAAGACAGATCTTTTTCTGTAATGTTCTTTTGCTTTTACCATCTGCATTGCTGTCCAAGATGAAAGCTTTTGTTTGTTCCTGCAGGAAAGACGAGGACTGAATCAAAACTACGATAAATCTATGTTCAGTTATTTCATCTGTGAATAAATATGTTCATTTGATTGCCACAAAATGGCTTTGACATCTCACCAACCAATTTGGCTAGTCAGGGTCCTTTGTGCAATATCCTCTCTCTGACACTGTAATACAAAGTGTTGATGAGTGAGAAAAAGGTGGTTTGCGTGTTGCCATGTCTAAATATGCCTTCAGGTGACAAAAGTTCAGAGATAACCTGGGGCTGACAGACAGGGGCTGAGTGTTCCCTGGCTGTGAATAGCAGAGCACGGTGAGAGCAGCCAACGCTCAAACGCAGGTGACAGCATCACTAACAAATCGTTATATTTGACTGATACCGTTTAGCAGCTCCTGCTTTCCATCACTCTCATGGAGGACACAATGCACTAATAACACCCAGGATGGAGTTTTCACTTGGTGCTCTTAAAAAGCTGTTTCATTAAATAGCTGCCACCCACTCAGCTGAGTAAAGCTGGAGGTTCAGGGTGCTGGACTCACCTGACTCCTCAGGTTGTGGCAGGAGTTGCAAAGCGCTGGATTGTGCATATAACTTCCTCCCATTTTTGGAATAATTTTCCTACAAATTTTCCTGCAATTTTCCTACAATTGGGAAAACAAAATGTTTTAACTCTCCTTGTTTTGTTCCCTCAACTTGAACATATTCTGTTGTGTTACAGAGATAACGAGAACTCAGTTGTAGTCATCATGGTGACAAGTGTGTCCCTGTCTCTGAAAATGGTATCTGTTGCTGCAACCTCAAAGCAAGACAGCATGCAAATTAGTTTTATGTCTCATAAAAAAATGTCTGAGAGGTTTTATTTATCATCTCCTCATATGTTAATTTAAAAAAAATCCCCCAAACTGAAGCAAACCAGAACCATAAAGCAGTGAAATCTACTGTTGCTCGCAATAGCATTCATCCCCACTTTGTTTTCCATAGCAATGCGTCCCAGGGGCTCCTGGGTCTGTGTCATCTTCTTAACCATTCCTTAATTAAGAATATAGATAACTTGTCTCCAAACTTGGGTTTCTAAACTGTTACTTTAAATCTACATGTACAGCCAGTAGCAAGGAGTTTGATTTTCAATTGCAAAGCTGCACTACCTGCAGCAAAATCAGTATTCAAAAATCTGTAGATGCTCTATAATGGAATTATCCTTCTGGCCTTGGACAACTTGGAGTGAAAATCATGATAGTAGTTTGGAGCTTTGACATTTTTCGGGCTGTGTAATTGATATCAATGATTTTAGGGATTCTCAGTATGGAAGTTAATGTTTATCATGTTTAGTAGTAAAGTTTATCATGGTGTATATCCCATTCTCCTCTCAGAGCAAGGAAAATACCATAGATGCACTTCACAAAGACAAATGTTCCTGATATTTTAAAACAGCCCCACTTTCTTTCATGGAATGAAAATTGCTGGTGAAATTTGGAATTCAGGGCTTTTTTGTTTTTAATGTGTTTAGCAGCACGTTTCACATATTCTTTTAAATAAATTAAAGTGTCAGTACCTGAATTGTGGGGTAGCAGATTGTGGAGTGTGTGGATTTTGTGGTCAGATATTCTGTCTTGACCAGATCTGTATCCTGCTCCCATCATTGAGCATTTCAGGTTCCAGCCAAGTATAAATACTTGTTAAGTGTGATCGGCAGCTCAAGTAAAATTTCTTTCACACCTGTTTTCTTCCTCTGTTTCAATTTGTGGGAATAAAAATCAGTTTCTTCCTTCATAATGGTGGTATTTTGTCAAGCAGTTTTGGATGCCTTCATTCCTTACTCAAATGTGGCATTCATACATCATTTGTGCAATGTGTTTTTCTTGCCCTCATAGAAATACCTGAAAAGATATAAGTGTCTGGGCATTACACTAATTATATGGAAATACAATCTGTGATATTTTGTATTTGTTTTTATGTTCAACTCAACAACAATAATTTGTTTTTCTAGAGGTTTATATTATTTTGTTGTTTGAGGGCTTTTTTTTTGGCCAATGAAGACATAATTTTTGAAGCTAAACTTCAAATAAACTTCAAATAAAAAAGATTGAGGTCATTTGGAAGATGAGAATAGACAAAAATAATTGTTAAATACAAATGCCCTGTGAAGACTATGGTCTTTAATAAAAATTTTTACCCTAAACAGTTTTTTTAAACATGGGTTACTGTACCCTTATAGATCATATGTACTGAATATCCTTGAGTTACTCCTGAGAGCTTTCACTGATGACAGTTTGGTTTAATTTAGCTACTACTACAAAGAGATTAGGTTGTCAAGAAGATTCTATTGGAGGTTTAGGGATTGCTGAAATCCTTCTGAAATGAAAAGTAATATACACTGTAACTTTCTTTGATAGTTCTTTCATGAAGAAACTGGATGAAAATCAACCACAAGGGAACTTTTTTATTTTTCTGGACAAAAGAGAGAAAAAAAAATCTTCTCATGTTTAGCAGTTAATGAACACTAAAAAATAAAAAGGCCCCCAGACCCCCCAACCTAAAAGAAAAAAGGGACTTTTATTTATTTCTTCACTATAATAGGCCATCTAAACTTCTGACACTGATAGTTGAAGCTATCCTCCTATCTAAACATAATTTTGCTTTTTGTTCTGTCTACACATATGGGATCCCTCAGGTCTTTGCTCAGTTTATTTCAATGCAGTCATAGATATAAAGTCAAGCCTGAACCACAGAAGCATATTTTTTAAGAAAAAGGTGTTTGTCAAATGTTAATGGAAAATCCTGCTGGATTTAAAACTTTCTCTAATTTTATCAGTGCTATATATTTCTGTTTAATACTTTCACAGAATGACTGGGTTGGAAGAGACCTTCAAGATCACTCAGTCCAGCTCAGCCCCAGCTCCTCAGCTAAACCCTGGCACCCAGTGCCACATCCAGGCTTTGTTAAACACATCCAGGAATGGTGGCTCCACCACCTCCCTGAGAAGACCATTCCAGAACATTATCACTCTTTCCATAAAAATTTTTTCCTAATTTCCAACCTGTATTTCCCTTGGCACAGCTTAAGGCTGTGTCCTCTGGTTCTGTCAGTGCTGCTTGGAGAAAGAGCCCAACCCCACCTGACCACAACCACCTTTCAGGAATTTGTAGAGAGCAATAAGGTCACCCCTGAGTCTCCTTTTCTCCAGGCTAAACACCCCCACCTCCCTCAGTGGTTCCTCACAGGGTTTGTGTTCCCAGCCCCTCACCAGCCTCATTCCCCTCCTCTGGATGCACTCAAGCATACACTATATTCATTACTATAAAATAATTTTAAAAACATTAATGTCATATTTCGGAGGCAAAGTGTTTTATTTTTTGCTATTTCTAGGCAGAATAATAGTAAATAATAAGTCTGGCTGAATTTTTACCTTTTAGTTTTATTTTTGCTGCTTAAATTTGTGTGAAGAAATCTGAGTCATTTTCCCAGTGCTAAAATAAGCATAATTCTTGATCTCCCATAAGGAGACTTTGATTCAGAGTAATCTATTATACTTTGTTTGCAATTAACTAATCCTCCACGAAATAGTTTATTCTGTTCTTCTACTTCAAATGTCATTTTATTGTGCTGGATATGAATTCAGATTAGCTGCAATTTTGCAATATGCAAACCTTTACAAGAGACAGTTGTAATTAATTTGACCTCCCAGGTTGGCCTTGCACTCGGACTGTCTTTGGAAGTTGCAAATATGGAAACCGAGCTCATTGCCCATGTAAATAGAATTTATTTTCTTTTAACACAATTGTAGAAAGACACTGCCAAGTTGGAGGGTTATTGAAAGCATGAACTTGCAATTTCTGGCAATTTTTTATAGCCTCTAGTGTTTTATCTGGTTTGGGCAGTGTTTGGAAAGCTATTTCATAGAAAATTGTTTACAGCACTTTGTCTCTTTTCCCCTGAATAGCTGTGAATCTTTAGCTGTATGTGCTGTTAGCCATCTTGTGCACTGAGTTGCATTACCTTGTAAACATTTTGCTTTATCCTGTGAATTTTGGCAGATTGGTCTCAAACAGCTATAATTCAGTTGGCATATTTTCAAGAAAACTGAATCATAAATGGCTACAGAGAGTTTTCATTTTATGTAGGAATGTGTGGAATTTGTCCACATAATCCCCAATAACCTAATCTCCTCATGCCATGGTTCTCCTGCTCCCTTGTCTCAAATGGAGCTCATGTGCTGATAAAAGGCAACAAAAAAGGACAGCAGTTCTAGGCAGTCATGGTAGAGGGGAAGTTCTCTGTGTCTTTCAGTTTTACAATTCTTTTCCTGTGATTAGTTCTGAGATTATTGTGTTTTGGTCATATTCAGAAACTGATTTAGGTTGGGAATTTATTTATGTTTCCAGAGTAAGAACAGGCAAATGCTGGACTTCCAGGTTGTACCAAACATTCCTCCTGGTAAGAAACTGCACTTCATGTGAGTTTACAGATCAAAGACAAGCATCAGAATGTTGGTTAGTTTAAAAGTAGCAGCAGCATCATCAAGCCTGAAAAAATAAACTCAACCCATCACAGAGCTACATTTCTGGTTTTCTCACTGGCTATTTGCTGTGAAATGGAACAGTCTGTAAGTTTCCTAACCCATAAAATGGCATGAGGTACTTTAGGCCTATGTTTTCTAGCACAATATTTGACCTTGATCTGTTCAGTCTGAGCAGCAGCAGCATTTGAAGCCTTTGTAGGTTGCAGTTTGGGGTACTGGAGGAAGCACTGTAGTATTCAGTGGCTGATGTGAGAGCTGTCTCTGATTTAAACCCCTAAATGACACAGGAGATGCTTGAGAAATTCTTTATTGTAACTGGAAGATAAAATGAGCTTTCTTCCTACACAGGGCAAATCCCAAATCTCTCTGGAACTGTAATTGACTCAGAATGTGATTAATGTAACTTAATTGTCTTGACTGTACATACATCAAGCACATCACCACCATCTGAGTCCAGGGTGCATTGAATCGCTGTCTAATTTCCAAAGGCACTTTAAAGGATGTCATCCTCTTTGTCTAGACACTGACACCTTTTAAGATGAGGAATACCATGTTCTGAAGTCCGTGTTGCACCTTGTTTATACCAAAGATCTGATTGCTGCCTACAATACATTAGGCACATCAGAATGGCATTTTCATTCATCAGCTCCTATCTGAACTGTCACTAGCAGAAAAATTGAGGAGACTGACAAAACCTTCTTCCTTTTCAACCTGAAATGAAAAAATATATTAAAAATATTGTCTGTTAATGGACAGCAGCACATGACAATAAATTGCAAAGCTGCTCTCTGATACAATCTCAAAGAATAAGGCAGAAGTGCTGTCGATTCACTTAGTATTTCTGTGTGTAAGCTCAGCCAGAAAGTTTGAAACTAAAAAGCCATTTTTATATAACTGGTGATTTAGCTGCCTGTCCCTCCCTCTTCCAGGTCATTAAGTAGGTGGTGCTGTGTTTTTTCTGGTTTTAATATGTCTGTGCAATAAAAATATAATAGATTTCAATTTTTTTATCCATTTGCTCCTGAAACGGAGTATAAATGAATTGCACCATGAGGTGCAGAACAGTACAGGGATTCAAAGAGGTGACAATATCAGCATATGAATTCAAATGTATACACATGTATACATTTAAAAGGACATCTCAATTTTGACAGAAAGCATTAAAGACATGAAATTCATGGCTACAACTGAAATGTACCATATGTCCTCCAGCACTTAGACACAAAGAGCACATTAGCAGAGTAATTAAAGGGCACCCTGTTGTGGCTAGGTGGTGGAAGACATATGGTGTAGCATGAGTAACCATGAATTTTTAAGTTCATATTGTTTTTGATCATAACCTTGTTCTTTGTATTTAATATACTGTATTATTTATGCATTACTACATGCTTCACTTGTGTTGGAGGTCTCAATTTCACCACAGAGATCTAAATCTGCCAGCCTAAATAATGTTTTTTTGTGATTTTTTTTGTGAATTTTGTATTTTAACATAAAATGACTTAAAATATTGAAGTCACAGACTTCATGATAAAGGGGGCAGCACATGTGTTCATAGCTTTCTTCTCTTTCACACTTTCACTTCCTTCTCACAAGTGCAAAGGACCCCACGAGACATGGAGACTCTTGAAAAACATAGATTGTTGCAGCCAGATTGTGCAGATTCCACCTCCTCTTGAAAACAGAGCAATTCTTTTGCCTCTTTCTCTTTGTCACTGATAGCAAATGTGATGCTGCCGAAAATTCAAGCTGAGAGTTTTTGCTGGTGACGTAAAATGTAAGATAGGATCCACTTTGCATGGCTTCAGGTGAAAGATTTCCAGCTGGAACAGAGCAAACCCATTGATTTATCTGTAAATGTGTTATTCAGGGACCCAGAGCTGTGTAAGTCACTTTATTTACATAGATGAATTTCTAAACATAGCCATCCTCTGGAAATGCAAGTATCTGGTAGGGATATAAAATCAGAGTATAAATAAGCCGTTTGTCTTTAGGCAAACAGAACATCTCTGAAAGTTTTGTTCTAAGGCAGCGAAATTAAATAGCAGCCTCAGCACGAGCTGTTAGTTGAAACCAGGCTTTGGCCGTGTTTTTCACCGGGATGTAGCTGATCAATGTGAAACTTGAGGCTGACCTTGGGGAAGCAGCAATGAGGTGATGAGTACCTGTCTGGATTTGGGTCTACCAAGATGCAATTCTAAGGATGGTCTTTGCAGCTGAGATCCCTGAAACTCCAGGGCATGGTGGGGGCACTAATCCAGTTCAACAGTGACATTCCCTGGCAACCCAAGCTGTGGATGTACGTGCATGAACACTGAGCCAGATCTGTGCCAATTGCACATCAAATTTGGCAGATATCCTCAAACCACTTCTAGCACTATTTTTCTCCCTTTTATTCTGAGGAATTAAAGCTTTCACTTGGAGTGCAGAGTCCTTCACAGATCTTTGAAGTCCAAGAAAGTAATATATTTTTGAAACAGTTTAACTTTTCATCAAATACTAAAAAATTCATAGTACCATTTACATCAGGTGACCCACAATGTTTTTTTTTTATCCAGTGTAGATCTCTTGTAAAAATATATGTACATTGCAGGGAGTGGAGCGTGGAAACTCACTTAGAGTCATCAGGCTGGAGGCAGGGATTTAGTCATTTTCCCAGGACATGGAAAATACAAATTTGGTTCCATCAGACTGTTCAGAGATTTAAATCCACTGCCTCCTACTCCCAGAGTGAGTAATCCAACCATCACGCTGCTACAAAAAACTGAGGCATCAGCACCAGAGAGTATAGTCCTGACCAAATTTGACTGATCAAGTGCCTCTGGGAGGCTTTAGAGAGGTTGTTTTGTGCTAAAATCAGATCGTGGAGGCTCAGCTCAGGAAATTAGGGCCTAACTCCAGAGCTTTTGAGTTCTTACACAGTTTTTTGTGTCTTCAAGGTTAGGTTGCCCTAAAATCAGTGGGTTGGTGGGCTTCAGATGCATCAGTGGACCAGGTTCAAGTTTCATGGGCCAATTTCTTCCTGCTCCATTTGGACAGAGCTCTTAGCATTCATTGCAGCAGGGAATGAGAGCAGCTCACCCAAAAAAAGGATAGCTTGCATCTTGAGAGGTGGAAAATTTTAACTGAGATGCACTTGGGTAGAGGAACTAATTGAACAAGTGTTTGGTACTCCACATTAGTGCTCTGCCCTCTGCTCCAGTGAAGGTGGAACTTGGTTCTTAACTTTAATTTCATTTCAGTGTTGACCATTCTTGTGTTAGGTGCCCAATTCCAGACTGTGTCTAACCAGTACTGCATTAATCATTCAGAAACAAAAGAGGAGAGAGAGATTTCCTGTATTTCTCAGACAATAAACCAATTTTCTCTATACAACATCCTTCTGCATGTGGTGGTGCTGTGAGCTTCAAGCTGAGTATTGTAATGGAAGTGGAACTAGCAAAAGTTTTCTAACTGTTATGCTGCTATTCATTCAGTTACCTTTTCTGACTTCTTTTTCTTTTCTTTTGAGTGGGTGTTTAGCTCACTATCTCAAATAGATAAATGTTTAATTTAACTGTGAGGTATTTTTTTTTGTAGAAATTAAACACTCACATGGTCCTAGAACAATTACAGTCTGTAATGTCTGGGTAATGCAATGTAGCCAACTGTAACCTTTAATTAGGTTTGCCTTCAGAACATTGCCAAGTGAGAATCTGAATTCAAACAAATGTCCAGATCTCCTTCTTGGCATCTACTTTTAATATCTGTGAGAGCTTATTTTTAGCTTGTTATGCTGTTAGCCCTACACGCTCCATTACTGTTAGAAGTTGTACAAGAAGAGTTTCATTTCTAAAGGGTTGTTTTACAAACTGACTTTTCTGGAATCAGAATCTCATCTTTTGTCAATTTCTATTCATTTAATTTTCAATGCTAATAAAAAGAAATGTCCACATTAACAAAGGAAAAGTTACAATCATTTAGCCTTCTAAATGAGAAGAGACTTTTCTTGGGCTTTTTTGTCTCATTCTTGTATTCTCAGATACAAAGATTTAAATGTAAGCTCTTCTGGGCTTGGAGTCTTTTTTCTCTCTGTGCAGCACTTCACTGTGTTTGTCTGGTCAGAATATGCCTTGAAAGAAAAGAACTATCAAGAAGTGTTTTAACTAAATGAAGTGTTTGAAAAATGGAAAAGAATGGACTTTTTTTCTTTTTTAACAAATATTTCTTCAGGTTTCACTGGCTAACAATTTCCTAGGTTCAGGGTGGAGTTTTGGTGAGATTCATGAAGTTGTTAAAGATGTGTAAGACCCTGGCTCAAGTAGTTTTTTGGCTTTGCCACAGCTACAGCCTTGAACCAGAGCCTGTTTTACCACATGCAGGAACACCCATTACCAGGCTCTTGGCTCCTATGAGAATGCCTTGTGCTCATTTCCTGAACTGGATTTAATTAAATAAGTATTAATTTGGTGGAAGTGTCGCTTTAGTCTCTCTGCATTTTCAATGCCATTGATCAATGATCTTCTCCTGTGGGTTTGTTGATTACCCCACCACACCTTTATTTTCTGTAAAAAGTAATTTTGAAATGTTTTGACCCATGCATAGGTATAATGGAAAGTGCAGCATTTCAAGTCAAAAAACAGTTTTTCATAATTCATCATAGGAAACAACCTCTTAAGATGTTTGTCTTTATGTCAAACTACCTGCCTTTTACTCCTTAGTGATTCATAGCTTTCCTCAGCAGTGAATTTTCTTTTTCCTACTATTTTTATATTACATTGAGCTTGATTTGTGCACAGGAATATATTCTTGATAATCAATATTCTTCTGATCCAGGAATTACCTGGGATATATCTCTGTTTTGTACTTTTCATCATAAGCTGATCTTGAGCAGAAACCCTCTGGCTTCAGCTGTTGTCCTGTTCTCTTGCTCCTTCTGGTTGTTTGTTCCCCATCTCCTGCTTACTCAAGATTGTACTGAATTTTTGGAAAGATCTTTTTTTCTTTTTGGCTGATTTTTCCTTTTTTTTCTTTTTCTTTTCTTTCCTTTTTTTTTTTTTTTTTTTTTTTTTTTTTGGAAATTAGTCACTGCAAACCAGCAGTTTGTAAATAATTTGTGTCTAAACACATAAAAATAGAAAAACTAAAATAGATAACTCCGGGGATAATGCAATGTAAACCCTCAGGTCCCTGTTGAATGTAAGGCAGTGGTCAAGGTTATATTAGTTGCATATTTTGCTGATCCCGTGGTATAGCCAGGCAGAAATAAAGCACAAGGATATCTTCAGGATGTCCCTTTGGTTTAATGAAGAAATATGCTGATGCTCTGCAATGTTTCATCTTTAATATTTAATCAAGGACATGAAATCTGAAAAACAAGAAATGTTTTGTGCAGGGAAGTTTATTTTAGAAGCTATGTTTTTGCTTTAAAAAGCCCATTTTTTCTCCTTCTACTTTTTTTTCTGATTGAAAATTATTGTGGGGGTGAGTCAGAATCTTATGGGAAAAATAATCATGCTGAAATGACAACAGAGCCTACTTTGTCTTGTAGTGGTGGCAAATTTCAGCACTGCTGAATTCTAATACTGACTTTACCATTTTCCTGATCTCCATTTAAAGAAGTATAAAAGCTTACTTTCATTTAGTAATGAGATGGGATTGAAAAATGTATCCTTGTTAGATTATCATCACTGAGAGATAAAAAAAAAATAGTGCAAGTATTCATATCTTTCATTTCTTTTGATGCAGTTATTCAGTTGCAGTATTCAACCTACTTGCAAATGTGAGGAAATATATGTCAGAAGATTCAAACCTTTCGCACACAAGTTCGTTTTCCTCCACTGCTGTTTGGTTTAAATCAATGTCTGAAGGATACTTTTAAGTCCTTTGTATCCTTTGGAGTAATGATGTAAGCTGTCAGGGACCCACCAACATTAAAGAAGCAAAATAACTCCTGCTTTAAACAGAATCCCAGAAATCCAACAGCAACTTTACAATTGGCATTAAGGATTCAAATGCAATTGTTTAATGAAGATGTTAGCAGGTGATTTTTTTAAAGCAACATGTCACTTTAATGTTCTTCTTAGGGCAGCTGTTTTTACAAAAAAAAAAGGGAGGGAAAAGAGCATTGTAAATCAAAGTCTATTAGGCAATTTGTGGGTCACTGGGAATTGAGGACACACAGGTGAAAAGTTTGCAGCTCAGGTGCCTGAACTCTTTCTTAGGGCTGTATTCTTTAAAAAGGATGAATCTATTCCCATAAATACAGAAGTTGCATCAGGGGTGCTCTGGAAGGTGTCCAGTCTCATCTGCTGTCCAGTGCCCACCATATTTGCCTTCTTTTTTTGCAGTTCAGACAGTTCCCAGGGAGGAAGAATAGCTGAACACAGCTATAATTTTACTTTATGCTTATGATTTCTTCTGCCTTTTTGAAAGTGCAAGGAGGAGAAATGGTGATAAATAAATAGTTTTAATTATCCTGTAGAACAGAGCTGTGGTCCTGTGATGTGTGTTTCATATTTAGTATTTAAATTTTATAGACACCAAAATACGAAGCATTGTTAAGGGGATACCTGTGGGAATGTATTTAACACTGGAGGGGATATAGAATCCTCAGCTAGGCTTACACTAATGCAGGGTGGTTCACCCAAATCTGTGTGTTTGGGTTTGCTCTTTGAAGGTGCAAATGGTGTTTCCAGCTCCTTTCCATTTCCATTTGGGCACCAAACCACAGCTCTGTGAAGGTGGGGCTGTGTGGCCAGACCCCAGCACACCACACTGGCACTGCCAGAGTGGGGCACAAGGAGTGACAGTAATGTCCTCTCATTCCTTCCTCTCCCATCCTGACACCCCTGGCTCACCTTAAACCTTCATTTGTGGGCTCCCATCATCTATCTAAGATGTTTTATCCCAGCAAATGAAGCTCAAAGTCAGTGTATGTTATCAATAGGATGCTGATAGGATTTGTAGAGAAAGGACTTGGAAATTGTTTTCAGTGTGTATTGAAGACCTGGGCAGGATTTAAGAAAGCTCTGAGTCCAGGCAGTGTTCAACTTTAATTTCAGTCTAAGATTGAAATTTTTGCCCTCCAAGTCAGCTCTAAATATGAATTTCCTTACATGTATTTAGGAAGCAAGTCAGATACTGTAAGTGAGCAGTAACGGTAAAATATTGGAACAAGAGCAATATACTGTGGGGTTTTTTTTAAACATCTATTTATAGAATGCTTTCTGCTCTAAGGATTAGGGGAATAGAAGCTGGGATTTTTCTGCTCCTTGATGAGTGTTAGTGAAGCATATTTGCTAACACGGTTTGACATACAATATATTTCAGTGCTTATGGTACCTTATGGTATGGTACTCCTGGTACAGTACCTTATGGCATTTTATTTAGTGTTTGTGAGGTTTTCCGATTGCTTCCCAGATAATTTATTTTTATTGGCAGCTAGCTTTGTGCACTTGTATGGAAAGAAAGCTGAAGCAGAGTGGTTTTTAACATCTACAAAATTTCTGAAGCAGTTTAAAATAATAATACCTTGTTTAGCTGTTTTGGCTAAGAGATTTGCCTCTGATCACTTGAAAAGTAGGGAAATTCTTATCTTGAATACTTATGTGCTATGAAATTAAGATATAACCAATCAGATACCATAGAAATTTTCTTAGCTTGGAATTTTAAGAATCTAATGCTCCCACAGTCATTTCCAGTCTGTCTGCATGGATCCAAAAAACCATTTTTTCTGTTTAAGCCATGAAGGATGGACTCATCTCTCAGCTCAAGATATAAATGCTCTTTCTTGCTGAGCATTGATAAAATGTTTCATAGTTATCTTCCTGCCTTTTGTTTATATGCTGTAGCATACACTTCTCCCGTATAGTTCCCATTTGTTTGCTGCCAAGTATAATTGCAAATCCCAGAGACTTCAGCAGCTCTGGCTTTATAGAGCCCTATTTTAATCATGGTTAAAATCTAGTATGAAAGAACATCCATATTGTATTTTCTTTATGTAGCATTATGTCTTTTTTGATGATAAAAGAGAGATGACTTCTCAAATAAAGACAATATGGAAGGTCATTTCCTATATAAAAATACACCACAGTTATCCCTATTTTAGTTTAGAAAATACTTGCAACATCACAAATCGGACTATTAAGATTTTCCTTTCACTGAAAACATACTATAAATTTGTAAAGCCAAATAAAGACCTTTTCTTCAGCAGATGTTTTGCTGTTTAATCACTGATTTTAATTAAAAAGCATGTGCCTACTATTGTGTTTTGTATGGTCCAGTCACGTACCCGGGTCACTTTTTAAACTCCTTCATGCCTGAGGAGCAGATGGTTTGAAAAGCAAGCAACAAAATCCAACATCTCCCTGCTTTCATTGTTCAGAGCCCTGCTCTTGTTTCTTGTGCTTGCTCCCTCTTGCTCCGCCCAGCCAACTTCTAATTTGCTCAAATGGGCTCATTTCTTTTGCTTGTCTTGGAGAAGCTCTGTTGGAAACCATATCGAACCAGCTTAGCTCTGCTCTATAATATTGCTTCATTTTCATTATTATTTTTTCCTGTTTTTCTTTTGCTATGCACAAAGTGAAAAATTCCCTAATAATTCTCAGTTTTACTCACTGCATCCCAAATTATTGGCCAGATTCATAATGGGTCTGAAGAGAGATGAAAGTAGGTAAATACAGGTGAACAGACAGGAAAAACAAAAATGGGAAACTGAAATGATTAATCCCCAAAGTAATAAAATGTGTATCTTGGAGACAATGGGTTAAATGTTGGAACAAAAAGAGGTTTCTTATGTTTCTCTCATTCTAAATATACTTTAAATGCCAAAATAGTCTTCTGTTCTGTCCTTAAAAATTGATTCCAATTTGTTAGTCAAAGACTGCAATGAAATGACTCAAACCATAGTCTTGTTCCACTAAGCAGTTTGCTACAGCTTTTTTTTATTAATTATATTCAGACTGCAAGAACCGTCAGAATGTTAAAATTCCTAAGGATAGTTTGCCAACATCTATCACTAGATTAGAAACAGCTCTGCAAAACCTTCAACAAAGCAAATAATATTCCATCATAAAATCAATACAACTAAGCATTGTCAGCACAGTGCTGACAGTTCCAGCTAAAACAATTTATAATTTTTGAAGAAGATATGTTGTAAATAGAAGCTAAGAGGTCTGTGAAAGATGTGACCAGTAAACAGAACCCAGATGTAAACATTTTACTGCTGGTATGTGTGTGTCAGCTCTGCTTGGCCTCTCTCTTTACCCATATTATCCCTACCACAAATTCTGAGCCGCATGGATCGAGTTTATCTTTCATGGAAGTTCAGCACCCTGTACCTTGCTGATTCCATTGCCTGTGCACTAGGAAGAGTCCAAGGGCCTCTTTCCTCTCCCTTGGTGGAATACCTGCTTCTAGGAACACTGAAAGAGCCATGGGGAATAAACCAGTATCTGCACTCATAAGAAAGCAGAGAGCAGTACTCACCTGGCTGCTAAGTATGTCATGTACCACCGCGGTGATCTGGGGCTGCTTCTCGCAGAGAACAGATTTGAGAGTAATACTCATAAATTCTGCAGTGAGCTCAAAATGTTACAGTGTATCTCCCAGAAAATCTACTTTTGATTTATGGATGTCAGGTAATAGAGGGCGATTAACAGAATCTTTTAAGATTTATTTTTATTTTTTTTTTTCTTTTAGATGATAGATAATCCTCCTGTTTGAAAATGCACACGCTGTTCTTAGTTTGAAATACTTCAGTTTCAGCTTTCAGTCTTGGGCCTTCACAAGCCCTTATTCAGCTGAGGTTACAAATGTTTCTGCCTTCTAAATGTCACCCACAAACCTGGGCAGCTTTTTGGGCTGTTCCAGCTGCCCGAGCATGACTGTGCCCTCTCCCAGCCTGCAGTGCCCATCTGAGTGTAACCACACTCTGCAGCCTCAGCAGAGGCTCCACGGCACACATGCCCTTTCAGTGAGCCACAGATGAAATATGATTCTCTTCCAAACTTTTCCATTATTACAACTTGTTTTTTTTTTTCTCTCTTGAAGTGTTTCTATCAAAACTTTATTCTGCCTGATGGTGCAGACCAGAACTCATTGCATGTGAGTGGTCTGTATTTGTTTCTGCTGTTCCATGTTTGTCCATTGAAGGTATAATTACCACACATCAGTGTTTCATCCTACCCAGTGTCTCCTTATTCTAAAGTAAAATAATTGCTGAGTGATTTGCTGTCTGTTTTTAGGTTGTGTCCTGCAGAACTTGTATTTGCCAAATGCAGAGACAGTTTTGAGTTAGATGGACCACTGACCTAACCCAAGATGACATTCCTTATATTAAAATATATCACCCCAGTGATTTATCCATGTCATTATTCTCAAAATGTATTCTGCATATGTCACCCACCATATCACCATGTTTTCTTTTTTTTATTCATGAAACTGCCAGAAAAGGGTAAATTTACAAAGGTCCCACACTAGAAATATTTCATGGAGTGATTCCTCATGTTCAGAAGCCTTTCTGGCTCCATCAATGTAGTCAATTTAATTAAAGAAAATGGAGGTTCATGACATTTGGATAGTGCTGTTTTCATTCCAAATATTATGAGAGAGGAAGCCAAATACTTTGTGAAGCCTGAAGCAGGGGATGTTGATAGAGTGCCTGTCATTGCCCTGCAAAGGAGAGATCCTCACCCCAGGGTGTACCCAGCTTGCCACAGAAGTGAGAACTGTGCAGTTGCTTCCCTGTGATCCTCTCCCTCACCTCTAGCCTTCCTGAGAAGTGGGAAATATTCTGTTGGAAGTGTCAGTACTGTGATAAGGCACATTTCCAGGACTCAAGTTAGGATCTCTGTAGCCTTATTGTTTCCTCAGCAATCTCTTAGATGGGATAACTTTGTTTTGTATAGCTGCCCTGTTATCTTTATAGAGATTATTAGAGACTCTAATCTTATTTGTTTGAAATTACCTATGGTCTGCAAATCCTAATGCTTCTTAGTAATTATCATCTGTTTTCCTTCCTGCCTGATTTTTTGCATATCTCTACATTTGTCTGTGGATTGTACATGAGATGAAAAGGTCATATTTGAATCTTTTTGCACTTTAACTCTTTTCATAATACGTGCACTGGTGTTGTTATATTTATCCTCAGAACCTATTTGTGTTCTTTATTAGTCATTGGACATCCATTTGGATGAATCTTTGATGTGTCCTAATGCAGCAGTTTTTACACAAACACACCTAGTCTGTGTATTTTTTTCCCCCTGGTCATTCATGCCATTGGGCATGAATCCTCTTCTGGAAGAGTAAATATTTGCAAAGGTGTTACACCTTGAAGGTTCATCCAGATTCTAGGAAGAAGTGTGATGAGTTCCTCCATGAGAAATCCATGCTCCTGTTTGGATTTTGAGAGTAGCTGTGTGCAGTTGTAATATTTTTCTTCTGAAACTTAAAGGCTTGTTTTTCAAAGTGTCTTTGAACAAACAGTTGGGAGCAATGATTTGCCAAACTGTAATTAAAAGGAAATAGACTAATTCTGAGAAGTGTAAACAATGTGCTGAAGATAACAAAAATAGGGCCCTTAAAGTGATCTGTGGTGAGCCCAGAACAGGACTTGAGATTGTGAAGGATTTAATTGCTGGGGTGAGACCCAGCATCTTGCAGGACTATGCATTTAGTGTCCTGCAGTAACATGTGCAGTTTCTATGGGTTTGCCAACAAATTCATGGAATTTTTTGTCCTCAGATGCATCAGCTCCCTGTTGCTCGTTAACATACTTTGCCAGGAAATTCATGGCATTTTTAGGTCTTCAGCTGTGCATTAATCAACTCCCTGTTGCTAGCTAGCATACCTTCTTTTTCCTCTCTGTGATAACAGTTTTTTGCTTTACAAATAAAATCTGAAAGTAAAAGCTTGACCTACCTAAAACTAATGTCAAAACATCCTTTTTCTTAGAAGCAAAGCATGTGGATTTCTTACAACACTGTTCTCAGAACTACTCTGCTTTATATAGAAGCTGTTACATAGAATCTGAGAGCTGTGGGGCCATATTTCCATACTGAACCCTCATCTCATTTTTTAAGCTGTTGCCTTTTATCTTAATTTTTTTATTAACAACTTCCAGTGGTTTACTGTGTTTTCATTAATTTGAGAAAGCCCATGAGATGCCAGAAGTGGAAGCAGGGAAGCTTTAGTGGAAGGATGAGGGAGAGTATCCTCCTTTTCCCTCCAGTGCTGCTGGGACACATCTGGAATGCTGTGCCCGGTTCTCTCCAGCAGCAGACAGACATGGAGAGCTCATTCTCACAAAGCTGGTTCAAGGACTGGAGCATCTCTCACATGGGAAGATGCTGACACAGCTGACTCTTGAGCATGGAGGAGAGAAGGCTCAGGGGGAATATTATCAATGCCTTTAAATAGGACATCTGTGGCAGGATGAGGCAAAGGACACCAATGGAAATGCAGGAAATTCCATTTAAATGTAGGAAAAAGCTTTTTTAATGATAAGGGTGGTCAAACAGGTCGCTCAGAGAGATTGTAGAGTGTCCATTCATGGAGTTATTTATGCCCCACTGAGAAGATTCTTGAAGAACCTGCAGGAGCTGACCCTGCTCCAAGGCAGGGCTTGGGCTAAACAATTTCCAGAGGTCCCTTCCAACCTCAAGCATTCTGTGTTTCCTTAAAATCTGTGAAGAAAAATGACTGAGAAGCATAAGATTTTCTTGCTTAGACTAACAGCTTGCTATTTATCTTAAAATATGTAGAGTCACTTTTGTCTGAGTCACTTTTATAATTATTTTGATATATTTTGTCATGTATTATCATTTTGAAATATTGGCTCATTCAGAGACAATTTTTTTTTGTTTCAAAAATGTGTCTTTTTGTTATATTTCTAGGATGTGTAATGAAAACATGAAAGAGAAAATTTGCCTGTGTAGTTTCTAAATATCTTTTATATTTCTTTACACTATGAAAGAAATCTAATTATCTTATAACGAAATACCTATCAATAAGTTATTTTTTTTCTGAGTAAAACAGTCAGATACCTATAAAATGTTACTCTCATAATTTATCTCAGTGTTTAATTTTCTTTTTATACATTTGTTAAACATGAGTGCTGGGTTTTACAGGATTTTTAAAAATTCAAATGCATTAATGTAGTACTATAAAAAATGAGACTGATTTTAGGCACACTTTTGGCATAAAGGTAGTAGGGATTTTTAATAAGAGTTTCTGCAGGTTATTACAAAAACTGTATACTTTTGCCTGGAAATATAATTTTTGTGGTCAGTTGCTGGATAGGCACAGGTATAGTTTAAAACTGGATTTCTGTTTGTGAGCAGGTTCTTTTAGCCATTCTCCATCTTCCTGTTTCCTTTCTGCATCTATTTCTATTTCTGCATCTTTTTTACAGCTCAAGTTATAAACTGACAAGTGAGGTGGTTTAAGGGCTGTGGGGTATTTTTAAGTCTTTTTTTCAAAAGCCTTTAGATGACTTGACTGGTTAGTTTAGGGTCCAATCCTAGAAACCCATGGAGTAAAGGTGTCCTTGGAACACCTCATTTGATCATGTAGGCTGATAACTTAAGTCATGGATCGCACTTCTGTGTGAATTTTTTCCATTTTCCTGTAAACTGTGTGGCTCTGTGTACATGTGAGCCTGTGTAGATCTCTCAGTAATCTGATCTGAAGAAGAAAAAAATGTATTTCAATAATTCATTTTCTATTAATGCCCAGAAATCCATCATTCATGTCCAAGTCTGCAATTTGTTAGCCATGTTGAGTCCAAGTGACCATGGAGAGTGCTAGGACATGGTCAAGCCTCATTAAAGGGAAGAAGTTTAGCACCCTGTGTAATGACACCCTTTATTCAGTAAATGGCTTTTCCCATTTATTTCTATATTCTTGTTTCTGTCTGTCAGTGGTGGTAAAACTACTTGAAATTCCTTCTGTAGCACAGTTCTTTTTTGCTTCAGTAAAAATTGGATATTTTTTCTGCAGTCAAAAAGAAAAATTTGCACGCTTGCTGGCTGGGAAACATGTAAGTCAAGGTATGCTCACACTCTGGTATCCACTCAAGATAAAATTTGCTTTTTCTACATCACCATATTTTGAGAGAACATAGCACTTTTTTTACTTTTGACATTTCTGATTTAGAATTTATGGGGGCCTTTTTTTTTTTCATTTTAATCTGAAATTTTGTTTCAACTTCTTTCTAAAAAAGAAGACAAATCCAAGTCAAGATATGAACCTTTTAAATCAATAGTGATGTTCTCACAGAGTTATTACTGACTGTATAATCGAAACAGTGTCAAAACCTGACAAGAGAAATGATCTGACCAATAAAGAGTTCCCCTTGTGCTCCCCTTGTAAAGGATTTTGTCTCGTGAAGAGAAAAGGCCACTCAGGGCATTTTTTTTTTCTCTTTTGGTATTCATCCATTTAGAAACTCTAAATGGCACTGCTTGCAGGCCAGCTTTAGGACTTGGTGGATTTGATTTATAAACCTTGTTGTGTCAAGGTTTGCTGTATTTTGGTGGGGGCAAAATGCAGGTTTGGCAAAGAGTGATGATACCAATTTACCAATCACAGTGTTATAGAAATCGCAGAATTTAAGTTCCTTTTGCTTATAATGCAGTAATTGCTTATCTTGCTCTGAGGCACTGTGTGCCAAATGTGTCTGCAGCACACAAAACTTTTCAGGGAAGAATTCCTTGGAGAGGGAAAGGTCCAGCTAGAGGGAGGATTTGCTTTCTGCCGTAGACTGTGAAGCATTTTGTTCTGTAACAGAATAGTGTTGGTGTGAAGATGGTATTTCTGAAAGTATTGGCTGGTCTAAGTTTTATCACCTTATTTCAGACCTTTGGAAATGCATAAAGTAACAAATATTACATCTTTGATGTATGTGTATCCTAACCCCTTGGAACTACATTCTCCTCCAGGCTGAGCACAACCATGAAGTCCATAATCTCCATTTCCAGGGAAATACTGACAAAAGAAAGAGAAATTATAACATCTACCATTATTTCTGATTATTGTTATTCACACCTGCAAGCCTTCTGGGGTTGTGAAGGTGACCTAAGGGGGAGTGCAGTAATTTTTGGAGTGTAATAATGGGGAGTATTGCTACCTCTATTCTTTTTCCAGGTCACTGTCTAAGCCATTCCAAATACCTTCAGAATGTCTGGATTTGCCTACTAATTAGTCTGAATCAAATATTCATCACATCCCTGTTGATGGGATTGGTTGGAGATCTGATTAACCTTCAAGTGGCTCAGTGACTAAACACAGGTTCTTGTCTAGCTGGTGGGATAATTTCCCTGCCACATATATTTCTTGTTCCTCCAACATGAAATTATTGCAAAGAGATGCCCAACCTGAGCCTTCTTTGACCTTAGTTAGGCACAATATAAAAATCTAAAAGAGAGCAAAGCTATCATTTTATTAATAGAAGAAAGAATAAGCCCTATTATTAAATGAAAGGAAGATTTCTTTTGAGGGAAAAGATGAGGCTGTGAAAATGCTGGAGGTGTTTTCACGTCTTATTCTTATAAACCCATTACTATAGTTCACCAAGATTCATCTTTGAAGGTTATGATCAGGTTATAATAGAAAGAAAGCTGTGTGGAAATAAAAGTGAGTTTCCACGTGGTGTGTGGGGGGAGCATGTTGTTCCCATTAACCCTTCTGGGACCATCCTGAGACAGTCACTGCATTGCAGTCAGGCCTTTCCCTAAAATCCATGACCAAGGCTGCTGCAGAGCTCCCTTCAAATATCCAAATCTGGAAACAAAGTTTAAGGTTGTGCATAAAATCTCTTGTACATTCCTGAGCAGATCCGAATTCTATAAAGCTGAGCAAAACCCAAGCAGCAATGCACAGTCTGTTCAATAAAATCTTTACAAATGTTGTAGAAGTGTAGCAGCAGCATGCACTTATCAAGAAGATGTTCCTAAAACAATAAGTTGCTTTCAATAAACCAGTCTTTAATATCTCTAAGCATTAGAATATATAATTTCAATTTTGGTGTTGTGATGGGGAAGGTAAATTAACTTGTAAAATTAATCATTTTCTTTTTAATGAAAAAATATAAATACAGAAGCAATTTTCTATCTATAGTATGACTTGAGGGGATGAGGGTTTATATTTAAAATACTACTCTCCTGGAATTTCTGCTACTATTTGAGATAATTTAATTTGTGTCATTTGCATATGAAAATATGCATTGAACTAGCAGCAAAATAACCTTTACACAATTCTATAATAGCATAAAATACAGTACATTACACTTTCAGTTATTAAGAATAAAAATACTCCATCCAATTTTGCAAAGAAAATACTTCACAAAGCTAAAAACCCACACAGAACTTGTATCAGATCTTTGCAATTTGTCTTGCTTTGTTATCAGCCAAAGATCTGAATTAGCTAAAGGTATTTCCACGTATTTTATCTTGCTTTTTCTATTTAATTAGCTTCCTGAGGCAGAGATGCATCCTGTATTTTGCATGCTTCCCAGTAAGGTCATCTCCACAATAGCTCGCAGAGCCTGCCAGGGATGGGCAGCACAGAAGGGCTTGGACCTGAGTGTGGTGCTCCCATTACCTGTTATTATTCTCCCACTGAATGGGCATTTTCTCCAACAATAGTTCTTCCCTGGGATAGGAATATCTCGCTAATAAATCAACAGTGAGCATTCCTCATTAATGCCTGGTCCATTACTGACATTGAAGACTCATCAATAGCTGATTAGTGCCATTAGCTGCAGGAGGGCTGGGCTCTGCTTCTTTCCCATCTTTATTTTGTCTCTGCTAGAGGTACAGCCATTGTGGTAATTGGATTCAGAGCAGTAAAATTTCCCCTGGAATGGGCCAAGATGAGGAGATTATCCAAAATACATTGCTGAAAATAGTGAGGAATATCCTTTCCTGCCTGACCCTTGTATGATTAGGGAATGTTGTGTAGATTTATAAATACCATTAACAATTGTTCCATAACTTCTTCCAAATTCATCCCTACTTTAATGTATTACATAAAGAGTGAGGGTTTTTAAATGTATTCCAGTCTGCCCTTTCATCTCTGGTGGGTTAAGCCAACAATCCCAGGTCACCAGAAGTGCACTTTGGCATTCTGTCCAAAGTGCCATTTCCCCTCTTACTCTTTTAATTTATTTCCATTTAAAATAATTTCTGCCTTCTGATAGCCAGCTTCTCTAATCATTCCTTATCATACTCCTTGTTTTCTCTAGTTGCTGCCCTGATAACAAAAGCCAGACCTACCCAGATCCTACCATGGCTGGATCTTCCCCCTCCATCCCCAGAAAGCAGCTGCAGGTTTCTGACTCCACTCAGCAGTCTGCCATGCAGCCCTTCTCCATCATTTTTATTAAAAACACTCACTTTCCACAGAGCTGGCACAATCCACCTGTGTTTACAGAAATTTTCCCTGAGCATTTGGCCTACATTTTAATTGGCTTCTGGAAGGTTATTTTTTTTATACATCTTTCTGAGGTACTCTAGCAGCATCTCTTCCTTAGTGACAGCAGGGAAATTTTGGTGAAGGCCAAGAAGCAGCAGTGTGAGACGAGGAATTACTTCCTGCTCCTCTGGCTCTGAGTGGGACAGGCTCCAGACACGCAGCCCAAAGCAGCAGAGGAGAATTTCCTCCTTATTTAACCCCACTGCCTGTGGGGGCTGGCACAGGGTGAGCTTTGGCTGCTGCTGATTTCCTGAGATGGCTCTGAGTTACCATGGAAAGATGGAGCTGCCCCTCCATCACTGCCTGTGCTCCTTGCAGAAACTTCTTTATTCTATTTAAATTTAATTAATTATTAAAAAAAAAAAAAGTTTTTCCCTTTAAGTTTGCTTTTTCCCCCTCTACACACTTTATAATCCTGAACTGGCTTCATTCCTCCTTTTCACCCCTCCTCTGGAGGTGCTGAGGGCTCACATGCAATATTTGTGATCTCTGACAGTGTCAAGCTGGGTCTTAGAGAGCCACTGGTCTTTAGTGTCCTCTAAGGCTGCCCAGTGCTATAGGAAATAGAGCTTTGTGCACAATTTCATTCATGTTGCTTATTTTTAAAATTCTTATGTTTTCTTTTTAGCTACTTATGTCTTTTGCAAATTAAATCTTCATACATTTAAAAATGAGTTTGGTTTTTTTAGGACATTTTATTCTGAGTAAGTCAAAACAAGGTGCTTCTTCTGAGATAATTGGTCTTTTTTTTTTTTTTCTTCTGGATCTGGTATTTTGAATAGTTTCACTCATTCTGAAGTTGCACTTTTACATATGCACTCTTGCAGTCCAACTGTAAATGAGAATTGTAAGATTCTAGTTGAGTGCCTCATAACTGTTAATAAACACACCTGTTCTCTCTATTCTGTTAGTTCTACACAGTAGAATGAAGAATAACATTCAAGAAGGAAGCAGCATAGACTCAAGAGTTTATTTAAAAGAGATCTTGAAAGACTGAACAGACACATGCAGAACAGTATAATTACAATCAAAAGCAGTACTTTTTTCTCCCCACTATCAAGATAAAATGCAAAAGGATGCTAACTCTATTCTGATGTTCATTTTATCTTACAGAAGTGTTTAATTTTATGGCAAGGACAGTTGAGCTCTGCAAAGAGAAATGGATCAAGCAACCTACTTCATTCTCAGTTTTGGACAAAAAATCCCACCAAAACAAAAAGATCTATTAAAAGACTAATTAGCTTGATTTTCCTCTCTTTTATACAAATAAACATACACATCTCAAAAAATGCGTTATCTCTTTATAGAATTATTTTTCAAAGGGATGTTATTCCTTCAAAAATAAAAATTTAAGTACCATCTTCTGTACTTTATAGAAAGAGCTAGACTTTCCCTACACAAGTAATGCAGGTCTGTGTGGGATCTGTGCTGTCACTGTAGACAGTAAAGGAAATCTTGTGTTATAAAATAAAGATTTTCTACAGCAAAAAATATCTTCAATGGGTCAGCCATCCCACAGTAACTGAGATTCCCCCTCTGAGTGACTTGTATCAATTTTACAGGTTAACTGGGGGTGAGGTCAGAAAATTCCCATTGAAAGGGCCTGGCTAAGACAAAAACCTCTTTCCATCTTTATGTGCTTTATGTGCCTTTAGTGAAACCTGAACTAGCTTGAATAGTTTAGAAATCAGAAAAGCCTGCCAAGAATAATGAGTAGTTTTACAACCAGTCACAAATTTGCCACCTCTTGAGAAAACTCTCAGAGCCAGCTGCTCCTTGTGTCCTTCTCATCTCCTGGTTTTCAACAGGTTTGGGGTCAAAGACTTTTTTTCCATTTTGGGCAGGTGGCCTTTGCAGGGCCCATGATGTCCACAAGCCTTGTCTCTAAAGAGATTAGAAATCAAAATTATTTGTTTGTCTCTGAGTTGTCCCACTTTGTTCATTGCCTTATAGGCCTGGCCTGCAGTTTCATAGATTTATTGGTCAGAGTGTACAAAACTGTGTGTGATTGCCAAATGCAACACCTGAGAGTTCTCTTTTTTTATCCGAAAGGCTTACCTGTTCTTTCTTCTTCTTCATGCCTCAGGTATCAAATTTCCTTCTCATCTAAGTCGTATGGATTGCTGTAAGATATGTGTTTTGTTTTAATACTTACTGTGAATCTCTTTTGTGCATTGATCTTTATATCTTTATGTGTATGGTTTGGAATTATTGTGACTAGCAGATTTCCTGAGGACAAAAACTGAAATCCAGGTTTATATACCAGCATCATAGTATTGGCCTCCAGAGTGTAAGCACACTTTTATGTGAACTGCATCAGGGCCCAGGGATCTCACTGTAATGCAACTTTTTGAAAGATCCTACACAGTCAGATGAAGGAGAGTGGGCCCTTTTTGATAAAGGGACAAAAAAACCACATGTAGCTTCTTGAGTGAGAATATCAGCAAACCAAGGCATTTTTTTCACCCTTGTTTCCTTCAAGAATGGCATCAGGATGAAGGATTCAACAAGGTTGCCAATAGTTCTGGAATAATTTCCATCTGTGGCCCTTCTTTAGTGGCCAGGTGTTGATGGCCAGAGCAGCGTGGTGGGGAATACGGAATGTTCTCTGTGTTTTAGTGACAGTGGAGCTGTTTGAGAAGAGATGACAAAACAGAACTGGTGCATACTGAAAGACTTGCATCAGACAGATACTTTCAGTGTCACATATCTGGCATTTACTGGAATACCTATTCTAATGGATGTCACTCACCAGCCAGTGCATGTGTCACCGAGCGACTCCTGATGCCAGTTCTGTTCCAAAAGCTGCTGCTCTATTCTGGGTGATGGTAGGAGAGAGAGAACATTTTAATGTACTGAAAAGTACAATTATTTTTTCCATGGGATGGTATTTATTGCTATAGAAATTCCAGGTAGATCAAATCCTTCAAAATCCTGATGGCAGGCCAAATCTGCTGCTTGTTTCCTGTTCAAATAGAGGTTATGCAGGAATTTTATGCTCCCTGAGGAGTGGGCCACCAAGCTGTCCTTCGTTTTCTCATGAACACTGGTGGGATGAACAGGCCAGGTGAAGGTACCATGGTGAGTCAGTTTACCAAACACCTGTGACTCAAAGAGCAGAAACTGAGAGTGTGAGAATCCTTTATAGTATGCTGTTGCTTGAATTTTCTGCATAAAAATGTTACACATGCTCCTCATCAGTGCAGGAAAGCACAGATCAGAAGATAGAAAGGAGTTTTTACAGTGGAAAAACTGCATTTATTGTTTGAGGCTCTTGAGGAGAGTCACCAAAGCAGTAGTTCCAGCCCTGCCCATGTCCCCGCTGGCAATGCCACCTTTGTGCAGCCTCAGTCCTTCCAGCCAAATAAATGAATCTGGCCATCTGTATTTACACTCATTGTCTCACCAGCTCCCAGAAAGCTCCTTTATTGCTTATGTATACAGTACTTTAATGATATGGAAATTCGCTAGTCACAACTTTAATGAACAACTTTTCTTGTATTCAAATGAATAAGATGCTGATGGCTGTTTCTTTGTACACAGCAAATGGTACTTCTATAAAAGCCACAGTAAATCAACAGCATAAGCTGATTTAATTACTAATTTGTTGCAATGGCTATTCCCATACCTAGCATAACTGTGTATTCAATTATCTTTCACCCTAATGCAGGTATGCTTTTGGGTTACATCTCTAAATAGGAAAACAGTTTTTGAATTTTTTTGTTTGATTTTTCTTTTGTTGCTTTTATTTTTGTTGTTTCTGCTGTTTGTGGGGGGCTGTAGTTCTTTCCCTTTCCCTTTTTTCTTTGCAGCTGGTAAAACTAGCAGCAACTAGCATGTGTCTAGTGATTAAGACTTTTTCTCTTTGTAATTGTCAGATTGATTGGGACAATTGAATGATAATGAAAAACAGCTTGTTCCCTCATTTCCAGAGGTGACACTTTCTGCATAATACTCCGAAATATAACAAAAGGGTTTTCTTGGACGCTGCTTAAAGTTAATTGACAGCATCTGTTGTTTGGAACAACGGAGAGAAATAGCATTCCCTTGGCTCTTGGTCACGTTACTCAGGATTAGGCACTGTCACGCCAGCTGATATCTGAATACACTGTATCTATCCACAGGGTCTTAGCTGGGCTTGCCGATGCATCAAGGTTCCCCTTTGTACACAGCTGAGTTAAAAAAAAAATAGTTGTAACTCATTAAATTAATGATAAACTTCCTGAAAAATCTGTGGTCTTTATTAACAAGAAAAAAAAAAAGAGTCAAATTACAATAAACAGGGATATGGAAATAATGGGATAGTTATGAACTTTTAATGTTTTTTTTTTTAAAGTGTCTTTTGCTTTAAAAATCTAACAACAGCTTTCCACTGCTATTTTATATCTTCTAGGGGTCTATATATCTATAACAGCAGTAAACACTGCAGGCACAGGGATTGCTTATTTTGCTAGATAAAATTCTAAATAGTTTTGAGAGGATGTCAAAGAAATTTTTATTCTACAATTCTCACAAAAAAAAAAAAAAGGATAGATCTTAATTGTGCTCTTAGAGTGGCTGTCTGTGTCCTGAGAGTCTGACTATCATTAAATATGCACATCCTTTTATCTTTTGGCAAACTTTTGCTTTCATTGCTGCTCTTTAGTCAGATGTGCATTTTTCTTTATGAGATTTAATATTTCTCTTTTAGAACATTGATCAGTGTCCAAAGTCACTTAAGACCAGCAGAAAAATCAATAGTGAGTGTGGATTGGCTAATTTGGAGCTGCTGCTGCAGCTGATCACCAAGAAAGCAGGGATTTGATTTGATTTTGCATTTTCAAGTCATTCCCCTGCTCTGTACTGTCTGTCAGTAAACTTCGAAATCGCTGATTTGAAAATAAATGAACATATGTTACTGCTTGAATCCATTCTTTTACTTTTCTTTTTTTTGGTCCTTAACACAAAATGGCAAACACAAATATTAGCATTATTGTTGCTTACATGGCTGCAGGTGTGTGGCGAGCTCCCAGCTGAACTCAAGGTCAGATACTTTATGATGTAAACTCTTGAAGTTAAGATTTATATTTACATGGAGGGTTCATCAAGCAGCATATTTTAATGAGCCAGTTTTGTCATGTTATTCTGGCAAGTAATTTGACATTTTGCTGTAATACTCTTATATTGAGCTCAGTATCATTGACAGTCAGATATTGAACTGATTGTAATCAGGACCAAGAAAATATTTCATTTCTGTGCTGTAATGTACAATATGTTATAATGTAAGATTTTCTCTATAGTGTAAAATGTAACAAATTGCTTTATTTCTTATTCTGAACTCTTTAGATATTGATACAATTACTGAATTGAAACAGAAATAGATTTTTGCTGGAGTTTATTCTTCTATTTAAGTTTGATAATGCACTGTATTATATTGTTTGTGTTTATAAATAATGCTTTGGAGAGAAAAGGCACTAAAAATTCCCCTTTTATAATAAAATTCAGAATAGTCATACTGTGTTAAATTAGCTGTGTTTAAATTATGCTTATGACTTTAAAATATTTCTGAGTTTATATATTTATTTATGTATATATGTGGCTATTGCTGCATTGTATTTATAATGATTCTTATATTAATGCCTATTTCATATTTATTACTAAGAGCAGATATACCAAACCTCTGTTTCAGAGCTAAGCAAAGGAACACATGTAAGAATCATGTTCTTTTTAATATCAACTGAGTTTTAACACTTGTCATAATATAGCTGATGCAATATCCACTTCTCTGTGCTCACACCTCAGCAACAGATCTAAATTATGTTTTAAAGAGAAGCTGTAAAGATTTTAAATAGTCATACTACATAGGTGATGCTACTACAATACTGAGAAACTTAGATTCAGAATTATATAATTTGAAAGTCCTTAATGTAATTGAAAAATATCTGGATACCATAAATACCAGTATGAAAGTTCAGGAAATGTGTTTTTTCCTACTTTCTCTTCTCTTTTGGACTGGTTAGGGCTGATCTCAGCAGTGTCAGTAATTATTATTCTGATGACTTGCCCCTGAAAGGCACTGGCTTGTACCTGTGGGGACAGAGAATCCATTTGCCTGGCGCCGGGGAGTCGGAGGCACAGGCTGGCGCCAGCCAAGAGAAGGGAAAGATGATTAATATGTCTTATAGATTCACTGTCTCTTCACTTGTCCTAGACCTGCCAGTAATTCCACTCCCCTGTGGTTCCACCTTGATCACAGATAATGGAGGCAGATTGAAAGTTTGAAGACACAAGTCTTTCTCTCCTCCTGATCTGACATTGCTCACCCAGGCTAAATGAGCTGTACAACCACCGGCACCTGCCTATGGGAAGGCATCTCAGTGCACTTAGCAGTAATGCTGCAATAAAGCAGCAACTGTACTCTAATTAACCAGGTTCCCTTTCTTCCTTTTTTTCCTTTCTTCCTTTTTTTTCTTTTTCTTTTTACCTGCGCAGCAGGCTGCCATTAGCAAAGCTATGATATTGCAATGGAAACAGTAACATAAGTATTTCTTCACCTCTGAAATATATTATAACTTACCTTTCCCTTTTTATTTCTTTGCAGAAATAGTATAATGCAAGGTTATTTTGTACCAGCAAGGTAGCTGTTGCATTCTAAGAAGTGGAATTATGAATAGAAAAATAACCCTGTGAAGAACATCTGTTAAAAATTTTCTTACCTAGGTGTATCTTTTTAAAGTTAAACCCCTATTATTTACCCATTTTTTTCCAAGCTAAACTGGACTTTGTAGTACAAATGTCAAAGGATAATCTCACAAGACCATCTTTGCAAAACTTCTAGCAGAAGTCTGTACACGTGTATTGGTACAAAAATTTATTTCACAGACAATACAGCAAAAGCAGAAATCAGAGTAGTCACTTTCAAGAGGTGTTTTAGGTGATGTCACAGCACACAGTAAATTACAAGATCCATCTGTATATGCCCAGTTTATACCTTCCTTTTAGATGAATGCTTTATTCTGAATCAGACTGTTAGAGAGAAAATGTCCTTTTTTCTTTCCAAAATCAGACCGAGCAGAACATATAAAAAGGTTTTACAGTGGGAAAAGACAATGTCTTATACAGTCTCCAGAGAGATAAGTCATAACAACAACCTCTGAACAGGAGCGTTTTTTTTGTGTGTGCCCATGAAGTATTTTGCCCTATAGTTCTCTGTGAGGGATTGAGCATTTAAAAAAAAGATATCTGGTATTTTTAAGCATCTTTGATTTCTTGGGAGAAAGCCTGACAATCCTTGGTGGACACAGTAAGTTTTATATACCTTTGGCTTGTTTTGATTTTGAAGGTTTGTAAAAGCAGATTTATATTTTTTGGGCAGTGCATAACTAACTCTTTAAATTAAGTTAAGCCCTGTGTTGTATATAATTGCACTTCTAATAGGGATACTCCAAGAATCTGTACATAGTGAAATGTATTCTGGTTAAAATAACAGATCTGTATCTTCTGAATATTAAAGAAGACTAGGTCTAGCTAGAGAGCTAAATTCCAAAAATTGGCAGACAGCCCACTTTCAGATAAGAAAAGTGATACCATTTTTAGGTATCTAGGGTATTATTATGAGTAAGGAAGAGAAGAGGAATAAATAAACAGAGTAGCCTAAAATATTTTCAAATGCAATATGACCAGGAGTATAAATCTTAAGAGTCATGTTCCTTTAGCAGAAAAACTCTGGGTACTGTATAAAATAGGAAATGTTTACATGCTGTGAAGTCATAGGGAGTAATTTTGTCAGCAGCAAAGGGTGCTAGATTTATTAAAAAAAAAAAAAAAGAAATTCTCTGTGTCATTGCTCACCTCATGTTGCCACTGGGGAGATATTGGGGGTGACCTTTGAACTCCCAATTCCTGGTCCTGCTAGCTGCCTTCTTGAAGGGATTAGCTAATGCAGCACCAGGGGCAACCATATTAACAAGGAGAGAGAATTGGGGTTATTGTGAGAAAAAACATGACTCATTCAAATGGAAATTCTGGGCTCAGAAATTGTAAAGGTCTCCAGGCTGGTTATGGGTAAAGGCTGATTTATCATAACAAATAATGGGGAAAAGTTTTGATGATCTTTCAAGGGAAAAATCCTAATTTTAGAGTAAAGAAAAAAAGCCTAAGCATATTGGAATTTCATAATTCAGTCCATGATCCATTAAAACCTTCATAGTCATGATACGTAAGGAACTGTCAGACAGGTTTAAGTCAACTTTTACTGCTCTCCTAGGATCAAGGATTTTTTGTCCTAAGGATTTGCACTAGAGTTTATGATAAATTACAGAACCTGTGAAAGAGGCTGGTATCTTTTAAAAAAAATAGAAAAAAAGAAAAAAAAAAGATACTTGAATGTATCAAGATTTTTCAGCGGGGTATTTTTGTTTTTATTTTTGGTTTTGTTTGTTTGTTTTTGGTTTTTGTTCTTTTAAAATGAAGTTAATTCTAAAATGTCATAAAGCAGCAGATGGGTAGACCTCAAGGCAGAAAGCAGGTCTTCTACAGCCCATTCTGTGACTTCAGCTGTGGAAGTGCCCTGTGTTTTCAGCAGGATCAGCTGGTGACAGGTGTGTTCACTGATTTGCAAGAGTCCCCGTGCAAACCCTTGCGGGCTATCAAGAAACAACTTGTACTCTGCTTGTCCTATTGGGTGTAGAGCCTTGTGTGAAGATGTTTTCCTTTCAACAAGGGATTTTAAGCCCTAGAAAGTATGTAGAAGAGTAGGCTACGTGTCTGCATGCTACTTTAACATCATTTACTAGTGGTCAAAAAAAACTGCGGGATGGAACAATAAACTATGCAGTGCAGATAATTTATTTCACACAGCATTGGAGTAACAGACTTCCATTTCCTCATTGAATCTGTATAGACATGTGTAAAAAAAAGAAAAGCCAAATATGTTTTCAGCATCTACGTCATTTTTCACAGTATAGTTTGGCATCTTATTACTGCTATAGCTAGAAAAATCATAGCACGACATTTGTTGGGCTGGCAACTATAAACTCTTACTTGTGGGCATAATGCTTACTGCCAGGAGTAGTCTCTCTGATTTACTATTTACCACTCTGATTTAGAGCAGTGCTGCTAATGATAGCAAGCATTACACCTGCTGGTAAATGATTTCAGATTTGGCATTTTTAATACTGGGTGTTGGAAGACTAGATGTTGAGTTTAGATGTATAATTTTGTACACAGTGCCACCTGGAGAATTTGGGAATAAGGTTTTGAATATTGATTTTTTTTTCCTTTGGTTTTACTTCATATTTGTTTTAGCTCTGTGGGACTATTAATGAGCTTTCTTGAGGTCTGCTGTGTTTTGGTACTGCTGCCATTTGGTATTGTAATATTCTGCCAGTTGCCTGGTCTAGAAGATGGATCTTCACAAGAACTTGGTTAGAATTGAGCCTGGTTCCAGTTATTGAAACCCAAGTATAGATGTGAAGTTGTAAAGTCCCTGCAGAGCTGCTGTCTAGATTTGTAAGTTCACAAATATTTTTGGTCTCTAAGTTGCTATGTTTTGACTTATGAATTTCTTGAATGTTTGAAGACCTATCTAGGATGCATCCATACATTTGTCAGTTGTAATAATGTCAGAAGCCCAGTCCTAATCTTTGGCTTCTGCCAAGACTTGTAAATTTGGAATTCTTCAGCCTGTTCTGGGCTTATCCTGATGGCTGGGATCAAGACACAGAGAACTTTCCAGGTTTTGTAGAAAACAAGTATATATAAGGTAGGTGGAGAAAGTATCTTTGCTGGGCTGCTGAAAGTTTTCTTATCCAAGAAATCTTTGAATTCCCCTCATCTAAAATGGACCATGTGTGTAAGAACAGAGGAATTTCCTGTCTGAGCCAAGCCAGCAGCAGACTGGTTAGTCCCTGCCCTGAGGGGACAACTCTTAGGCAGAGGTGAAAGTCATGGCAGGTCTCCTTCAAGCTGGGCAGGTGTCCTGAGCGCTGTTAATTGCTGATAGAGTGTCTAACAAAAGACACTGTCACCAGGGTCTGCATGACCTGACTGGATAAACCTCTTGAAAAACCTGGTCTGATCTCATAGCTGACCCTGACTTGAGAAGGAAGTTGGATTTGATGACCTCTTGAGGTCCCTTCCAACCTGAATTATCCTGTGATCACAGAGCAGATGAAATTGTCCTAGTCCTGGACACTTCCTGCTGCCTCATATTCAGAGCTGTCTGACTCTTTGCTTGTATTGGACAGGCAGCAGATGCACTTTATTTAGACTTGAGGATCTGTTGAAAATGTAGCTCTAAACTACCAGCCAATGCTCTAAGGCATTGGCTGGTAGTTTAGCCAATGCTTCCCCTCCAAAGAACCTTTGGTCTTTCAGCTGTACAAAGTACAGTGGAAGATGAAGCAATGGCAAGTTTTCCTGCCTCATTTCAACTCTTATGGAAGCCTTCAAGCAAATCTGTCCCTACACTTAGCAAACATGGGCCTGGATTTTAGGGAAGTTTTGTTCAGTTTATGGTTTACATCAAGGTCATAAGAAAATTTTAGGCTATGAATATTTTCATAGCGAATCATCATGGTTTTGAACAAGTGTTGTTTAAGAGCTTGACTTTATAGTTTTACAAATGCTTTGTAGTGGTGAGAGTCTCAGGATAAAATCTCTAATTTCGGAAGAATATTATGGTAAACATAAAACCGCAATAAACAAATACAAAGCACTATGAAAAATTAATGGGTTTCGTATTTTCGATCATTTTCCCCCCTAATTTAAAATACAATTTTCAAAGGTTCTGCAGGAGATTGACTCTCACTCTGTAAACAAGGTACTCAAATAGAGAATTTTCATATTCTTAGCATGTATCATCTTGATATTCGACTTTGTCCAAAGATCTTATCATTCCTCAAGAGCACTCTACAATTGAGCTAAGTTGGTGAAGCTTTTATAACACAGTACTATCATCAGATGATCCTATTTTTAAACACAATTGAAATCAAAGAGCTGGTAGATGACCTGGTGTTTAAAAAGCACGAATCTTAGTCAGTATAATGCATACCTTCAAAGATGATCAAATGCACCAAAAGCTATTTTCATTCATCACTGGAGCAAGTTTGGGCATTTTTTTTTGGGTCTCTAGAATCCCGGCACAACAGGATTCCATAACCATGGATCAGTAGGTTTCAAAATAATTATATGGGAACTAAATTACCTTTTGTGAATTTTCATATCTAGCTGAAATGTCGAGCTGGTATGAGGGTTTTGAAATTGCCTTTTTTTTTTTTTTAATGTTTTCTCTACAAAGAAATAAAAGGTTTAATTCACTTATAGGTTTTCCAAGGTGTAGTAAGAGACAGAGATTCTTCTCCAGAGTTTCTCCAGCCCTACCATCCCTTCCTATCTGCCTCCTCACAGAGGAACTGGACTGATAAGCACTGCTCAGTAAAAGGGCTCAGCTGTTACTTCAGAAATGAGCTTCCTTCATCTTCCAGCATTGCCAACTTCTATTATGCCGACATAATTTCTCTTGGAGGAACATTCTGCTTGTGGGAACCTCTCACAAAGAGGTTTCTTCTCATCATTTCTGTGATGTGTGGCAAGAAGAGGAAAAGAGAAGAGTGGTCAGAAATTAGCATTCCCTCTTTCTCACCCTGCAGTTGTATTATGGGGCAAGGTAGAATTTACCTGAAATTATAATCACTGTGTGGCTCTAGGACTCATTCATTTCTGCCCATGATTTTTTTATGCAGAAGGGGAACATATGGTCCTAACTCCCTCACTTGTTCCGAGGAGAATGGCAAAGCAGAAAATCTAAACTGCTTCAAGTCAAAGCCTTTCATAAATTAAGGCCTTTATATTCTTACCTCTTCTCTGAATGGCTCAGAATTTTCCTTCCTGTGTGATGTTTTGGTGTGTTTAGTGGCTACATGTGAGCACAGTGACATTTATGTGAAGTGAATCTATTAAATTCTTTATAATGAATAGCATGTAACTGTAAAACATGTACAGTTTTCTCATTTTGCCCTCCTCTGGGGGACTACGACAACATTTTGGCAAGTAGGAGTAAACAGCTTTGTGTTGGCATGCAGTAAATTAAACTGAGTAATTAAAATCAATAGCAAAACACTAGCTAGGCAGAAAGGTCATATAACACAACAGAAAACTGTTGGGTAGCATATTGCAGGAAATCAAAATAAATTTCTGAACTTTTCATTATTCTTTACATGCCTAAAACTGGTCTTAAAAGGCTGGTGAGATACAGTGAGGAATTGATAGAGACAGGATCATTCTCTGAGATGGAATAAAAGGTTTTAATACTAATACATGAGATTTTGCAGGGTAAAAGGCTGCAAGACACAGTGGAAAATAGAAGACAGGACTTAAATTTAACTGTAACATAATTTTTTTTTTTTAGATTGGCTTAATGTATTACATAATAATGCCTGCAAGTACTGAAGTCAGATATGCCAGTCACTCATCTCTGTCAGTGCAGGTGTCATTTGTAAGTTTAATGTTAATGTTTCCCTGGTCAGCTTGGATGTGCCCTAGCAATTTAGGGGATAGTCCAGGTTTTAAGCTACACATAAAGTCTTTACTCTGATTATCAGGTTTGACTGACAGATAACAATTCTGATTTTTGAATACTGTTCTAAATCATTGTACTTCTCTTATGACCATGGCTTCTCAAAGGAAGTCTGTGGTGGGTTTTTGCATTTTTTTGCTGATGAAATGTGTTACAGTGGTGGAAGAAGGTGGGAGGAAATCATGAGACACGATTCCAGGAAAAGTGGAGATGTAGGATGAGTCACTTAGAGTGTTTGCTTGGGAGAGACCGAAAAGGAATCAAAGGCACAACTAACCTGTAACAAGTATGCTCAGTCATGAAGTGGATATGAGCTAAAGGTAGAATATTTTATGAAATGAGCTGGCTGAATTCGGAAAAGCAGAAAGGTTTAAGGCCCATGAGCTCTTCTGGCTGGATGTGTTTGCTTTTCCCGGTCCAATCTGTTGTTCTAATAGGCACAGCTACTGTGCCTTTCTTATCTCTCTTGAATTTGCTAGCTCCATTAGCTCTCTCTCAGACAACTGCCAGAGAGATCTTGTGTCATCATTCAGGAGGTGACAACATGAAATGTTGCATTTTCAAGCCTTTCTTTAGGTGGTTCGTTTTTGGATTTGCAGCATTTCTCCTGCACGGTTTTGAGGAGCTTTTCCTGACTGTGCAAATCCTGGGACACTCTGTGGCTGTAACAGCTCTCGGCTGATCAGGGGGTTTTGGGGGGGTAAATGATGAGTTACAGCGTGTTTATCTGGCAGATTAGAGGCTTCTGACAGTCAGGCACTGGAGAGACAGTTGTGAAACAAAAGCACTGGGTTGTGGTTTGTGTGTGCTCTTCCCATTTTTTCCTGAGGTCATTTAATTTCCCTTCTGATATTGGTAATTTCAATTTAAGAAAATACTTTTTTTTTAATGTTTCCATTTACATTGTCTGTTTTGAATTTAATAGTGGCAATTTTAAAATAATAACAGTGATAGGCAGTTTTGGTGCTGGCTGTCTGCAATAGCAGTGTCTTTTCACTTAAAGCCACGCTGCGCTCTTACAGTCGAGTGCTAGGAACAGGCTGAGAGCAGCAACAGCACAAACTGATCTGTCAGGGAAAGTTGGGCTCAGATTTGGTTTGCTTGAGTTATGAAAATGCCTTGGCCTTTTAGCCTGTTCCCCTGGGAGTTTGATGTGTCCACACGCCGCAGCAGCATGGGGCAAACACAATCCAGGCATCTGCTGATGGAGACCCCAGCAGTGAGTGCAGCAGGAGCACTGCAGGGCCACATTATCTGCACCAGCACTGCTGGGTGGGACATGGATTATGTCTGGGGTAAGTGGTTTAACCAGCCAGGCCCTCGTGGTTAATGGACATCAAGTTTAATGATTCTGAGACAGAGATTCATAAAGGAATATGAGCATGATCACATCCAGTTGAAAATGCTATAAGCCATGATATCTTTTTTTCTCCCAGTTCCAATCCAGGTAAATAAAGCTAAAGAACTTTTGGAGGTTTTATATTTTCATTTTTAGTGCTGTGGGACTTAATACATACCTATGTTTTTACATATACAAATAGTGTACAAAATGACACAGAAATAGTTTTTGTTCTTCTGTTTTCATGTTTTAATGTAATATATGGCTTCCTTTTTTAAAGTCAGCTGTTAACTTTTAAGACCTTTCAGCACATATTTTTCCTGTGCTTGAATTTTTATAGTCATTAATGGAATAGGAAATGGCATCTACCTTCCTGCCTCTTAATGCTAAACCCTAATTTATGAATCTTACTTAAAACTGTGGTTCATATTCAGCAGGACTCTGCTTAAAGCTAAGCTAATGTACAGCTGTGAGAAAATGAGACAGATGCAAAGTCTTCCACAAAGATTTCAAACCAGTGGGCTACGTAATAGCTTGATGTATTTTTTTTTTTTATTAATTGCACATGTATGTGTATTGAATTTTCCCAACTATTTCAGTGAAAATACCATACCTTTTATCTTCAGTATTACATGGTTAAATTTCCTAAGATGCTGGCCATAATAGTTAACACACACTTGTGTTTGGATATACAACACCTCTGTGCCTTCTGGTCCCATTTAAATACCAGAGGGACAATGTTTAATACATGGTGTTGCCTGGAAAAGCAACAGATAAGAAATTGTGACTCCTACCTGAAAGCCTTTAAGTATTTAATGTTGTTACAAGCTAAATTTTCACCATTTGTGTGTTTAAACTGAGAGCTGTGTATATTATTTTTCAAGTACTCTTACATAAATTTCCTACAAGTATTTTGACAAATGTCCTGTCATTCTCCTGGAAATACACAATATATGGAGCATTTTGAAGATGATTTGCTTATAAAAGTTTTTGTATCCCATATGTTGCTTTCTCTTATTTTCTCTTATTTAAGCATAAATATTACAGCTTCCTGACACTGTTTGGAAGATTTTTAGATGCTTTATTTCAACACCTCATCCTTACTGCAGTAAAGATTGCTGTTTTTAACAAACGTGCCAGTCCTATACAGCCTTACTTGTCTAAAATGGAAGATAATATTTGGACCAAACCTTTAGATATGTGAAACAGATGAGATCCTGGGAGAAATGTAAAATAATCCCCAGAAAACCTTACATCAAATATAAATAAAAAGTCCTACTGGCTTTTCTGTAGGTGCTAATGTTCTCATGCAGGGTGGTCTAACATGGTGAAGGTAAGGGTAACTCATCATGGTGATGCAGGGTAAAAACCTGAAAGAAACTGAGGAGCATTACTGCTACTTGCTAATATTTCATTTGGAAAACAGAATGACAAAGTGGATGGAATTGATCATATTTTGCTTTACATAAAGTTTTCACATCCTTCCATGTATGATTTCACAGTTAAATTGCATTTTACAGTTGTTGATGCTGATCAGTTCAGGAAATACTGAGAAATATAGAAGGATACCCCATCATCTTGGGATCTTTTCTGTTTTCCTGTTTTTAATTTTATCATTGGAGTCTGTGACCTAAGACCTTTATTTAGAGTTTTCTCTGCCCACTTTTTCCTCATCTGAAATCTACAAGCACCACATATATTTCACTAGGAATCTGTGGTGATTGGTCTGGACTAGCAACTAGTGCAGCACCTGCTTAGATTATCTCATTGATTAGGCCCTGGAAGTGCAAACATTTGAACAATGATTTTAAGAGTAACCAACCTCTCTGGAGCTTTACAGTGTGTGCCTAGAAATCATCGGAGGCATGGTTTTTACAGTACATGTCTGTCACTTGGAACTCAAACTGTCTGTCATAAACCTCCATTCCTCTTCCCAGAGCTTCCTGAAGATTTAGCTCAGAGAATCTTTGAGGGGTGAAGAGTGAGGAGAGTCTCCTCTATTTTGATGACATTTCCTGAGACCACAGAAAAAAATACTTTTGTTGATCAGATATCAAATTCTGCACTGCAGCATTGGCGATCACTGGCTTGTAGACAACTACCTGATATACAACTCAGGGTATCAGCCTCCCTGCTGACTTAGGAGCAGTGTGTGCATTCTCTCACCAAGTTTTATAACAGTCTAAAGAGGAAGGAAAAGTGGAAAGTGTCTAGAACTTTGTCAGCTGCAGGAGAATGTGAAGAGTCTTTCAAGGCTAAATAAAACTTTGTGTAATTTAACGAAATGTATCCTACCTTTCCCTTCCCTTTGCCATCATGTCTGGTTATGTTGCAGAAGAGGGTAAAGGAGGTAATGCTCTTGTAGTCTAAACAAACTCAGCACGGTGAAATGGGGCAGTACTTTTAAATATGCATAAGGATTGCAGTTGCTCCATTTTGTGACACTGACTGTTCAGGTAGAGGAAAAAAAAGCAAAGCATCAACCACAGAGTTTTCCCAAAATGAATATTTTTTAAAGGGCTATCAAGAAAAATGATGCTGTAACTATTATTGTGAAAAATTGGAGTGGCCTGGGTGATATCACGCATACAGTTTGGAAAAACAAGATTAGTGTAACACACCATTTTTCAATTTCTCCTGTCTTCCACAGCTCCAACCATTGCAGCATCTCATTTTTTTAACTTTGTGTCTGGGATGAGAAATCCCATGTGTGTACAATGGTTTCTGACTGCCTGGGCCCCCTGCTCCCAGCTTTTTCCCTCTGCTCCCATGTTTCCATGTGCATTGTAAATAAGGAGAGACTGAGAGAGCAGGATGTTTAGTCCCTCTTAGATCAATACTGCTGTGGGTGTCAGCAGCTAGGAATGTTGGAAAAGAGAAGAGGAGGGAATTGTCTTTTATTTCCTCTGCAGACTGAGCACCTTTACATCGGGTCCATCTCTGTTAGCTGGGGAAGAAAGCCTGCTCAGGTTATTTCTGAACCAGCACCAGCAGGCAAAAAGACCAATGTGAATAAGATGGCAAAGGATTTGAGTAGCAAGAAAATATTGGAATTTTTTTCCCCTCACTAAAATAAGGATTTTGTTCTCTAGGTGGCCATCTAGGTGGTGTTTTTTCTTAGGGCTGGGCTCAGTGGGGAGAGGGATCAAGGTCAGCATTTGCTGGAGTTGGGAGGCCTGGGGTGTTTGTGAAGCAGTAGCTCCTGGTCTGTGAGCCAGAGTATTGAAGCCATGTTTCATTCACTTTCATCTTTCATGTTTGTTGCTCCCTTCTGACTGGGAAAACTGAGGCTTTTCCTTCCAGACTTCCTTTTTTTTTTCTCTGCTGTGTGTTTAATGTGATAGCTCTGAGTTCTGTCTCCAGAAGGGATAACTAAAGGACACAAAAGGCAGGGCTGCCCACCACAATGCATGTTTAGTCCTGAAAATGCAGTATTGCCATTGCTAACAGGCCACATGCTGGCACAGGGGATAAATGGGAGACCTACAGCCTCTCCTTGTCGTAGAGAAATGCAAGCACCCTTGGAGATGGGTACTCTGCAACACTCTCAAGAGTAGGAGGATGTCATAAAGTAGTTTTTCAGTGGAGGGAGGTGAAAGGAGGGAATTTGAAGGAGCTTACAGAGGAGCATGGAGAATAAAATTTGTGTACATGCAAGATGTGTAGCCTGGGGAAGAAATAAAAATTTTTTGATGCTGAATTTAAATTATTTTGCTCTCACATTGTCATGTCTTGTACATGTTTTAAAATTATGTGTTTTCACGCAGAAAAAATCAGGAATTCTACAGCATAAGTCAGTCTTTATGGCAAACTCGGAGGTACCTATCTTAGACCTGCTCTTTTCTGGGAATAAAGATGGGCACTATCAGAGATTGAGAAGATGGAGCAAATTGATTAATTAAAAAGTAGTAAATCATCAGTCCCACATGATTTATGTATAAAAGAATTCTGAGGAAGATTAAGAATGAATTAGGTGAACTGCTAACAAAGATATGCACTCTCATTAAAACCAAGCTCTTTTCCAGAGGGTTGGCAAGTATCTGGGGTTTATCCTATATTTAGACCAGTAAGCATTACATCTGCACATTGCAAATGGTCAAAAGAGGAATTTAAAAGGGAATAATAAAACACCTGGAAGATCATGATGCGAGAGACTTTAATGAGAACAGCTTCAGCAAAGGAAAACCAACTCTGTGGATGTGCCCATAAATAGGAATTAGAATGATCATCCTGGATCAGACCAAAATTCCCTCTAGCCCAGCATCCTGCCTCTCTCAGTGCCCTGTCACAGCCCCACAGGAAAGAGAGAGGAATAAAAAGATTTAGATAACCCTTTTCCCTTGGACTTGATTGACAGCAACAAAGGCCATGTCTGAATTTCAGGCGGTCATCTGCTGACACGCTGACATCATCCCTTTCCCAGAAACAAGTCCTGAACTCATTGCTGCTCAGAGAGAGAGAATTTCCCCCACTGACAAAAAGGAATCAGGTGGTAAAATAAGCAATGTTAGACCACCCTTTTCAGTTTTCCTGAAAAGGATCAGAGAGGACTCCAACAGCTTGGATGTTCAGAGTAGCAAGAACCAGCTCCAAGGTATAACTGTACCAGCAGTATTTTCATCTAGTGAGGCCACTGTGTTGTTTTGTTGGCTCTGCACTCCCCCAGCCAAGCATTTCCTGGCAGGCCTCACCTAGAGCTTCTGCTGGCCACACCTCTGGGTGCTCTGCAGTCCATGGTGCTCTCACCCACTGTTCCATCAGCTCCCACCCCTCTGCTGACTCGTTTTGTTGTTTCAGCCCTTGGAAAAGTAAGCACAGTGCTGAGAACCAGGCACAGGCTCCCAGTTCTTAAGTGAGGCTTAAACAGCTTCTGGGACTAGCATGTCTTGCAGAAGGCTTTAAGACAAGTCTCCTTTTTACCCCCCACCCCCTTTTTTTACCTTTTTTTTTTTTTTTTAAGGTGAAACCTTTGTATTTTGCTGCTTTATACTCTTCCTGGATTGACTCACTTGGACAGTCAGTTGACGTGGTCTTTTCCACATTTTCTCCTTGTGATGAAGTAACTCCCTTCATAACAGAAAAAAATATAATTTTACTTAGTTGTATAGTTGCAGTATGTGCCAAAGAAAGGTGTTTCTGGCTTTCTCACCCACCTTTCCAGTTTATCTCCCTTGGATTGCATTGGATGCCAAGGTGCACTTTCCCCCTGGGAATTCCTGGGAATGTTTCCTCGCCTTTGGGTTTCAGCTCCCAGGCTTATGAGAGATGAGCTGCCTGACATAATGTATTTTGACTTTTTAAAAGCATGTGACAAAGTCTGTCACCAGACATTGCTGCAAAGGCTAAGTAGTCACATATGGTGACAGGGCAAGTATCCCCATAGATCAAAACCCGACAAGGAAACAAAAAAGCAGAGGGCTAAGTGGTCAGTTTTCATCCCACTAAAAGGCCAGCAGCTGTGTTTCTTAAAGTTAACTATCAGGTCACATGCTAAATCTCTTTGTTAATGATCCTGGGAGAGAGAGGTGAAGGATTAGGTGGTAACATTTACAAATGACGTGTAATTACTTAAGTAATTTAAGCCTGTAGCACACTGTTGCAAACTTCTGGACGATCTAGCAAGAAGGTTCATTCCTGATAAATGAGAAGTTAGTCTGTGGAGGAAACCACACAAAAAACGTTATCCTCTGACTAAAGGGAAAAACCCTGAAGATTGCTGTTGGCAGTTCCACAGCAGAAGTCATTTGAGATGCTGTTATGGTAGAAAAAGTGAACAAGGTGCTAGAAGGCGTAAGAAATGGGGCATTAAAAATGAATTACTGAACTCAGTCTTCATTGTGTGTAGACAGATGAGAGGATAAAGCAAAATATTATGGGGAAGTTTCCCCAGCTAACAAAGTCTGATCCATGATGACAATTTCCTGTTTTCTTTTGTCTTTATCCTGCTCATACATCATCTACTATCAGAGATGCACTGATCTTTATCAGGAATAATATACTTTGGGAAGGCAAAGGCTTCCAGAGGGTTTGAGATCTTGCTAAGGACAGTTCAGTATCAACCAAGCAACAATTGGCAAAAACCTCTTTCCTATCCATTCTCCTTCCTTTGGTAGTTACTTAAAATTTGCATCTAAATTATATAAATTAAAAATCTCAACTTTGTATTTAGACTGTTGAGATCATCAACATTTTCAGCATGGATTTCAGAATTCATATGTTACTGAAAAGCTTCTTCAAGTTGGGGCTCTTATGAGACTTATAAATTATTCTTGCATAGAGAAGTCACCTGAGACTAACCTAAATGAAGTTAACATAGATTTTAAAAATTATTCTTGCAGAAGAACAGGGAGGGGTGGGAATATATGAACAGATGGGAAAGGGAGAAGAGGAGACTGAAGAAAAGGCTAATTAGGTAATTGAGGCTAAGAGGCTATTAGAGCTGACCCAGTGGTCTAGTGGTAATGCAGTTCAGGGACTTGAATTTGGGATTGAGGTTGGTCCCTCATTCCCAGGCCAACACATGCTCCAAACATCATAAGGACTCTGTTTCACAGCCTGTATCATCCTGTATGTATTTTCCAGTCAACATAATCTGGAGGGATTGTATGTCAGATTATAGTGGAGGCAGGAAAGAATTATGGAGTAAAATGCTGAATTTGGTCATGAAGATGTTAAATTATTATGCTAATGGATAAATTGTTTGGTGAAATTCTTTGGGATTCATCTGAATGTCTGTTGAAAAAAAAACTGAAATAAATGTGTTTTGAAGAGAGTCTTAGTAAGAATTAACTATTTCTCACCAAGCAGCCTTTCCTAAAATTTGTCCAGGTCATGATTCTCTCAAGCATGATTTTTCTTTCCAGAGACTGTAGACAAAGCAAAGACCTAAAAGGGCATTTATTGTAAGTCATCCCATTACCTTGTTTCTGGCCAATTTGTAGCTGGTGTGCTCGTGCTGTGCCAATCTTGTCCCCTTCTCTCTGTCTCCTGACCTACCTTCTTTCCCAATGCAGTCAGTGATACACATTCTTCTGGATTTTATTTGCTTATTTGCTCCCTGATGTCAGTGTATGCAAACTGTATTCTGAAGTTGTCAGGAGCTTTGCTCTTTTGTGGCCAGAGAGTCTGGTACAGGTCAAAGCCAGGACAGGCATTGTGCTGAGGTAGAACATTTTTTGTCCTCACCTTTTTTTGGTACAACATTATTTATGCTGACTTTATTTTTTGAATTTTTCCACTTATTTACAGCATTTGTGGCTACCCTTTCTCAATTTCTTCAAAATCCTTTTGATTTTCTTTTCTACACTGCAAACTTCGGAACTACAGTGGCGTGTCACTCCTTTACTTCCCTTGTACCTTACCTTATTCAGTGATTCTTATCACAGATTTAAGTATTTTTAAATTTTATTTTTAATCTGTATTTTTTTTCTCCTGGTAGCTGCATTTTAGGACATAAATGCTGGCCCTTGCATCCTTCTCTTGCACTCATGATATCTTCAGAGGATCACAACACATGTATGGCTAACTAGTATTTTTGTGGAAAGTTGTCTTTTCTCCTTCTCTTTCTTTTTTGTCATTTACAAACACTGCATAGAGATATTTCATTGAAACAATCTATGGCTGGAATACCTGTGGTCAGTAGGCAAATCATATTTTGACTGAAGAAAAAATCAGCACCATTCATTATCCCTGCAGTTTAAAAGAGAGTTTCTGTAGAATAATTGCAGTGTTGGAGCTGCTGCTCCAACAGAGGAAAGTCACTGCAGTTTGAGATTTAGCAACTGGACAGAATAAACAAAAGATGGAGGGGGGAGTGTGGCTCTAGCTCTGAAGGTAGGCAGGAGGGAGGAAGGAGGGGAATTGGCTGCTTGTGCACTGGAAATCCCACTTGTACCTGCTGCTGGCAGAAGATTTTGGATTTTGTTATCAGCTGACAGCTGCTCTTAGACATATTGAAGTGTTTTGTCAAAAGAGTGATAAATTTTGACCTTTGTGGACAGATTTCGTGTTTAGGGGAGATAGACACGTGGGAAGTTATAGAAGCATTGAATGAAGCCTCCTCCCACAAAACCAAATAGAGGTTTGGAGAAACTGAACCAACACTTCTCTCCATTCGAGGGATTGAGTGTTGCCCTATCTGATATGAAGTTGCTTAAAATTAATTCAGTAATTTTAAAAACTATTTCTTGCCAGTTTACACTTTATCAGCCCTCCCTTTCATTGTCCTAATTTTGGCAAACTGAAGGGTGGTGACTTCATTTCTGCCAGAAGAACCTGGGGACAGCTTTTCAGCATAGCTTCATATCCTGAAATCATGACCCTTCCCTGCTTCTTCCCTGCTTTTTCTCTCAAAAAGGAAAAAAAAAAGCTTAATGATTAATGGAATTTAGAGAAAAAAATGGTTAAAAATGCAGTGTTTTCTCCTTGAAGTTGTAAAGAATGAAGAGACTTTACAAGCAATTTTTGTGCAGTTCATTATTATTTGAATTCCCTAACAGTTTTGATAGAGGTTGCTTAATTATTTCAATTGAAATGAAAGCTGCATGCTTAATGTGTAGAGTTTCTGATTTTTATTAAATTGAATTACACAATATTTTGATTTTTATACTTAAGAAGAAGAAACCAGGTACTGTTAGAGGTGGAAAACCTTGAGGTCTTAAGTTATGAATATATTTGGGGAACATTGTAATACACAGTAGGAAGAAAGAAAGCAGGACTTGTTTCACAGTGTCTGAAACTGAGTTAGCTGTGCCAAAACCCATTCAGTTGTCTGCAAAAAATATTTAACACCATCTGACATATTCACTGTCACTCCATGCTCTGTGAATCAAATATAAAATTATGTGCAAGAAAAAAACCCTACAAACTTATTTTGTCACAAGTAAGCTAAGAATTTTGAAGATGGTCAGCTCCACTTGTCAACAAGAATAAGCAAGAAGAAAAATAATGGCTTAGACTAACAGGGAAAGAAGTCAGGAAGGAAAGGGCTGCCTTCCAGAAGAGGAGTTTGCAGCACAAGATTTACATCCTTAGATTTTGTCCAGGGTTTGTTGGATTTCTTGCAGTTAATAACTGGGGACATCCAGCTCTAGGACTAAAATCTAAGCACTCAGAAAGAGTAGCCACATCTAGGATTCAGAACAACATCAATAAATATCTGGAGGTTATTTTTCAAAGTTGAATCAGAATCAAGTTTTGGGTCAGTAGGCTTAATTTTGTCTGAGATTGTGACTCAGGCCCACCCCTTGGAGTCCTGTGGCAGGCTTGGAAATTTGTGAATTTGTTCAGTGGTATCCCTCCCTGTGCAAAGTGATGGCAATTGGAAATGCTCACCACAGTGTGCCACCACAGCTAATGCTGCACCACAACTTGAGCGTTTCTCTACAAGCCAGATCCAGGAATTTTTATTTTGGCCATTGATTTTTTACAGCACCTGCAGTTTTTTGTTTTTGCTCCACTTCCTTTGAAGTCTCCTGACTGGGTTATGTCTAACCTGATCCTGTGGAGGCAAGGGACTGAATAATTACTTTATGAGTGCCATATTAAAAGCAGTCCAAAGACTATTTATGCTGCTCATTAAAGTCATTGGGAATTTGGCTGGGCCATAGCTCCCTGCTTTGGTCATGCAATAGGGAGAGGAAAGCGTTCCAAAAATTGTTATTTTGTAATTACTTGTGCTGTGGTGTCACAAGAGGATTTGATTATCACCCTTCCATGTTTAAAACTGAGATTCCACAAAGCAGTACCATCAGTACCCTCAGTGTTTGTCCTCCAAAGCATTGATTAACTCCCAATTTTCAAATGGAAATAAGCAGAAGGTAGCAGAAAAAAAAAAAGAAAAAAAGAAAAAAGCAGGAGATATAATAAAAGGTTTGCTTTTAAAGTCAAAATTCTTAGTTGAAGTTAAAATTATGTTTGAATTAGAAGTATAGTTAGAATAAAGTTTTCGAAGTTCTGAATTTATACCCCTTACTGCCTCTTGCAGTACCAAGGAGTAAAATCTTGGGGCCTCGAAAGTCAACAGGTTTCTGGTACTGGATAAGGACTACAATTTTAATTTTTTTTTTTGTACACTGAC